>NC_057401.1:59667803-59980901 GCF_019320065.1 Cervus canadensis
ACTGAAGGTCACCAGGGAAGCCCCTTGGATATTCTTTAAAGCTGTGCTATTCCTTTCACACCTTGCTCAAAACGCTCCTCCCCTCTGAGCCCCTGCCCAGTGCCAGGGACTGTCCTAGGGTCAGGCATTTGGTCCAGTGTGGTGGCTCATGTGTCTCTTCCATCTAATGTAAAGGACCACCTCTCTTTCCCCTTGACCCTGGGTCACCCCGATTCCCAGTGTTCATGGAAGAGGACCAAGATGGCCCTCTCTTTGTGTGGTTTCCAGTTTACTTCTGATGATAAGAGTATTTATTCAACGTTTTTTTCCTGTCACATATCATGTGATTCTTGCTGAAACACTGTGAGTGAGATGTGATTATTTTCCTCCTTTAACAGAAGGAGAAATGAAGTTTTAAATAATTCAGGGTCTTAGAGCAGGAAGAAGGTACATACTCAGCATTTTATGAGTAAATATATATTTACACGCATATATAATTTACATGGGGCTTCCCAGGCGGCACTAGTGGTAAAGAACCTGTCTACTAATTCAGGAGATGTAAAAGATGAGGGTTCAATTCCTGGGTCAGGAAGATCCCCTGGAGGAGGACATGGCAACCCACTCCAGTCTTCTTGCCTGGAGAACCCCATGGACAGAGGAGCCTGGTGGGCTACAGTCCATAGGGTTGCAAAAAGTCAGACACAACTGAAGCACTTAAGCAGGCGCACATGCATAATTTACGCGGAAGGAAGGAGGGGAGAAAGAAAAGAATTATACACTGCACCAGGTGTCTGAGACTATCATCTATCGCTGTTCAGTTGTACCATGGCGCAGTGATTTCCCGTATCACCTTGCTCGCAAGGACTCATCGAGAATTGAAGCACATTGGTCCCTATTACCTGAAACATCACCATGCATCCAGGAAACACAGAGTTAAATATAATATGTTAGGAACATGAAACCGATGTATGAATGGAGAGTGGGAAAGTGAGATCTGACTATAGAAAGGAGTTTTAAATATTGCTGTATTATCATCTACTTTAGGACTCTTTAAAAACACGTTGGCAGGAGCCCTGAGAAGTCTATCCACATTACCGTAAATTCCACTTAGACTGTGCTGGGGATTAGTGCGAATCAAAACCAAGCCCTCATCCCAGCAAACACTCACTGCAGCCTCATTTCCACTAATCTGGGGCTGCTGAGTGATCTTTGATCACACCAAGTATTACAGATGGGAAAGTACTCCTTTCAAATCCCCAACGTGTTTCCAACTGTCAATAAAATCCTTCTTAAGTGTCAGAAGCAATTCTCTGGTTTACGCTTACAGTGCTCACCATGGCAGCACATTTTGGTACTTCTGAAGCAAAACAACAGCCCAACAGCATAACCGCGGCCGTAATTCTGACAGACACACTCACCCTCAGCTCAAAGGCGTTTGGGATGCACTTCTAAAAATTGCCATTTGTGTTAACTTCACTTTAAAGATTAGGAGTTTCACCCGCAAACACCTTATCTGGGAGGCAAAACAAGCCCTACTCCAAGCCCTAGAATTAAACAAACCGATCACACAGGTGACGTGTCGATCCAGATGTTTAAATTCGCACAGAAAGTGAAGCCTCCCTACCTCCTAGAACGTGCGATAAAAATTTTAATCTTTGGAAGCGTGTGAACAAAGGGTGTCTTACATTTTAAAGATGATCTCAATGAAATTGGATCCTTCCCCATAAATTATACAAGAGGATGGTCTGCAGTAATTGCTGTAATAAAGTAGCCGGTAGAAAGAAGCACAGGTCCCTTAACTAGATAAAATAAGCAATTACCCCGGTCATCAGAAACCCCGTCAATGGGGAGGTTGTCTGTGTCAGAACAGGGCCTGCAAACCCTGTTGCGTTTAAGCATCCGAGGCCTTGGCCCGATTATCTTCCAGGATGTGCATGTTTAATAAGCTTCTCCAGCAAATGAAAGGGGAACAGTTTCTGGCAAAATGAAAGATGGTGATAAACTGCTTCCGGATGATTAATTCACGGAGACCCTTCATCACACAGTGAGGACATATGCCCATCTTCCCTGTTGTCCCCTTGGAGATTTTCCTACTAAACTTATGTGCATATTTTTCATGGCCACTGATATTTGAATTGCAGCTTGCCTCCATGCAGAACATGAAACACTTCAAACTGCATAATGCTGACTAAATTATCAGGTCTCCAGTGGCCTGAGGTAGCAATCGCCATAATAATGAGTGTGCTTAAGTGGTTTGTGTAGATCTCCTCAGCTCTGTAGCTTTAAAGCCCAGACCTCTTATTAGGTTGGTTTTTTCTCCCCTCCTTTCCAGGCAAGAGATGGTCTCTCAACATCACTGGCCGTTTTGAGTTGGGGAAAACGCAATGGCCTGCCACTAGGAAAGACCGTGAAGGCCAACTGATAATCCCAGCTTCATCAAATGAAAGAGTCACTGGGCACCTTTCCATCTGCTGTTATTCCATCTTGTTTAAACAGAGGCGTGACTCAGATGGTAAAAAAAAAAAAAAAAAAATCTTCCTGCATTGCAGGGGAATCTGGTTTTATCCCTGGTTAGGGAAGATCCCTTGAAGAAAGGAATGCTTATTCTTGCCTGGAGAATTCCGTGGACAAAGGAGCCTGGTGGACTATAGTCCAGGGGCTCACAAACAGTCAGACGCAACTGAGTGACTAACACATTCACACCTTTAATGATTGAAACACATTCATGTTTGGAGCTTAGGTGACTTTAAGTGATTTCACCCACCTGTACATCTAAAACTGGTGCATCAACCTTTAACGATTTCTCAAAATTTGAGGTATTTTGCATGAATCATTTGTTGAAAAAAGAAATGAAAATCTACCCCAAAAGTAACACATACATTTATTACTTTAGTAATTTAAAGTCTTTTAAAAATCTGGTGTTAAAAAAAACAACAAAAAACCCTGGTGTTATTCTAGTCTTGCTACATGGCAGAGCCAATTTACACACTTTTCAGCATGGAGTTGAGAAAAAGATCTGGGCTTGCCCAGGAAAATAAGCAAGGACCATTCAATCAATTGTTTAGCCAATCAATCCCTCTGAGTTCCAACCCAAGAGCTTGCTCCCCCTCCCACTCTGCTAGAATCTCTCAAGACCTTCTCAGTGAACAACCCCAGGAAAGCATTTCTTATCCACTCTCCTTAAGTCCCATTCCTGGCCCTGCCTCCTCCACAACCTACATCCTTAATTCTCTGCTTCTTTATCTACCATTTCCTCAGCAAACTTCAAGGGGTTTCTGTGTAGGAGTTCACAGCCAGGTGTTGTTGGAAAAAGCAGGATAGAATATTTGCTTCATGTCTTTTTCATGTTAGTGTTTTTTCAGGAATTGGTGATATGTGAACATTTCTCAAAAGTCAAATGACTCTGAAAAGTAGGCAGTTGAAGTGTAACCTCCTGTCCACATGACCAGTGATGTCCTCTCCAGATGTATCCACCACTGCCAGTCTTAAGTCTGAAAATATCTTTTAAGACAGATTCCTAGAGCTGGAGCTGCTGGGTTAAAGGGCCCATGCATTTAGATACATGCAACCCTATGTTCCCTGGAGGAAGAAATGGCAACCCTCTCCAGTATTCTTGCCTGGAGAATCCCATAGACAGAGGAGCCTGGTGGGCTATAGTCCATGGGTGGCAAGGAGTTGGGTACGACTGAGCAACTAAACAGCAAACAACCCTATCAGAAGAATGGATAAAAAAGATACAGCACACACACACACACGTACAATGGAATATATAAAAATAATGAAAGAAAGTCATTTGCAGCAACATGGAGGAACTAAGAGATTATCATACTAAATGAAGTAAGTCATACAGAGATACACATATATATCACTTATATGTGGAATCTGAAAAAAGGATACAAATGTATATGTTTCAATGCTATTCTCTCAAATCACCCCACCCCCTCCTTCCCCGACTGTGTCCAAAATCTGTTCTCTATATCTGTGTCTCTTTTGCTGCCCCAAAGGAAGATCATCAGTACTATCTTTCTAGATTCTCTATATATGTGTTAATACATGATATTTATCTTTCTGACTTACTTCACTCAGTATAATAGGCTCTAAGTTCATCCACTTCATTAGAACTGACTCAGATGTGCCCCTTTGTATAGCTGAGTAATATTCCATTGGGTATATGCCCCACGACTTCCTTACCCATTCATCTGTCGATAGACATCTAGGTTGCTTCAATGCCCTAGCTATTGTAGATAGTGCTACAATGAATATTGGGGTGCATGCATCTTTTTTAGTTATAATTTCCTCATGGCATATGCCCAATAGGTAGCCAGTGAGAGTTTCTTGTATGATGCAGGAAACCCAAAGCTGGTGCTCTGCGACAACCTAGAGGGGTGGTATATGGAGGGACGTGGGAGGGGGGTTCAAGAGGGAGGGGACATGTGTATACCTATGGGCAATTCATGTTTTTGTATGGCAAATCCATCACAATATTGTAAAGTAATTACCTTCCAGTTAAAAATTATTTTTTTAAAAAAAAAGATGAAAATGAACTTATTTACAAAACAGAAATAGACACAGACATAGAAAACAAGCTTATGGTTACCAGTGGGGAAAGAGGGGAAGGGATAAATCAGGAGGCTGGTATCAAAAGATACACACTACTAAATGTAAAATTCCCTGGCAGCTCAGATGGTAAAGAATCTGCCTGCAATGTGAGAGACTCAGGTTCAATCCGTGAGCGGGGAAGATCCCCTGGAGAAGGGAATGCAACCCACACCAGTATTTTGCCTGGAGAACTCCATGGACAGAGGAGCCTTGTGGGGTACAGTCCATGGGGTCACAGAAGAGTCAGATATGACTGAACAACTAAAATTTTCACTTTTTCACTTCTTTCCAGGTATAAAATAATTGACAAGGGCTTACAATATAGCACAGAGAATTATACTCAATATCTCATAATAACTTATAATTGAAAATAATGTTAAAAAAGAATATATGTATTTATATGTGTGTATGTATAACTGAATTATTTCACTGTACATCTAAAACTAATACAACATTGTAAAACAACTATAGTTCAATAAAAATTTTAAAAATAAAAAATAAATAAATTAGGGAATGTGTGGCCAAATTACCTTCTACAAATTATACCAACTGATGCTTCAAATAAGTCTGTAAGGGTGGCTGTTATTCCACATTCATCAAGAAAATGTTTTCAAGCCATTAAATCTTTGTCAATCTGATAATATGAGAAGAAATATTTTGTTTTAGTTTAGTTATCCATTTATTTTTAATGAATAATTTGAGTATTGTTCCATATACTAAAGAATACTCATGTTTCTTTTTCTAAAACTCTTTACATTCTTTGACACATTTTCCATTGTGTTCATCTTTGTACTACTGATTTATGGAATTTTCTTTTATCTTATCCCCTTGACATTAGTTACGAATATCTTCCTCCATCTGTCATTTGGCTTGTGACTTTGTTTGTGGTGTTTTTATGCTAGGCATATTTTATTTAATATAGTGAAATTTATCAATCCTTATCTTTTATGGCTTCCAAGCTTTTTGTCACATTTAAGAAAATCTTTCTGATTCTGAGATGATATTTTTGAAATACACTATGCATTATAGTATTCTTATGATTTTACATTACTTTTACAATGAGTGTATTAAGCAAAAGGAAAGGAAAGTGTTAGTCACTCATTTGTGTCCCACTCTTTGTGACCCCATGGATGGTAGTCCACAAGGCTCTTCCATCCATGGGATTCTCCAGGCAAGAATCCTGTAGTGGGTAGCCATTTCTTTTTCCAGGGGATCTTCCTGACCCAGGGATCAAATCTGGGTCTCCAATGCAGGGTCTCCTACATTGCAGGTGGACTTTTTACTGTCTGAGACTTTGAGCTTTATATTCATGAAGAATATGAGGGAATGATCTCACTTTATTTATTTATTTTTTATTTTAGCTTTGTCTAGTCAGACTTCCCTGGTGGCTGAGATGGTAAAGCATCTGCCTACAATGCAGGAGACCCGGGTTCATTCCCTGGGTCGGGAAGATCTCCTGGAGAAGGGAATGGCAACCCACTCCAGTATTCTTGCCTGGAAAATCCCATGGACGGAGGAACCAGGTAGGCTACAGTCCATTGGGTCGCAAAGAGTCAGACACAACTGAGCGACTTCACTTTCACTTTCATTCAGACAATACAATGTTTGCCATTTGCTGAATGATTATATTTTCTCCCATTAACTTATAATATCACCTTTACCAATCCTGACAAGACCCATTTTATAGATGAGAAAATGTAAGCATGATGTTTTGAAGCATCTTACTGAAGGTTTCATCAGAGTTAAATTTGAACTAACGATCTGCCTTATAGTTTTGTTCTCTCTGCTACACTCTCCTTAATTTTATTTTTGCTTCCTTACTAATTATATAGCTTTTTTCTATCAAGAATTTATAGAGATGCACTAATGTCTCTCATAATTATGGAATTTCTATCATTACATTGATCTATACAAATTTTACTTTTTGATTATAAAAATATTTGCATATTACACAAAACAAAGATTTTTAATCCTCTAACTTTTGATAGGCTATGTAATTAACTAAGAATGATCCCTGTGTCACACTGAATGCTGTTGCTTTAAATTTGACCTCAGCATTTGTAATGAAAACCTTTCTTTATTGTTTTGACAATATCTTGTTAGCTGCAACTTTCCTCTCACGTAGTTTTAGCTGGACTTCTTTAAGATATATTTTCCTTTGATTTTGTTTGTACGCCCAATCTTTATCACTTATGGTTATGAATTTATAATATATAGGTAGAACAGATACTAAGTCATTTTGTATAAGGAATACTTTTTTTATCTTATTTTATTTTGAAACTACCCTTGCAAGCTTCCAAGAATGAGGGGGTACTTATATACTATTATGGACTGAATGCTTTTATCTCCTCAGAATGTGTAGGCTGAAGCTCCTACCCCAATATGATGGTATTATGAGGGTGGACCATTGGGAGTTAATTAGGTTAAGATGAGGTCATGAAGGTCAGGGTTGGGGGGTATCCCACGAGAGAGTGAATGTCCCCAAAAGAGAAAGACAGAGCTCTCCCTCCAGCCAATCTCAAGGGGGAAACCACGAGGTGCAGCAAGAGGAGGTCATCTGCAGGCTAGGAAAAGTCCTCTTTATTGTTGTTGCTCAGCTGCCAAGTCATGTTCAACTATTTGTGACTCCATGGACTGCAGCACACCAGGCTCCTTTGTCTTCCACTATCTCCTGGAGTTTGCTCAAACGTATGTCCATTGAGTCTGTGATGCCTTCCAACCATCTCATCCTCTGTTGCCCCCTTCTTCTCCTGCCTTCATTACTTCCCAGCATAAAGGTCTTTTCCAAGGAGTCTGCACTTCTTCACATCAAGAGGCCAAAGAGAGTCCTTACCAAGAACCAAATCCATCAGCATCTTGACCTTGGACTTCTCAGGCTCCAGAACTGGGAGGAAATAAATGTCTCATATAAATGACCCAATTTATAGTATCTTGCTCTATCTTCCCAAGCTAAGACACATAACAATGCTTATTATGTTTTTTAAAACACGATGCCTATCACATTTTTGAGAATTCTGAGATATCCACTGAAGCTATTAGAAACGATCTGAAGTTTGGGGTACACTTCTTTTTTCTCTCTTTTGTGAAGTTGGGAGAGTAAAAAAGAATCATTTCTATTTGAAACATAAATAGAAGTTTGATATTCTACACTCTGTCACTATGGAACCAAGACCTGGAATGTTGAGTTTCTGACATGTTTTTATAGCCTGAAACATTATTTTAAAAAGGTAAAGTCTTACTCCTATTTGTAAATCAGAAGGATGAATGTCCAGTCTTCAGTAGAATACATTCAGGTTTGAAAGAACATTAAGTATTCATGTGGCTCTCCATGTTCTATGGACGGCTGCAAATCTCAAAAACATACCTACATATTAATACTTGAGAAGCTGAAAAATGTCATCCTCACTCACAGCCAAACAAAAATCCAGCCAGTGTTTGGATGAAGAACAAAATATGGTTCTGGTGACTAAAACCGAGAATTGGGGCTACCAGGTTTCAAGTTGTCTGAAACATAAAAACCAAGGAGCCGAACAACAAACAATAACCACAAAGTAAAAAAAATCTTTAAGATGAATTTGAAGCTAGAGCTAGAAACTGTAGGATTGCCTGACATATTCAAGACCCATGAAAAATCATTTGAATTGGATTTTAAGATTCTTTCCTCAGAAAGATTTCCATGTTTGTCCCTAGCTTTCATAATACAAAGTTAATGGTCAAGCAGAAATGCAACTCACTGGAATGATTCTATTGAAGCTTGACTCTGTTTTCATCCCAAGTCCCTGACTCTGGTCCACTGAGTCATGAGTTTAGAGAATACGGCTGGAAACTAAGAGAAGTGCCCTTTGGGTGATAGGGACGATGCCTGAGGAAGCCTGTCCTTCACAGTAGGAGTGAGCACAAAGCCTCTTTCTCAAGAGATTGCTGAGGGAGCCCATGAGAAAACAGGGGACAGAGAAAGATATTGGGAGAGAGTAGGGTGATGCAAGTGGGAAGACCCAAAAGCAGGGAAATTAGGGAATGTGCCCCCTGGGAGGTATAAGCAATAAGTTAGCAGTGGAGATAAAATGAACTTGCTCAGTTATTCCAAAAAGGAGCATAAGAAAGAAGAGAAATGTAAAAGATTAAAAAACAAACAGAAAATTGTGGTTAAGTCCAACCATATCAATAAGCAAATGAAATATAAATGATCTAAATAGAAAAAGTAAAGTCAGAGTTTGATGTGGAAAAGAAACCCTCTTTGAATAAAAGGGCTAAAAGACAGCTAAAACTTGAAGGAAAAAAACTACTGAGCAGAAGAAATCTGGAGGGTCTGTTTTAATGTCAACAAAAATAGACTTTAAAACATGGAATACAGCCTTGGATATAGGGAGACACTGCATAATTGAAAATAAAGGAGTATATGGATAAACATAGCACAGTAACCCTAAATGTGTAAGAATTTAATTATTTAAAATAATAAAAGAAAAGTGGACAGAACTGAAAGAAATAAAAATATCTGCAATGCTAATTTCAGACTTTATTAGCTCTCCTTAATCAATATATCATGCAGACAGAAAATAAATAAGAATTCAGAAGATATGCAAAGCACTGTCAACCAACTTGCTCTAGTTAATACTTAAAGAACACTTAGACCACTTCACCCACAATGGCAAAAGATAAAGTCTGTTGAAGAATATAGGGAATATACCTCAAGTCAAGCCATATTCCAGATTATAAAGTGAATCTCAACAAATTTCAAGTCATTGAAATAAAAGTAATTCTAATCATAATTGAATTAAATTTGAAATAAGTTGCAGAATAATTTATGAGAAAACACAAACTCTTGAACATTAAATAAGTCACACTGCTCTATATCCCATGGGTCAAAGAGGTAACTAGAAGTGAAACAAGAAAATATTTTTACTTGAGTGACAACATGAAAAAAGAAAATAAAATTCCCGTAAAATATGTAAAATATAACTAAAGCAGTATTGAGGGGGATATTAATAGCTTTAAAATTTTATATTAAAAATAAGAAATATTTTAAATCAATATTGTACACATCTACCTTAGAAAGTAAAAAAGAAGACCAAGTTAAATTAAAAACAAATTCATGTAAAAAAAAAAACAAAGATGAATATAAAAATCAAGAAAACTGATAAAAACAATGAGAAAATTAATGAAACTAAAGGCTGTTTTTCAAGAGAATAGAAAGAGATTTGAGTTTTGTAGGAACTGACTAGAAAATGTCTTCTCTGAGGATCAAGACTAGAGATCTCTTCAAGAAAATTAGAGATACCAACGGAACATTTCATGCAAAGATGGTCACAATAAAGGAACAGAAATGGTATGGACCTAACAGAAGCAGAAGATATTAAGAATAGGTGGCAGGTTACACAGAAGAACTATACAAAAAACATCTTAAAGACCCAGATAACCACAATGCTGTGATCACTCACCTAGAGCCAGACATCCTAAAATGTGAAGTCAAGTGGGCCTTAGGAAGCATCACTGTGAACAAAGTTAATGGAGGTGATAGAATTCCAGTTGAGTTATTTCAAATCCTAAAAGATGATGCTGTGAAAGTGCTGCACTCAATCTGCCAGCAAATTTGGAAAACTCAGCAGTGGCCACAGGACTAGAAAAGGTCAGTTTTCATTCCAATCCCAAAGAAAGGCAATCCCAAAGAATGTTCAAACTACCACCCAGTTGCACTCATCTCACACGCTAGCAGAGTAATGCTCAAAATTCTCTAAGCCAGGCTTCAATAGTACATGAACCATGAACTTCCAGATGTTCAATCTAGATTTAGAAAAGGCAGAGGAATCAGAGATCAAATTGCCAACATCCCTTGGGTCATCAAAAAAGCAAGAGTTCCAGAAAAACATTTACTTCTGCTTTATTGACTATTCCAAAGCCTTTGACTGTGTGGATCACAACAAATGGTGGAAAATTCTTCAAGAGATGTGAATATCAGACCACCTTACCTGCCTCTTGAGATACCTGTATGCAGGTCAAATAGCAACAGTTAGAACTGGACATGGAACAACAGACTGCTTCCAAATTGGAAAAGGAGTACTTCAAGGCTGTATATGGTCACCCTGCTTATTTAACTCATATGCAGAGTACATCATGAGAAACGCTGGTCTGGAAGAAACACAAGCTGGAATCAAGATTGCCGGGAGAAATATCAATAACCTCAGATATGCAGATGACACCACCACCCTTATGGCAGAAAGTGAAGAGGAACTAAAGAGCCTCTGGATGAAAGTGAAAAAGTTACATGTAACTTGTAAATCCATGGCTGATTCATATCAAATGGTATGAGAACAAAACCCACGGAAAAAAAAAATAGAAATAAAAAAAAAAAAAAAAAAAAAAAAAAAAAGCAAAAAAAAAAAAAAAAAAAGAAAGTGAAAAAGTTGGCTTAATATTCAACATTCAGAAAACTAAGATCATGGCATCTGGTCCCATCACTTCCTGACAAATAGACAGGGAAACAATGGAAACAGAGACTTTTTTTTCTTGGGCTCCAAAATCACTGCAGACGGTGACTGCAGCCATGAAATTAAAAGATGCTTGCTCCTTGAAAGAAAAGCTATGACCAACTTAAACAGCATATTAAAAACAAGAAATATTACTTTGTCAACAAATGTCTGTCTAGTCAAAGCTATGGTATTTCCAGTAATCAGTCATATATGGATGTGAGAGTTGGATTATAAAGAAAGCTGAGGGCTGAAGAATTGATGCTTTTGAACTGTGGTGTTGGAGAAGACTCTTGAGAGTCCCTTGGACTGCAAGGAGATCAAACCAATCAATCCTAAAGGAAATTAGTCCTGAATATTCATTGGAAGGACTGATGCTGAAGCTGAAACTCCAATACTTTGGCCACCTGATGCAAAAAACTGACTCGTTGGGAAAGCCCCTGATGTTGGGAAAGATTGAAGGTGGGAAGAGAAGGGGATAACAGAGGATAAGATGGTTGAATGGTATCACCCACTCGGTAGAAATGAGTTTGAGCAAACTCCGGGATTTGGTGCTGGACAGGGAAGCCTGGCGTGCTGCAGTCCATGGGGCTGCAGAGAGTCAGACACGACTGAGCAACTGAACTGAACTGACGATAAAGAAGGCAGTTGGCAGTGGTATGTTCTATGATCCTCAAGTGAGCTGTGATGAAGAGCTTCCCAGGAAACCTGCAATTTCGCATGTGTGGGTAGTGAAGATGAGATGTGTCAATTTTTGATGTTTCGATTAAATGTTCTGCTTTAAAACTAAATTCTCTAAATGTTGGCGGGCCCTCGCTGCGTTAGGTTCTCATATCAGATCAAGTGAAGCCAATCCAGTGATGAAAAGTCCGTTGTCTTTGCTGTTCAGTCACCAAGTCATGTCCCAACTCCTTGCAACCCAAAGGACTGCAGCCCAGTCCTTTTCTGTCTTTCACTGTCTCCCAGAGTTTGCTCAACCTCATGTCAACTGAGTTCCTGATGAATTGATCCTTTTATTTTTTTCTTAAGATTTTATTTTAGAAAAAGGTTTAGAAATGTCCTTCCTCCTCCTCTTCTTCTTTTTCTGATACCACATCTGGTAATAGTAACCTACAGTTCAAATTATTTTACCTGGAAAATAATTTCAGGGATATCTTACCTGGAAAATGTGAAGGTAAGTAAAACCTACTCTCCAAAGTGGTTTGTACTTTGAATTCCTACTAAAGTTAGGAAAAGTTTTTAAAAAGAGCACTAGCTGGGGAAGGTAACAATAGGCAGGTAGAAATCAATTAATTAATGTGTATCAAAAGTTCAGGATCTTTGAAGCTATAAGCTTACTTTCATTAGTTTATTGTTCACATAAGTATTAATCAGAAATACAGCAGCTAATCATAGTTGTAGGCACCATGATGTTTATAGAAGCATAATTTCCAACAAGGGAGAGTTTTCATTTTCTATAGTTGACAATTAGACTAGGTGACAACTCCTACATTGGATCCAAGAATTTAAAAGAGTATAATAAAAATCTTCACATTGCAATTTCAAAGGAAAATAATGAAAGAAAATAACATGTAAAAGCTATATAAAAATGTGTATAGGAGAAAGGTTTCCTAATATTAGGTAAAGCATGGACATCATAATGCCTTTCCCTTGAAGAAGACTAGCTAACTTCTCAAGTGTTTTGTAAATTACAATAGTTCCATCAAAAAGGTGGCCTTTTTAAGTCTTCATCTGCCAACATCTCTTTCTTCACCAACTACTTTGGGGCTTTCCTGGTGGCTCAGATGGTAAAGAATCTGCCTGCAATGTGTGAGGCCCAGGTTTGATCCCTGGGTCAGGAAAATCACCTGGAGAAGGGAACAGCTACCCACTCCAGTATTCTTGCCTGGAGAATTCCATGGACAGAGGAGCCTGGTGGGCTACAGGCTAGGGGGTTGCAAAGAGTCGGACACGATGAGCAACTAACACTAACACTTTTTGAGAACAGGTTTTATTCACCCTCACATTTTCCAGGTAAAACATCCCTGAATGCAAACTGCAAATTACTGTTGCCGGGTTTGGTATTGGAAAAGAAAGAAGAAGAGGAGTAGAAGGGTGGGAGGGAGAGGAGAAGGGGGAGGGGTAAATATTTCTCAACCTTTTTTAAAAAACATCTTAAGAAAAAATAAAAGAACCAAGAGAAAGACTAAAATAATGGAATTGTTGCCTACAGCTCCGCATGCAAATAACACGCGAGAGTATACCAGTGAAGAAAAACTTGTCAGCAGGGTCAAATCCATATGAGACTCTCACTACCACTCAATCAGGCTGTCCTCCAAAGAGAGCCAGCTTAGATCAGCTCACCAGAGTTTATGTACTTTGTAAACTGAGCAAGACAAATAGTGTGTTAAGGCTTTATGGACTTGTTATGACAGCTAATTTCGTATCGCCTGACATAGTATCTGAGCAAATGTACAGATGTTCATTCATTTCCACTCCACTCTAGATACTGTAAATTGAGTGCCTCTGGAAGTCCAGTCATAATAGCTGACAAACACCCCTGCTACCCAAAGAATGAATGCTGTAAGTCACCAAGCTTCGACATGGGAAGTCGGCAGAGAACTCCGGGGCCCATGCATCTTTTTAATGGCTTTATGGCAGAAATCTTGTGTGGGTTTACTATGACAGTCTACCAGGGGACTCAGAGGACATCTAATGAATTAGCCATAACTTTAATTTAAGTGACATAATGCCTGATAAACGAGGGGCCCTGACATACCTTAGAGTTTATCACCCTTTCCATGAAGCCACCACTGTGACCCTAGCCTTGTCTTTGTTCTTCCTTTGCTGTGACTTGTTCCTAATTTTAAAAGGATAAAAACCTGTTGTTACTGAACACAGGAGCATGCAGTCTTTCCAAAAAGGGGCGCACCTGCACCATCTTCCCTGCTGTGGAAGCCGGTTCATCGTTCCAAACAGATTGTGGGGAAAATGTGTCTCTTTGCACAAGCTGTCATTGCTCCATTTTTATTCCCAGGTTAATATTGGTGAGATTTCATCTGTGGTTTGAGAAGACAGATTCAAATGTAAAACCTCCAGATAAAATAAAAATTCTAAACCTTGTGAATTTATTAAAGGGAATACGGAATTATCTCACAGCCTAGACACCTGAAATTCCAAGTAGCTGTTTTAACTGCTTACAGTCTTCCACCCATCATTGTACGATGTTTGGTTTTCTTGGGGTGCATTTTGAACATCATTGGAAGTAAAGAATCTTTCAGAAGTTTAATGATAGAACGGATCACATCATGTATCTGCGAGGTGAATATTTGCCATCTATGTAAAAGTTGAAATATTTATATCACATTAAAAGGTAAAATAACAGATCAACAGTCTTGCTGTTTTCCACCAACTTTCATCAGGGTCTCTTGCAAAGTTTTCCATCTTATTGTCATGGTGGTTATATCCACAAAGATTTTGCAATGAAATAGCATTTGAGCCAACTATTGTTTTGAGGTCAACTGCAGTGAGTGGCTCTATTGTTGTTTAGTCACTAATTCATATTTGACTCTTTTACTATCCTGCGGACTGTAGCCCACCAGGCTCCTCCATCTGTGGGATTTCCCAGGCGAGAATACTGGAGTGGGGTGCCATTTCCTTCTCCAGGGATCTTCCTGACCCAGGGATCAAACCTGTGTTTTCTGCATGGCAGGTGATTCTTTACCACTGAGCCACCTTGGAAGCCCAAATGGCTCTATAGCTTGTTCAACTCCTATTTAAAGCTTCCCGTTTTGTCACAAAACACCTGTGGTGAAGAAATTACTCATAGGAAGAGCAGTTTATTTGTCTCTTTTTCTCAAAAAATTTGTTCTGCATATGTTCATAGTCAATAATTCTGTGAAAATTATAACCGGAAATCTATTGACCTCACTAACCAGGAAAGAACGGGATACTGACGAAGGTCACATTAATGACAAAAAACTCAAGTTTTATTTTCTTCCAGCTGGGCTTGTAGAGCAATGGATAATGTGTCCTACTACTGAATAAAAATGTTTCCAGATGAATTAGTTCAGATATAATGCCACATTAGCTGTGCTATTTTGTGTCTGAAGCTGTTTCACTGTCATAAAAGTGTCAGCTAAAAGTGACTTCAACAAATGAACTTCAAGGAGGGCGGCCGATTGGTAGGAAGAGACAATCAGTGGTTCAACATTTGCTGTGTGTGTTGCTCTGTATTTGCTTTTTGCTTTGGTTTTACTCCAGAAGGAAGCTTGAATGTGGAAAGCAGTTATTGAGGTAAAAATGTTGTATTGTTCTTGTTATTTTTTTTAACAATGAATATTTAAATACAGAAACCAATATCCCCAAGTTTGAAGTTGTAAATGGTACCTAAATGTGCATTGTTGTAGGTTTAATGTGAGTAAAGAAAATTCCTTGTCATTATGGTGCTTCTCTTTCCTGCAAATATAGGCAATGATAAACTAAATATGTATGATGCCAGTTATGAAGACAAAAGTGAAGTCGCTTAGCTGTGTCCGACTCTTTGCAACCCCATGGACACCAGGCTCCCCCATCCATGGGATTTTCTAGGCAAGAGTACTGGAGTGGATTGCCATTTCCTTCTCCAGGGAATCTTCCCAACCCAGGGGTCAAACCCAGGTCTCCCGCATTGTACACAGACGCTTTACCGTCTGAGCCACCAGGGAAGTCCAAAACAAAGTGATAAAATATAAACAAAGAAAGGTTATTTTTTTTGTAAGATGGTTAACAGGACATATAAGAGCAAAAATGTAGAAAAAAGTAGAAAATGACTTTTAAGTATGAGAAATGGTGTGAACACTAACATTTAATAGATAATATTTAAATTTCAAGTGTCAGGGATTCTCCACACCCCTCAACTTTGTGGCAAAATAGTAAATAACCAGATAACATTTTATCTGTCTCAACATGTCTCCATTTCTAGGTTTGCCTAAATTTGCTGAAGCATCTCCCTTTTGGGCACACCTATGAAAACAGGATATATGATCTATATGAAATTTAACACATGTCTCAGTTGACGTTTTTCCTTTCCATTCCTTTTCTTATTATTCTGAGGGAATATTTTTATAGAGAAATTTGGGGATGACTAATGCATTTATGACAAGAATCACTGAAGATATTAAGTGGGATTTTTTTTAATGAAGAAGAGAGGTTGGAAGATATAATTTTGAGAGGATTGACATGATGATGGTGGTAGTAATGGTGGCAGTGATGATGGTGATGAAGTGATGAGGGTGATAGTGGGTGATTTTGACAATGGTGGTGATGGTGGTGATGGTGGTGCTGATGGTGGTGATGATGGTGGTGATGGTGGTAATAATGGTGATGGTAATGATGATAGTGATGATGGTAATGATGGTGGTGGTGATGGTGGTGATGGTGATGGTGGTGATGATGGTGGTGATGATGGTAATAATGGTGATGGTAATGATGATAGTGATGATGGTAATGATGGTGGTGGTGATGGTGGTGATGGTGATGGTGGTGATGATGGTGGTGATGGTGGTAATAATGGTGATGGTAATGATGATAGTGATGATGGTAATGATGATGGTGGTGATGGTGGTGATGGTGATGGTGGTGATGGTGGTAATAATGGTGATGGTAATGATGATAGTGATGATGGTAATGATGGTGGTGGTGATGGTGGTGATGGTAATGATGATGGTGATGATGGTGATGGCAATAATAATCATGATGATGTTAATGATGGTGGTGATGGTGATGATGGTAATGATGATAGGGATGATGGCAATGATGGTGATAATAGTAAAGATGATGGTGATGATTGCAAAGTCAGCCATGTGATTTTCAATGACATTGAAATAACTCAGCAAAAAAATAGGGTATTATCAATACCAACACATCAGGTCAGTGTTAGTCTTGGAGTCAAGGGCTTGAGCTCTAGCTTATGCTCTCCATTCTTTAGTTGAATGACTGGTGTCTTCACTCAAATGGCCTGAGAATTTCACCTGACCCCTGTGGGCAAGTAGTAACATAAAGTCTATATCTGTCCCTCCCACAGGTCACCACAGGTCAGTGGTGGATTCCAAGATTCGCTGGTAAACTTTGGAGAGCCCAAAGTCCATTCCAGAAGACCAAGTATGCACACTCATTGACTGGAAGTGGCCATAAAGATAAAAGCACACAAAACTGGGGGGATTTTGACAGTAGGTGAGGGCAGGAAAATGTGAAATAGAAAATATCAGGTCCAAATCCTTTTTAAAGATTAACAAACAATCCTTAGATGATAAATCACATAAGCTACCATTAAGTTCTCTCACAAACTTAGTGTCTGCAAGAAGCAACATGGCATGCATAATAGTTCCAGGAAATATTTACTTTAAAATATGAAAGCACATAGATTACTGGATCATGTGAACACTTTTTGCTCTGTTTAGAAGCATGCTTTGGAAATACTGACATGAATTTTATTTATAATTAATCCATAATTGGTTCCATTCAAATATTAGATAACTAGAACCTTTTAATTATGATTACAAGAACTTTTTCTGTACATGTCCTCCTTCTCTGCTCAGTGTTTAGAAGGGTTGTTTCATTTTTTCTTTTTTTTCTAAATCTTAGAATTAAGTGAACTGTTAATGTTGGCAAGTTGAAAGTTCAAATAAGAGCAGGTCTTTGTAGATGCTGGAGAGAAGACTCTTCTACTTCCTGCAAGGTTCTGAGCCTCGCCTGGGGTCAATGGCCTTTCCTCCCTTTCAAGTGGTAAAGATCTGCCACTGTTGCCCACTCTCAAGATCTGCTCCTTCCGGCTGCATGGTTTGTGAAGTAAGTCAGTGCGTCCTGCTGTAGACCCTGGCTCTGCCTCTTCGCATTGACAGGGGACAGGGAGGCTCCTACATTCTTAGTCATTCCAAACCAGCAGACACTGGTCTGCCTCTCAGAACACAGCTCCTACCTCAGAGACATCCTGGTGGAAGATGTGGGGAGGCCACCTGCCCAAGGCCCTCCTCCTGCTGGACCAATGCCTCCACGCTTAACAGCCTGTGTGCACTTTTGTTACAGGATTCAAGGTATCTCCTTGTTTAGTAGAAGACTGAGTTCTCACTTTGCTTTTTGCTTTCCGGGTTATGAATTTGTGAGATGAAATTATCTCCTGTCATATTAATAAACAAGAAATTTCACAGCCATCAGTGATTTCAGGCCTCCAGATGCGAATGAGGGCTCCCAAATCTGAGATCCAGGGCTTGCTGCCACCCACACTGATTGCTGAGGAGCTGGGGGAATGCAAGAAGCAAGGTCAACAAAGAAGCAGATTTGGCCCCCTGAGAGCTGAGGTGCATATGAAAGGAATGAATTCAGTGAGCCCTGAGGTTTGCATCTCCCCAAGCATAGAATGTTAAGTTCCTTAACTTGATAGCTGATCTTTGATGTTCAGACAGTCTGCTCCCTTTGTTGCAAACATATATAGCCTGACTTCCCATCCTGCCTCCTTGGAGCAGTTTTCTCAGATCTACTGAGATGCTGTCTCCCAGGCTGGAGTCCTAAAACATTCCCACCAAATACAACAACTCTCTACTTTCAGGTTGTGACTATATTTTTTAGTCAACAAACTCAATGCATTCAAGAAGAAGAATCTAAAGTAGAAAATTTTTTATTCTAATATAATAAGCATTTTACAGTTGCTTCCTAATGCTCTTTGTGTTCTATTTCAGAATAAAGTATAGACTCACAGGAAGCTTCAGAGTAGTACATAGATTTCCTTGAAACTTTACCCAGTTTTCCCCAATGGTGACATTTTATAAATGTAGTGTAATATTGTAATCAGGATATTGACATTAATACAATACAGTTGTCTAGACTCCAGACCAGTATTATATGCACTCTTGTGTGAGTGAACGTGTGTTGGGTGCTTGTGTTTCTGTGTGTGTACATGTGCTTCTGTGAGGGTGGGGTGGGTGTAGTTTTAAGTAACTTGACCCTTTGTAGATCACCCTCCACTACTAGTGCACAGAACTGTTCCATGCTACCCCTTTATAGTTCCGCCTTGTTCCCTGGGAAATTCCGTGTGTTCCCAATCTCTATATTCTCTGTCATTTCAGCAGGGTTGTGCAGGTAGACTCAGGCCGTGTGTAATCTTTCGACATGGACTTTGTCACTCAGCATGCTTCCCCAGATATTCGTCCAGGTTTCCAAGTGTCTCACTGCCTGTGCTTCCTTATTTCGGAGGATGATTCCATAGTGCGGACGTCCCATGGTCTGCTTACCCTTCGCCCATTGGCTCCCGGGTACTGGTTGTTATAAATAAAGCTGCTGTGAACATTCATGCACACATTTCTCTGGGAATCTACTTTTCATTTCTACAGAACAGATATCCCAAGATGCGATTGCTGGATCCTCTGATAAGAATAGATGTACTTAAAAAAAAAAAAAAAAACAACAACAACTGCCAAATTGTTTCCCAGAGTGGCCGTGCCATTTTCCAATCCCAGGAGCAATATCTGGGTGACCGGGTGTCTCTGCTTCCTCAGCAGTGTTTGGGATTTTAGATATTCTGGTGGATATGCGGTGCCGTCATTGTTGTTCTCATTTGCATTTCCTTAATAGTTAATGAGGTTGAGCATCTTGCCGTGCACATGGTTCCATCTGTAACTCTCCACTACTGATAAGGTTATTCATATCCGTTGTTGTAGTTCAGTCGCTAAGTCATGTCATATCTGAATTGCGAAGTTTCTAACTTCTTTCATTGCTGAGTTTGCAATTTCCTAATATACTTTACACATAGGCTCTTTATCAGATGTGTGCAATCATTTTCTCCAAACCTGGAACCTGTCATTTCATTCTCTTGTGCAGAGCAAAGGTTTGTAATTCAGATAAAATCCAAGTCATCAATTTTTCTTTCATGGATCATGCTTTTTGGATTATATCTAAAAATTCTTTATCCAATCTCGGGTCCCAAAGACTTTCTCTGATTTTCTTCTGAAGGTTTTATAGTTTTACGTTTTATATCTAAATCTGTGATCTATTTTGAATTAATTTTGCATAAGATTTGAGGTCAAAGTTTCTTTTTACTTTGTTATCTTATTAATTTATTTTTTTGCCTACAGATGCCCAATTGCTCCAGTCTATTTGTTGAAGACTGTCCTTCCTATAGTCAATTGCTTTTGCATCTTTGCAAAAACCAGGTGGAAATGTTTGTGTGAGATATGTCTGGGTTTTTTATTCCGTTCCACTGAGCCGTGCTGATGCCTCCATCAACACCATACAGTCTTGAACACTGCGGCTGTAGAATAAAACTAAACGTTGGAGAGAAAGAGTCCTCTCGTTGTTTTGTTTTTTTTTTGCTTTTTCTTAAAATCATTTGTTCTAGATCTTTTGCCTTTCAAACAAATTTTAAAATAAGTTTATCTGTGTTTACAAAGGGGCTTCCCTCATAGCTCAGTTGGTAAAGAATCTGCTTGCAACTCAGGAGATCTGGGTTTGATCGTTGGGTCGGGAAGATCTCCCAGAGAAGGAAATGGCAAACCACTCCAGTATTCTTGCCTGGAGAATCACATGGACAGAGGAGCCTGGCAGGCTACAGTCCATGGGGTTGCGAGAGTCAGACATGACTTAGTGACTAAACCACCACCACATGTCTACAAAAATACTTTCTGGGACTTTCATAGGCCTTGCATTAAATCTGTAGATAAATTTAGAAAAATCTGACATCTTTAATAAGTTGAGTTTTCCAATTCATGAACACTATGTTTCTGCATTTATTTAGATTTTGACTTCATTCATCAGTGTTTTTGCAATTGTCAGCATCAGACACCTTGCATATTTTGTTAGATTCATGCTTAATTATTTCATTTTGTTTATTTTTCATACTGTTTATGCAAAGGAAGAAAATGAGACCTGGATGAATAACTTATCCAGATCACACAGCTAACAGGAGATGAAGCCCAAACTCCGTCTCTAATATTTGGACACAAACCCTGCCATCTGCACTCTGCCCCACGATGGCTCCAGGAGGGGAGCATTTTACAAAACCAAAGCCTCCCTCCACAGGGGCACATTCCAGGCAGGGAAACAAATTGAAGCACCTTAGCAGGGCAGGGGCTAGTTTTGGATGGGGAGGAGGCTACAAATGGGCCTTGAAGAGGGTTTCCCTGGGTCATTCTGTAGAACAGCCTCAGTCTTTTCCCCAATTTTAAACAACCTCTTTCATTTGTCATCACTTATGAAGCACAGATTTTTCTAGAAACACTCAGGTTATTCTGAGAGTTTAAGCTGGCCACTAAAGAGACTCTGGGTTTTACAAAGAGTGAGGGCATCTTGGAGCACATGAAGATCAGCTTCTTGCCTCCTTAAATATTCTCCTTGGATTCAGAGACCCCCAAGCCAGGGAAGATAAAGGATCTCATGACCACTGTGGTCTCCAGGTGTCCCCCCACCTCTCATATGGGCTTTCCATGTCCACCTGAGGTTTACCTGCTCAGAATTCATCTCCTGGAAGGTCTGAAGTGTCTCAAGATGAGATGAAGCATGTTTTAGGGGGTAGTGTATCAGGGAGGAAGATGTGAATTTCTACCCCATAGGATTGTCTACTTGCCTGGGGTACAGCTAAAGATGGCCTTCAGTGTGACATACTTATCTACACCCTAAGTATTTAAGAGAGATCGAAAAGAGAGTGCACGTGTGTGTGGGTGTGTGTGTATCTACACACACATATATATGCCATCATACTATACATATTAACTTTTTACTATATGATCCAGCAATCCCACTCCTGGGAATGCATCCAGAAAAAACAAAAACTGTAATTTGAAATGATACATTCACCTCAATGTTCATAGCAGCAATGTTTACAATAACCAACATATGAAAACAACGTAAGTGTCCAACAACAAATGAATGGATAAAGAAGATCTATGTATAGAAATGGATAAAGATATATATGTGTGTATTATATGGCTGTGTATTATACATATACATATATATATGTGTGTATATATGGCTGTGTATTACTCAGCCATACAATGGAACAGAATATTGCTCAGTCTTAAACAGATTGAAATAATACCCTTTGTAGCAACATAGGGATTATCTTATTAAGTAAAGTAACTTAAACAGAGAAAGACAAACATCACATTATATCATTATATGTGGAACCTAAAAATAAACTTATTTGCAAAGCATAAATAGACTCACAGACCAAGAAAACAAACTTATAGTCACCAAAGGGGAAAGTAAGGGGGAAGGATAAATTAGGAATCTGGAATTAACAGATACACACTATTATATATAAAATAGATGAACAATAAGGACTTCATGTATAGCACAGGGAACTATATTCAATATATTATAATAATCTATAATAGAAAATAATCTAAAAAGGATATTTTATATACATATATATTTGCAACTGAATCACTTTACTGTATACCTAAAACACTGTAAAGTAGCTATAATTTTAAACATTTTTTTATAACACTGTCCGTGGTTTCTATTCTATCTTTTCCCATTTTATCATTACAGTAGCTCTAGTCTTTCCATGTGGCCGTGAAGCCTGACCCTCTCAGTACTAATCAGAGATGTCTAAGGGGAAAACCACACACTCTACCAGTGTCTGCCACAGTAAACCTTTCTAATAACTGATGGACTCCAGGGGTCACCTCTCATTACACTGGGCAACTTCATAAACTGATTTGACAGGCTGTGTGCCCACATGATTCATCAAGTTCAGAACAGGCGTAGGAGGCAGGCAGATCAGCCATGTGAGTCACCTCATCCTGGGTAAGAAGAAGGAGAAATGTGCATGATTTCATAAATAGTTAAATACTTCGAGCTCTTCTCCATGAAGAAAATGTACCTGCAGTTTGCCTTCTACCTGCACACTTGAAATGAGGCTGTGTGTGAGACCTAAGAGCCAGGAAGAGAGAAACACCCTAGACCAAACGTATTTAATTTCCTGTGGAATTTGAGAGTAAAGGCAAATGCTATTTCCCTATTCTCAGCTCAAACCGGTAGTAAGATTGTCGTTAGGAAGAGCAAGAAGGCAAGAAATCTACCCACGTCCATCTTTCACACATAAATCCCCAAGGTCTCAGCCAAAGGAAATTATACCCATAAGATTACTGCTTATGGAGTAATTCTAGGTGGAGAAAACAGATAATATCCATGCTAATACTTACATTGTGAAATTTGATTATTGATACTCTGGATTTGTAAATAGAGTTTTGGTGGGTTTTTTTTTTTCTTTTTGAAATTTAAGTCAATGTAGATGGATAATTATAATAACATAAAAGTATTCTCTAGTTAAGATATGTTTTAAAATTAAATCTCTCTAGTAAAGTATACACCTGTAATGCAGGAGACCTGAGTTCAATCCCTGGGTGAGGAAAATCACTGGAGAAGGGAATGGCAACCCACTCCAGGACTCTTGCCTAGAGAATTCCATGGACAGAGGAGCCTGGTGAGCTACACTCCATGGGGTCGCCAAGAGTCTGACACAACTGAGCGACTAATACACACTTCACACACACACAATGAAGTAATATATTCAGGATTTTATATGATCTAAGAGTTAGATAGAAATTATAAGCTAAAACCTTTTTTATTACTTACTGGTGATGACTTTTTAAGTGACACATTCCAAATATGTTTGTTCCTTCTTAGTGACACCCACCACTGAAGTCTTGATGAGTAGATTTGAAAGTTTGGTAATTTGAAGTCATAAAATTTTAAATCATGATCTAGGATATTTTTTCTATGAAAAAACCTTATTTTTTTCTCTATCTCTGACTTGAAACCCAGATCATACAGGACACATCCTCAAAGCCCGACACTCTGATTGGAGGAGGACAAAGAAGAAAATGTCTGTATCCAGCAGAGACTGCCAAATTTCCTGTCCGTGGACACAGTCCTGGAAGCCACTGGACTTCACCACAGCCTTGCTCATCTAGAACACAAGTCCCTCAGAAGAAAGATGAATCCAGGCTGAGAGGGCTCCAAACCGTACATGTTGAATACTCAGCCCAGGACCCCAACTCCCCAGGGACCACGGGGTCCAGCTGATACACATGACTTTCAAAGCTGGTGTCACAGCAGAAGATGTCAACTGTCTGGGCCATCTCTGATCTCCAGTACTGCTTCCAGAACGTGTCCGTCCAACTTGATGTAAAAGCCCAACTCCCTTGGGCCTCTCATCTTCCCCAGTACCCCTGACATCATGCTCACCATCCCAGCCCATCGTGAAAGGGCTCTGCTCAAGGCCTTCCGTCCACCCAAGTGGTCTCTCTGGCCGTGGGAGCCATCAACAAACACCTGGAGTCCATGAGGGAGGTGGCACGTTCATGACGAGTTCACCACCCCAGTTTCTGCATGGCAAGAACTATAAATACAAATGTAACCATAAATACAATGGAATATTACTCAGCTATAAAAAAGAATGAATTTTTGCCATTTGCAACAACATGGATGAACTTGGAGGGAATCATACGTGAGGAAATAAGTCAGACAGAGAAAACAAATCCTATATGATAGCAGTTATATGTGTATTATAACAAAACTAAAATGATCTAGTGAATATAACAAAAATAAACAGATATGAAGAACAAACTCCATACCTGTAGGGAGAGAAAAATGTGGAGGGGCTGGATAGGGGTAGAGAATTAAGAGGCACAAACCACTGTATATAAAATAAATCGGCCACAAGCACATATTGTGCAGAACACAGATTATAGCCAGTATTTTATAATAACTATAAATGGAGCATAACCTTTAAAACTGTGAAATTACTGTTGTGCACATGAAGCTTATATAATATTCTAAATCAACTATAACTCAGTAAAAACAAATGTAAAAAAAAAGCAAAACTTTAAAAAATGAGTTGTCTGAACTATGCATTCAAAACAGATGACTGTTTTCCACTCAGATATTTTGTCACCAGTTAAACATTTAACTTTATGGTTCACATTCTCTTTCAGTAATATCAATTACTTATTGAAAAGATAAAATCAGACATCTATTTTTTAATAACTCTGAAGTTACAAGCCCAGGCTTCTATCTGAACTGGGCTAAAGAAACTTGTAAGTGCAATGATAAAATATTTTATATCCCATTTAGCTTTGCTTCCCCCAGAAAAGTTTCCATTCCTCTCACCTCATCAAATGCTATTAGGAAATACAGTTTGATTTTTATTCAGTAGTTTGGAGAAAGAAATGAATTTTAGTATTAATATGAAGGTATCAGACTTTTTAAATAAAATTCAATTTATGGATGATTTACCAAGTTTAGAAAGTCGTTCTCTCCTGGACCGTTTTAGCTACTTCCAGGAAGCAGGTAATTTAAATTCATGAATCTATTCAAAACTGTATTAGATAAGTTTATCTGTTTTCTAGATAGCTGTCAACTGGTCAATTCATATTCAGGAGTTGACCTAAATGAGAGAGTAACTAGCAAATAAAATCCCCTTATCCATTCCCAAGTAATGCTTTTAGATAGTAATATCCATGGAGATCTCCTTGTCAAGAGCACTGTGAATACAATACAAACTTCTAAACAGGCAGCCTCTGAGATAATATATTCTCCTTTGGAGTACTTTAGGAAACTGCAACGGTCATATATGAAAAAAAAAACAGAAAAATACTTAAAGGAGTTGCTTTCTACCTAAACCTTTATTCTCACTTAACAGCGCACAGAGGGTCCATGTCATAGAGACAATGTGAATAAATCTACGAGGTCTCTTCTGACATTGACTGCATAGGAAATCATGCATGAATTAAATAGGTTGCTTGGAATTGATGCCAATCCCCTAAAATGTCCATTCTTTGAATGGAAGTAAACCCATTTCAAAAAGTTCCCTTAGAATCCATGAGAAATGTTACACTGTGTTTCTCCTTAAACATCCGGGCAATGTCTGTTTAGAAAGAGTTGTTACATATGAAATTATTTCAGAGGACCATACAGAGCCTTTAATTTGTATTTGTGTTTACCGAGGAGAGCGCCTTTATTTTTCCTTATGAAGAAATCGCTGTTGCTGTTCAGTTGCTAAGATGTGTTGGACTCTTTGCGACCCCATGGTAAAAAGAAACGGTGCACGCATCTAATATACCCAGATGGAATTAATTGATTTGCACTTCTCCACTGAAGACATTTAAAAAACCAACTGAAATGCATTTCAAAGTTTAGCTTGGAGTGCCCTCTGCTGGTAATACAATTGAAAAAGTATAACCATGCACCTCACTACTCCCCCAGGTTGAATGTGTTTTCTCTATTTTAAAGTTACGTGGTAAAAATAAATTAATTAATTAAATTAAATAAAGTTACATGGTCTACACCAATTACTGATTCCCCTTGTAATTGCAATTATATAATTATAAGTAGATGTTTTATATAAGATCCTCCTAAAATGTATTTCTTAGTGAATAATAGCATCTGTTCTGAGATGCCACCATCCGTTGGATCAACGAAAAAGAGAGAGAGTTACAGAAAAACATCTACTTCTGCTTTATTGACTATGCCAAAGCCTTTTACTGTGTGGAGCACAACAAACTACGGAAAATTCTTAAAGAGATGGGAATACCAGAACCCTTTACCTGCCTCCTGAGAAATCTGCATGCAGGTCAGGAAGCAACAGTTAGAACTGGACATGGAACAATGGACTGGTTCCAAATTGGGAAAGGTGTACATCATGGCTGTATATTGTCACCCTGCTTATTTAACGTATATGCAGAGTACATCATGAGAAACTCTGGGCTGGAGGAAGCACAAACTGGAATCAGGATTGCCAGGAGAAATATCAATAAACTCAGATATGCAGATGACACCACCCTTATGGTAGAAAGCGAAGAAGAACTAAAGAGGCTTTTAATGAAAGTGTAAGAGGAGAGTGAAAAAGTTGGCTTAAAGCTCAGTATTCAGAAAACTAAGATCATAGCATCTGGTCCCATCACTTCATGGCAAATAGATGGGGAAACAGTGGAAACAGTGGCAGACTTTATTTTTTGGGCTCCAAAATCACTGCAGATGGTGACTGCAGCCATGAAATTAAAAGATGCTTACTCCTTGGAAGAAAAGTTATGACCAACATAGACAGTATATTAAAAAGCAGAGACATTAGTTTGCCAATAAAGATCCATCTAGTCAAAGCTTTGGTTTTTCCAGTAGCCATGTATGGATGTGAGAGTTGGACTATAAAGAGAGTTGAATGCCAAAGAATTCATGCTTTTGAACTGTGGTGTTGGAGAAGACTCTTGAGAGTCCCTTGGACTGCAAGGAGATCCAACCAGTCCATCCTAAAGGAGATCAGTCCTGGGTGTTCATTGGAAGGACTGATGCTGAAGCTGAAACTCCAGTACTTTGGCCACCTGATTCAAAGAACTGACTCATTTGAAAAGACCCTGATGCTAGGAAAAATTGAAGGTGGGAGGAGAAGGGAACAACAGAGGGTGAGATGGTTGGATGGCATCACCGACTCGATGGCCATGAGTTTGGGCAAGCTCCAGGAGTTGGTGATGGACAGGGAGGCCTAGTGTGCTGCAGTCCATGGGGTCACACAGTCGGACATGACTGAGCAACTGAACTGAACTGAACTGAGATGATAGGTAAGTAGGTAGATTTAGCAACTGAACAACAAGTAGGAAGATAGATGATGATAGCTAACATTGATAGATGTATGGACAAACAGATGATAGATAATTGATATACTGTTGTTATTCAGTCTCTAAGTCGTCTCTGACTCTATGACCCCATGGTCTGCAGCACTCCAGGCTCCTCTGTCCTTCACTGTCTCCTGGAGTTAGCTCAAATACATGTCCACTGTCAGTTATGCTATCTAATCGTACTGTGCTCTGTTGCCCCCTTCTTCTTTTGCCCTCAGTCTTTCCCAGCATCAGGGTCTTTCCCAATGAGTCAGTTCTTCGCATCAGGCAGCCCAAGTATTGGAGTTTCAGCTTCAGCATCAGTCCTTCCAATGAATATTCAGTGTTGATTTCCTTTAGGATAGACTGGTTGGAACTCCTTGCAGTCCAAGGGACTCTCAAGTGTCTTCTCCAGCACCATGATCTGAAAGCCTCAATTCTTTGGAGCTCAGCCTTCTTTATGGTCCAGCTCTCACATCCATACATGACTACTGGAAAAATCATAGCTTTGACTGTATGGAACTTTTGCAGCAAAGTGATGTCTCTGTTTTTTAATATGCCATCTATGTTTGTCATAGTTTTTGTTCCAAGGAGCAAGGATCTTTTAATTTTATCACTGCAGTCACCATGCACAGTGATTTTGGAGCCCAAGAATATAAAATCTGGCACCATTTCCACTTTTTCCCCTGCCAGCTGATATATAGACAGATCTATAGATAGGTTGATCATAGATCATCTTCACATAGTAAGTTTGATATACAGATAATGTTCCCAGTGTCTTGCACTAAGTTAAATATGGTAACTAATCTACAATGTTATGGGTTAAATTGTGTCCCCCACCACCCAATTCCTATGTTGAAGAACTAACCCCCAGGACCTCAGAATGTGACCTTATTAGGAGATAGGGCCATAACATGTGTAATTCACTTTGATGAGGCCATATTGGATAATCCATTATGAATGATGCCCTTAGAAAAGGGGATGTTTGAATATACACACACACACACACACACACACACACAAACATACATATGGGGAGAATATCATATAAAGGGCTGGAAGGATGTTTCTACAAGCCATGGAGCGCCAAGGATTGTCAGCTCCCCAGAAGACAAGACACAGCCTGGAACAGGTTCAGAAAGAGACAACCCTGTCCACACCATGACCTCAAACTTCTAGCCAACAAACTTCAGACAAAGTACTTCTCTGTTCTTCTGAGCCACCTAGTTAAAAAGCAGAGACATTACTTTACCAACAAAGGTCCGTCTAGTCAAGGCTATGGTTTTTCCAGTGGTCATGTATGGATGTGAGAGTTGGACTATGAACAAAGCTGAGTGCTGAAGAACTGATGCTTTTGAACTGTGGTGTTGGAGAAGACTCTTGAGAGCCCCTTGGACTGCAAGGAGATCCAACCAGTCCATCCTAAAGGAGATCAGTCCTGGGTGTTCATTGGAAGGACTGATGTTGAAGCTGAAACTCCAATACTTTGGCCACCTGATGTGAAGAGTTGAGTCATTGGAAAAGACCGTGATGCTGGGAGGGATTGGGGGCAGGAGGAGAAGGGGACAACAGAGGATGAGATGGTTAGATGGCATCACCAACTCGATGGGCATGAGTTTGAGTAAACTCTGGGAGCTGGTGATAGACAGGGAGGCCTGGCGTGCTGCGATTCATGGGGTCGCAAAGAGTCAGACACGACTGAGGACTGAGCGACTGAACTGAACGGAACTGAAGCCACCTAGTCTGACTTATTTTTCTAAAGGCAGCCCAGGGAGATGATACAAATGAAAAGTTAGAAAAGCAACCTTCCTAGCTCACAGGGTTGAATGAAGTACAATGTAGCAACTGCCTGGCTGGTGCCTGAAGTGGACCCTGCACTCTGCAGAGGCTGCCTGGTGGGAAACTCCCACAAGTATCTGCAGGAGTCTCAGCAGCATCACGGCTCACACAGGAGCCTGATGCTGGGGACCAGGGCCAGGAGTTGGGATGGGCGGAGCGTGAATTCAAGCTCAGGTCTCTCAGCACCTGACTGCAGAGCCTGCCCTTCTGCTACTGGTGTTGCCTCCTTGCTCCAGCACTTGTACACATATGAGTGCACACGCGTGCATGTGTACACACGCAAGAAAAAGTGTAAGTGTCAGTCAGCCAGTTGCGTCCAACTCTCTTACCCCATGGGCTGTAACCTGCCAGGCTCCTCTCTCTGCGGGATTCTCCAGGCAAGAATACTGGAGTGGGTTGCCATTTCCTTCTCCAGGGGATCTTCCCAACCCAGGGATGTAAGCCAGGTGTCCTGCATCGTGGGCAGATTCTTCTATGCACATTTTCTCACATATGCATACAGGCACACCACACATGCATGTGTAATAAACCCATACTGACAGTCATGCACACATACACATGTATATAGCATGTTCTCTGACATACACACACACACACACATACGGTCACGGTTATATACTCACAGCCCAATGGGAGGAAGAAAGGACAGAGTTTAAACGCACTTCTTGTAAAAACCATCACTGCTGGGCAGGTGCAGCCACCTCCGTCTCTGGCCATGGAGAAGTCTTCCTGTCACAGTGGTCTGACCAGAGGACCCTATAAACAGCCAGGTGAAGTGCAGAAGTGAAGACTCTAAGGTCTGAGGCTGCTTCTTTATTTTGATGTGAATATATCTGTGTAGATATCAGCTGGATTAGTTGTCGATGGCTGCTGCAACAATTCACCACAAACCGAGTGGCTTAAAAGAGAGCAGGAATGTTATCTCAGAGCGAGGGACGTCCAGAGTGTGACCTTGACCTCCACGTGCTGACAACAGGTGTTGACAGGGCTGTATCCTTCTGGAAGTTCTAGGAGAGAGTTCGTCTTCTCACCTTTTCTGGCTCCTGGAGGTGGCCCGTATTTCTTTCCTGTTTGTCTGTCCAGCCAGCAGTGGTGGGATAGGGTCCTTCTCACCGAATCCCTCTGCCTCCCTCTTCTGCATGAAATGACGCTGCGATTACATCTGTTCCCCTGGACGGTAAGGACAAGGTCCCCACCTGAAACCCGAGGATTAGCACCTCCTTTCTCTCTGCCCCTTCGCCGCCCTTTGCCTCACAACCCCCCCCCCATACCCACAGGTTCTGGACCCTGGACCCAGATGTCCTTGGGGGTTTGTCTGCCCCCCACATTGACTCATTCATTTCTCCCTCTCGCCATCCTCTAAGCATTTAACAAAAGTTATGCCACATCTCAGGATTTAAGAACGTCAGGAGGGAGTGAAGATTAGCACAGGCATCCCTCTGGGGAGGGGAACCCTGTTTCCTGTTTTCCTTTGTATGATGCTGTCTTCATCTTTCTTCAGAAGTGAGGTCACCTTCAAAGAGATTGATGTGCGTGTGGTTGGGGAAGCTGACCTGTGGTGTTTCTGCATCATTTCAGCCAAGCAGCATTTCCGGAACTCTCTTCCGTGTGTGTCTGGCCACGGGAGAGTCCTGCAGAAGATTTGGAGGCAGGAGCAAAGCGGTGGTGCCACATGCTGAAGGCCTCAGCTGGACCTGGGACGTTCCTGCCGTGGGTCTGCTGGCTCATCACCCTTGACGCGGGACAGCAGGAGTCCTCTCCTGGACCCCCTCCTTTCCTCATCTTCTTTTATTTCCTCTCCTCTCTCTGTTCTCTTCAGTTTTGCATTTTAAATCTTGCATTTTAAATCACCATTGAAACCATGAAGGGCCTTCTGTGTGTGTAGGTGTGCCTCTGATAATGCACTGTTGTTGTTTGCCAGTTGCTCAGTCGTGTCCAGCTCTTTGCGACCCTCTGGACTGTAGCCCGCCAGGCTCCTCTGTTCATGGGATTCTCCAGAGGAAAACAGTCGAGTGGGTTGTCATTTCCTCTTTCAGGGGATCTTCCCAGACCAAGGATTGAACTTGCATCTTCTGCATTGGCTGGCAGATTCTTTACCACTGAGCCACAGGGAAGCCCCTGAGAATGTATATTAATATATATAAACCTAGGCTTCGCCTCCCTTTAAAGACTCGCCAATATCTCCAACTATCGTAATGACATCCCTGGAAGTTCTAAAGCCCCCTCACACTCAGGGTGCACACAGGACCCAACTCTTCCTCTCCCCAGGTCTCCAGAGGCACAGGCCAGACCCCAGACACCCCTCTGCTGCCCACGCCTTCCTCCGCTCATCACCAAGATCCAGGTTTCTTCTCCTTAATCTGTCTCATCTCTTTTCTCTGCCTCCTTTGCCACCATCACCACCCTGGGTCAAGCTGCCAAGACCATGAGATATGGGAGTGGGTCTCCCCCAAGTGTGGAGGTTGAAAGGGGGCCCCCACCAGCCTTCCCTCCACCGGCTGCCCGGAATCACTCACTCCCTGCAGGCGGCCAGGCTGGCCTTTGCTCTGTCTCCCAAAGGGAACACGCCCTCCTTCCCTTCAGCGCCTCTCACATCCCATGTCCCTGCCAAGACAGCGGGGATGGAGGGTGTGTCCACTCCTTCTTTCTCCGGCTTTGCCTCCTTGACCTTGAGGTCTCAGACAATTCACCTAACCTGGACCTGGGCTCATGGACCTGGGCTCCTTTCTGAACGATGCTGATTTAGCTTTAGAGTCATGTGCTGTGCTGAGTCGCTCAGTTGTGTCCAATTCTTTGTGGCCTCATTGAGTCCACCAGGCTCTTCTGTCCATGGGATTCTCCAAGCAAGAACACTAGAGTGGGTTGCCATGCCCTCCTCCAGGGGGTCTTCCTTACCCAGGTGTTGAACCCAGGTCTCCCACCTTGCAGGTGGATTCTTTATCATCTGAGCCACCAGGGAAGCCCAATGATGATTAGTTGGTTAGATGTTATCTCTCCCCACCCCCTGCAGAATATGACCCCTATGAAATTATCTCATCCTTAATGGCATCTTGAGTTCCAGTCTATACTTAGGTCTTGGCATATAATATGAAACCATAACATAAATGTAATGATGTTGTTGTTCGGCTGCTAAGCCGTGTCCAACTCTTTGCAGCCCCAGGGGCTGCAGCACACCAGGCTTCCCCGTCCTTCACCGTCTCCTGGAGTTTGTTCAATGTATATGCTTCAGATACAAAGAAAAGCATGATGAAAATGGAAAAAGGCATTCCACCAGATTCTCAAACAAATATGAAGCCTTCCATAAATGTGCCGTTTTCATTATGTTGTCAGACAGCTGGACCCAGGACTGAAAGAGGAGGGGGTGAATCTGGTTTGTAGCTGTGCCTCTTTTTAGCTCACTGCTATTTGCTGTTGCATTCAGTCACTCAGTCGTGTCTGACTCTTTGCAACCCCATCGACTGTGGCATGCTGAGCTTCCCTGTCCTTCACCATCTCCCAGAGTTTGCTCAAACTCACGTCCATCGAGTCAGTGATGTCATCCAACCGTCTCGTCCTTTGTCACCTGCTTCTTCCCCTGCCCTCAATCTTTCCCAGCATCAGGGTCTTTTCCAGTGAGTCAGCTCTTCGCATCAGGTGGCCAAAGTATTGGAGTTTCAGCTTCAACATCAGTCCTTCCAATGAACATCCAGGACTGATTTCCTTTAGGATGGACTGGTTGGATCTCCTTGCAGTCCAAGGGACTCTCAAGAGTCTTCTCCAACACCACAGTTCAGAAGCATCAGTTCTTCTGCGCTCAGCCTTCTCTTTGGTCTGACTCTCACATCCTTACATGACCACTGGGAAAATCATAGCTTTGATATTGCTATTAACTTGGTACAATCTACGGAAAAAGATTATCATCAAAGTATATGAAAAGGTCTACCTAAATCACAAGGGGAAAAAATGTAGGATTTCTGAGAAAGTATTGTAACCTACATTTAAACATTTCAGGGATGTTACATGTTGCTGGCGTCCTGCAGTCCATGGGATCGCAAAGGGTCGGACACGACTGAGCAATTGAACCGAACTGAACTGAACTGAACCTGTTGCTTCTGGTCCTTGCGCCACCAGGTGGCGCTGCTGAGCTGGGAAGGACTTCCTCACCCAGCGTCAGAGATAAACAGGAGAGGCGGGCAGGGACTTGGTCAGACCTTGCACAGACATTTGGGGACGGAGGGATAGTGTTTCATAAACAGTCTAACATTTTCTAAATAAGACTTCTAGAGAGGTTTTACTTGTGATGATTTCCCGCGCCCCTCCCCCCATTTTTGTTTTGTTTTGTTTTGTTTTTTTCCCAAAATCATCAGCGAGTTACTCTGTTCCACTCCCTAATACGTTACTTTTTATTGAAAAGATTCTTATCGTCCTCTTTGGGCGGGAACACACAGGGTCACATCTACACATACTTATGTGTTTCCCCACCGCACGTTCTCGGGTGCTGACCCCAGGGAGCTGCTGTCTGTGGTTGAGGAAGGAAGTTCGCAGGAACCCTGGCCAGGGAAGTGGTGAGCCCGGGAACTCGGGGAGAGCAAAGTCTGAAAAAATGAACAAGTCAAAAGCTGGCCCCAAGGCCTGCCCTGGGGAAGCCGTTGGCTTTCACAGCTAAACTTGGATCCCCAAATAAGTACCTGTCTCTGGCTTCTCTTTAGCATCATCATACCACTAATTCCCTTCAGTCGTGTCCGACTCTTTGAAACCCCACGGACTGCAGCCCACCAGGCTCCTCTGTCCACAGGGTTCTCCAGCCAAGAGTACTGGAGTGGACTGCCATGCCCTCCTCCAGGGGATCTTCCCCACCCAGGGATCGAACCCAGGTCTCTTTGTCTCCTGCATGGGCAGGCAGGTTCTTTACCGCTAGCACCACCTGGGAAGCCCCATTGAGCCAGCCTAATCAGTCCTCAGCAGTAAGTGTGGAGTGAATGGCTGATGAAAGGGGGTGATTCTCTAATACGTCCAAGGAGAAACCTGTTTGGATTACTTTGGAGAAAACACCCAGAATTTAGAAAGAATAAGGATGCTCAAAAGAAAAGGGAAGAGAATGGAAACTTTACAAAACTGCTTATGAAAGGAAGGCACTGCAGAGTGGCTGCAGAGCCCCCTGCAGCTTCTGGATGTGAGCTGCCTGGACCCCCCACCCGGCTTTCCCAGGGTGGCCGCTGGCAGCTTGTTCAGCGTTTCTGCACCCAGTTCTCTCGACTCTGAGGTGCTGTGCTGTGCTTAGTCGCTCAGTCGTGTCTGACTCTTTGCAACCCCATGGACCGCAGCGCACCAGGCTCCTCTGTCCGTGGAATTCTCCAGGCAAGATACTGGAGTGGGCAGCCTATCCCTTCTCGGGGGATCAACCTGACCCAAAAGTTGGACCGGGGTCACATGCGTTGCAGGTGGATTCTTTACCAGCTGAGCTACCAGGGAAGCCCTTCCTTGTCCGTGAGATGATGCTAATTTTAGTATTTATACCATTGGGTTGTTTTGCATCTAAATATAACAGCACCTGAAAGTCTTTTTTGTGTCCGTACAAAGTCTTCCATGAGGAAAATGAGGGAGCCTTATGGTGGCCTCCCGTCTACATCCAAGAAACGGTGAAATCTCCTGGGAGCAGCCATGTGGGCACCATCTTGGAAACGGCTCCCAGCCCTGCTCATGTCTGACCACATCCTCCTCAGAGGCCCTGAGTCAGAGCTGCCCAGACAGCTGATCCCCAAATTTCTGACCTGCATAAACTCTGAGACAAGACATATTTGTTGTTTTAAATGACTAAGTTCTAAGGCAATTCATTATGCAGTAAAAAGTTACTAGCACCATATTTAAATGGCAGTTTCTAATTTTCAAAACAAGTTCACCAAACTTGTTTTGAGAACTTCTTAAAATCCTATGAAATGTAGAAAAACTATTATCCTAATTTCCCAGTTGATAAAAATATAACTACAACACAGCCAAGCAATTCCATTCGTGGGTGTATACCCAAAAAACAAAACAAAAATTAATTTAAAAAGATACACACGCCCCAATGTTCATAGCAGCATTATTTGTAATTGTCAACATACAGAAGCAATCTAAGTGTCCATCAGCAGATGAATGGATAAATGCATTGTGGCAAATATACATGCAAATGTATTTTGCTGTTGTTCAGTAGCTCAGTCATGACTGACTCTTTGTGACCCCATGGACTGCAGCACACCAGGCTTCCCTGTCCATCACCACCTCCCAGAGCTTGCCCAAACTCATGTCCATTGAGTTGGTGAGGCCATCCAACCATCTCGTCCTCTGTCATCCCCTTCTTCTCCTGCCTTCAATCTTTCCCATCATCAGGATTTTTTTCCAATCAGTCAGCTCTTCGCATTAGATGGCCAAACTATTGGAGCTTCAACTTCAGCATTAGTCCTTCCGATGTTGAATACTCAAGGTCGATTTCCTGCATGATTGACTGGTTTGATTTTGAGCACAGCGTGGAGGACCGGCAAACCTTCAGTCCCCAGGTCTGGGACCTCAGCTAGGAAGGTGGGAATGTCTGGCGTTCTCTCAGGTTCCCCCTCCTACACAACCAGCCAGACTCCCCCAGGGCTGGGCTCATCGGCACTTCCTGTCTCAGAAGGCACCCCTGCCTTCTGCAGTGCCCAGAGACATTCCTCAGGGGAGCCACGGCCTTTAAAAAGATCTTATCTCAGAAATTCTGCCTCACTCTCTCTTGCCACTGTCTCGGTGGAAAGAGACAGAGGGCCACCCAGATTCCAGGGGAGAAACACAGACGCCAGCTCTCTGTGGGAGGACTGAGGACTGATGTTTCAAGCTGCCTGTCTCCTATTTTAGCAGTTTATCACCGCGCCTGTCCCCTAGGATGGTGATGAATTGTCCCCTCCACTTAGCCTGCTGTATCCAGAAGCGCGCCTGCTTCAAACTCAGGATCCGCCACAGACCTGAGGTGGGGGTGGGGTCTCTGCACCAACCTTTAAACTCGGGGTCCTTCACAGACCTGGGGTGGGGGTGAGGTCTCTCCATCAACAATGCCACCTCCTGTCAGGACACAGGGTTCCCCTGAGCTTCGACCAGGATCATTTTCCAGCAGGGCTAGGAAAGCTTCCCCAAGATGCATCGATTCCTTATTTCTTCCCAACTTCTATTTGTCATGTTGAAACAGGAAGATAATTGGCCAAAATCCCAGGTCGCCCCATTCTTTCCTCCTCGAGTTCCGGGAAAGATGGATGAGCTGGGATGACAGTGCCAAGCCAGTGATGGATATCTCTTAGCTCGAAGCCCTGGCCCCCATCCCCAGCACCTGAGCCAATCACCACCATGCCTCATTATGTCAAAATGACCTGTTACCGGACTGTCTCCCCGGAGACTGCCAACTCCCCACTGGCGATGGCACCCCGTATTTGGATCTGTGCCCTCCGAGTGCAGCCTCGGGACCTGCCAGGAAGGATCTGCTCCACAAAGCCCTTTCCCTGTGAAGAGCCTTCGTCAGCATGCCCAGCAAGAGGGAGGGGACACGGGGAGGGCTTAGTGCTCTGTGGGCAGGGGGACTATGGTTTCAGAAGGACCGACAGGTCAAACCACCCTGAGACTTTCCCCAGAGCTTCTGCTGGGATGCCTGGTGTTCCCAGGTCATTGGACATCCGGACTCCAACCCACCCCAACCCAGCGTCCTCTACCCTCTGCTTATTCTACAGGCTCCAGCCGCCTTCCCAAGACACCCAGAACCTGGCCTTGAGCAGAAACCAGGGTGTAATGTCAAGAAGACTCCTGATGCTCCTGAAGCTACCAGGAAGAGGTATTTTGAGCGGTGAGGGCTTCAGGGAGAAGAAGGGGTGCTTCCAAGTCCATATCCAGGTGGACCAAGCAAATAGAGTGCAGAGAACCTCCCATCATGGGGAGAGAACCAGTTTTGCCCAGAAACTGTCTTCAGGGAGAAAAAGCACTAACCTCTTTTCAAAGATGCAGGATATGATGTTGGGGTTAGGGTTCGAACCCCGGGTCAGGAAGATCCCCTGAAGGAAGAAATGGCAACCCACTCCAGTATTCTAGCCTGAAAAATCCCATAGAGAGAGGAGCCTGCCGGGCTCCAGTCCAGGGCGTCACAAGGAGTCGGCCACGAGTGAGCAACCAAGAGCGTGATGCTGGGGAGGTGAACCAGCCCACCCAAACCACAGAGGCTCTGTGATGAGTGTGGACGCTGAGGCCTGCTGAGCCAAGGCCAGCCCGGAGGCCAGCCTGTGGGTGACCCAGGGCAAGTTGCTGCGGCCTCTGGGGCTCAGCCTCCTGGAGGGCGGAACCTGGGGCCGCGGCGATGGGGGCGGCTGACAGTGGTGAGCACGGCTGGCGCTGGGTGCAGGTTTCACCCAAGTCAGCCCTGAAGTTCACGCGGCCCGTGCCCTGGGCGGGGCCCGGCCGCACTCCCGGGGGCAGGAGTCAGTAAGGCCGGGGCCACTGCACCCGGAGCGCGTGCCCTTCCTGTGCCAGGAAGGGCTGCTCAGGGCGAGTCACCAGGGGGAGGCTGGAGGTGTGGGGCGGGGCCAAGAGGACCCCAAAGCCCACGGAGCTCGCTCACGGTGGAGACACCCCCACACTCCGGGACGCAGGACACTTCCTGTTCCGTAACCGCAACTCCACCCCTTCGGATAACATGGTCAGGCTTGGCATGAGATGTTTATGGAAACTGGGAAGGATATGAAAGCCAGTGTAGGGTCAGGCTGTCCGGCCAGTCCCCACTTCACCTACCCCTACGCACCTGAGGGTTTAGGTGAGTATCCTGAGGATCCAGGCACTAGGTGTCCCGTAGTATCTAGGTACCACCTGAGCATCCAGTCCCCTTAGCCACAGGACTGAAATCAGGAGCTACCTGGGTGCCTGGTCCCACCCCTGCCACTGGCGTCCGGGTCTCCGATGAGCCAGCCTGACACCCGTCTCCCTCCTTCACCTCCTCGGGTGGTGAAGCTCACTGCCATCTGCTGCCTGCTATTTGCGCCACACGGTTGGGTGTTGCTCCGAGACTTTTTCTTCAGACAAGTAAGACCCCCCCACACACACCGACCAATAACCATGGATGTCTCTGTCACCGCTGGCCCTTTCTTAGGTCTGCCGGCCGAGCGACATCAAGGCTTGCAGGTCTGCGGGGTGCAGGCCAACAGGTGTTTACAAATATAAGTACAAATAATAAACATGATTCTTTTTTCACTTTCAAAAGCTAGGGTTCATTTGGTTTTTTCATTGGCTCCATCATTTGTGTATGTATTAATTTTAACCTTTTGATGTTTTGCTTAAAGTTCGTAAAACTTCCATCACCTGAAACAAAACTGAACCTGGTATCTGCCATATGCGTTTCTGAGGATACTCTTGGCGGCCTTCCGTACCACATGTGTGTTATACACTTAGAGATCTCCACATGTAAGTGTAAACAACTACCGATTCATTTGTGCGTTGTCAGATTTGCCATCGGCAGCTTTGTTTTTCTGTAATTATTCATCTTGCCATGAAAAGCAGCTTTGATGCTTTGTACTTTGGTCTCTAGGACTTGGCTGGGGAGACTGGAGACAGAAAGGGCTGTTGCTGGGATGCCGTGATATTTGCAAAAAATGCCCCCCGCCCCCTGCCCTTTGATGAGACAAACCCCTCATCACAGTTTGCCATGTTGGCTCTTTGTGTGAATGGATCAGAACTTCTTGCCCTCTTTCTCTCTTGCTTTCGTTTAGGAATTCTGAGGGTGTGAAGGCTGTGGGACTGAAGACAGGAGCTCCCTGCTGCTGGGAGCCGGGAGGCTCATTCTTGAGACCAGTCTCCCTGGCAACTGCTCACAGCCTTGACCTATTTCCCCAAGGTCAGCAGCTCACTTGCGGGCAAGGGTAAAAAAAAAATTTTTTTATTGTTAACTTCCCAATTGTCAATGCTATGGGCCCTTTTATGATAAAAAAGGTTCTATTTGGAAAAGGAGCTTTGAAATCATTGCTTTCCTTTAGAAGAAATGACCAGGAAGCCCTCTTTTCTGCAGCCCCATGGCAATCACTCTGAATCTGCCCCGTGAGTTTCCTCCGGGGTTGTTGAAGCACTCCATGACGATGCTTGGCTGGAGGTTTCTGCTCCCCCTGAGGGCTCGGGGCGGCGGCAGACAAAGACCTAACTGCATGCCTGTCACTTTTCTCTCTGCAGAGAGTGTCCAACCATCCCTTCCCCCACCAAGAGCTTTACTCTGCACACCCAGCTGGCCAGGTGCATGGACAGGTGAGTTCCCTCAGTAGCACTGGGGTACCCTCTGCCTTCCACGACACCCAGTGATGGCCTTCTTTCTACCAATTCCTGTTTCTCCCTGGGAGGCGAGGGTCAGGTTCCCCCCTCCCAGAACTTGACCCCTAACTGAAATTAGCATTTTAGTCTTGTCCATTGAGTCCTCGCTTGATGCCAAACAGGAGGTAGCCAGTGGAAATAAATCAGGTGCATGCCAGAAACACGCCGACCAGCAGAGACTCTGAATTCCTATAAAGGTAGCTGGGCCTGTCTCATTTCTCAAAATTTTCATGAAATGAACTACTTTTTTTACAAGAATTGAAAGAAAGGTTACAGACTGGCCCTGGGTCTTTCCGCAGCAGCACACCTCATGGCGGGTACACGTGATGCCCGCAGGTTCAGGCCACACCCCAAAGAGCAGGGCAGGCCTGGGGGACTCAGTCTCTTCACCCTGAAGGTAGGCAGTCTCTCCAGTCCTGGGCAGCAGTGGGCGATGACCACCCTGTTGGCACTGAGCAGGTTCGTTGAATTCCCTTGGGTGTCTGCGTCTTTCTAACAGACCCCCGGCAGTCTCGGGGCGGGGAGGCTGTTCTTCAGGAGCTGATACCAAGGAGAGAGGACCTCTTAGAAGCTTCTTCCAGAACCAGGTGATGCCCTGGCTCTCGTGTTCTCCCGGACAGAGTCCCTGACCTGGAGGCTGGCCCCTGCCATGTCCAGCCGCCCCACCCCCCAGATCCGAGAAAGGGTGGCAGGGGCTTCTGCAACCTCAGGGGCGGGTCAGCGCCCCTGACGTGACCACATGAGGCCCGCCCTCTGCTGTGGGGGCCGCAGGGGCTGGGAGGTGGTCCCCGTTAGGTGACACGGCATGGCGCGCCCTGCTCTCATGAGACGTCTAACCTGGGTGAACCCATGTCCATCAGCGGTCATCAGCCCAGCCCGACGGCAAGAAGGAATGCAGACAGTTCAGACAGATGAGGGCTCTGGCTGAGGAAGCAAGCCCTGTGCGGGGAGAGATGGCCGGGCTCAGAGGACGGGCCGGACTTTGCCTTCAGAGGAGGCCCGTGGGGTGTTCCAGACGAAGAGGCACCCCCTGTCAGGGACTGCAGGCACGCAGCCGGGCTGGGTCCAGGCTGTGGCAGAACCTCAGTGATGTCACTACTGCTGTGGATGCTGCTGAATTGATTGAGAAACTGCTAGAAGTTCCAACCAAGACCAAACATGTCTTCGACAGGCTATGGGGAGACCGAACCCCTTGATGGCCCCACAGGTAGCAGTGACCCCAGGTCACCACTGAAGCTCATTTCCATGTGCTTCTCTGTTTTGTTCAGTTCAGTTCAGTTCAGTCGCTCCGTCATGTCTGACTCTTTGTGACCCTGTGGACTGCAGCACGCCAGGCCTCCTTGTCCATCACCAACTCCTGGAGCTTACTGTCTTACTAGGCTCGTTAGCCACTTAGTCATAATCTCTGCAGTAAGCCAAGTCATCGAATTGCACGTGGAACCGGACTGGAAAATGGTCACCATGTTGGAGGAAGTCTGCTCCTCGGTTTCAGACCCATGTGGTCCTAGCAATGAGAGGTTCCCACGCTCTGTCTAGAACTTGAAAGTGAAAGTGAAGTCACTCAGTCGTGTCTGACTCTGCGACCCCATGGACTGTAGCCCACCAGGCTCTTCTGTCCATGGGATTCTCTAGGCAGGAACACTGGAGTGGGTTGCCATTTTCTTCTCCAGGGAATCTTCCCGACCCAGGGATCGAACCCAGGTCTCCGGCATTGCAGGCAGGCGCTTTAACCTCTGAGTCACCAGGGAAGCCCAGGATTTTAAAAACTGAAAGTCCCATGTTCTGGGCAGTCTCCCATCCCATCCTCACCTAGCTAGGTCAGTTGGTCACCCTGACTTGGAAACGTTAAGATCCATTCACCCTGGACGCAGAGCGAGAGGGCGTCCAAGCCAACCCCACAGAAACCTTTGGACTTGAATGAAGAAGCCTCATCCTGATGTTCCGGACGTGGCCACCAGATGGGAGCAGAAGATCGTCTCTGTAAACCGGTCTGGGTGACCAATGATAAAACTCCATCTTTCAAGTCCAGGCCGTTTTTATGGGTAGGATCATGGATTCCTATACTTTTGTTGCAGTGTAACGTCTTAATCACAGTCTGTCATCAGATATTTTAGAACTATCTCCATTGTCTAAGAAGTATGTTCTGACATGTGTGCATGCGCTCAGACGCTCAGTCGTGCCCGACTCTTTGTGACCCCGTGGACTGTAGCCCTCCAGGCTCCTCTGTCCTTGGGATTCTCCAGGCAAGGCTACTGGGGTGGGTTGCCATTTCCTCCTCCAGGGGATCTTCCCAAGCCAGGGATGGAACCCGTGTCTCTTGCATCTCCTGCATTGGCAGATGGATTCTTTACCACTAGTGCCAGCTGGGAAGTCCCAGGAAGTATGTTAGCAACATGCTATACTTATATCCTAAGTTCTCAGGCAGAAGTGCTCCATTGCAAGTGCATTCTTGGCTGCAGTTATCACAGGCTGTTTTAAGAGAAAAACAAAAGAGCAGCAGGGACTGTTGTGGAAATGCGCTTTGCTCAGGAATAGTCCAGTTGTTGTGCTATTTGACTATCCGTTTGGCTATTACAGAAAAACTCTTAACTATAAGTAATGGCTTGTTGCCATAATAATATATGAGTTTCTACCTCTAGTGATGGGCTTTAGTATGCCAGACCTTAATATCCTTAAGCCTTGGAAAGTACACAGGTCTTTTTAAAATAAACATGGTTTAAAATAAACAAAGATCATACACTATGACCAAGTGGAATTTATCCCAAAGATGCAAGGATTCTTCAATAACAAGCAACCCAATTAAACTGGGCAAAATGACTGAGTAGACATTTTTCTAAAAAGGAAATGCAGATGGCCAACAAGCATGTGAAAAGAAGCTCCTTGCTACTAATCACAAAGGAAATGCAAACCAAAACCACAATGAGGTATCACCTCACATGTGTTAGAATGGTTATCATCCAAAAGACAACAAATAATATGCTAAGAAAGATGTGGGAAAATGGGAAGCCTCGTACACTATTGTAGAACTGTAAATTTGTGCAACCACTATGGAAAACAGTATGAATATTTCTCAAAAAACAAAGCAACCTTATGACCCAGTAATTTCACTCTTAGGTATATAACTGGGAAAAAAAAAACTAATTTAAACACATAGAGGAGACACATTCACTTCAACGTTCATAGCAGAATTATTTACAATAACCAAGATATGGAAGCAACGTAACTGTCCATCATCAGATGAATGGACAAAGAAGATGGTTTTGTACGCTGGGGACAACTACTCAGCCATAAAAAAGAAAGAAATTTGCCATTTACAGCACCATGGATACACTTGGAATGTATCACGCTAAGTGAAATAAGTCAGAAAGAGGAAGACAGAGACTATGATATCACTTATATGTGGAATTAAAAAAATAAACTAGAAAAAAATAAACAAAAAGGAATAGACTCCAAAAACATGCAGAGGGAGAAACACTCCCAATTTCATTTTATGGGACTACCATCAACCTGATACCAAAATCTGACAAAGATATCACAAAAAAGAAAACTACAGGCCAATGTCACTGATGAGCACAGACACAAAAATCCTCAACAAAATTCCAGCATACAGAATCCAACAACACATTTACAAGATCATGCATCACGATCAAGGGGGTTTCATCCCAAAGATGCAAGGATTCTTCAACACACACAAATCAATCAATGTGATACACCGTATTAACAAACTGAAGGATAAAATCCATATGATCATCTCCGTAGTCGCAGAAAAAAGTTTTTGGCAAGATTCAACAAAATTCATTTGTGATAAAAACAAAGCCCTCCAGAAAATGGGCATAGAAGGAAACTACCTCAACATAATGAAGGTCATATAAAATAGACAGCAAACACCATTCTCAATGGTGAAAATGGAAACATGTCCTCTAAGATCAGGAATAAGACAAGGGTGCCCACTCTCCCCATTATTGTTATTCAGTATCATTTTAGAAGTCCTAGACATGGCAGTCAGAGAAGAAAAAGAAAGAAAATGAGTACAACTTGGAAAAGAAGTAAAAATTTCACTGTTTGCAGATGACATGACACTATACATAAAAAAATCCTAGAGATGCCATTGTTCAGTAGCTTAGGTAAACCTCTGACTCTTTGTGACCCAATGGTCTGCAGCATACCAGTCTTCCCTGTCCTTCACCATCTCCTGGAGCTTGCTCAGACTCATGTCCCTTAAGTCAGTGATGCCATCCAACCATCTCATTCTCTGTTGGTCCCTTCTCCTCCTGCCTTCAATCTTTCCCAGCATCAGGGTCTTTTCTAATGAGTCAGCTCATCACATCAGGCGGCCAAAGTATTGGAGCTTCAGCTAAAGATGTCACCAGAAGACTAAAAGAGCTCATCAATGAATCTGGTCAAGTTGCAGGATAGAAGATTAATACTCAGAAATCTCTTGCATTTCTATACACTAACAATGAAAGGTCAGAGAGAGAAATTAAGGAAACAATACCATTTTCCATTGTAACAAAAAGAACAGAATGCCTAGAAATAAATTTACCTAAGGAGACAAAAGTCCTGTATTCAGAAAACTATAAGATATTGATGAAAAATAAAAATAAAAAGATGCTGATGAAACAAATCAAAGATGACACAAACATATGAAAAAATATATTCTGTTCTTGAACTGGAAGAATCAATATTGTGAAAATGACTATGATACCTAAAGCAATCTATAGATTTCATGTGACTCCTATAGAATTGCCAAGGACAATTTTCATAGAATTGGAACAAAACAGTTTTACAGTTTCTATGAAAACACAAAAGACCATGAAGAAGCATAGCAATCTTGAGGGGGAGAGTAGGAGGAACAAAGGTAGAAGACTCATTCTCCCTAACTTCAGACTATACTACAAAGCTACAATAATCAAGAAATGTGGTACTGGCACAAAAACAGGAGTATAGATCAATGGAACAAGATAGAAAGAGCAGAGATAAACCAATGCACATGTATTCACCTAATCGATGACAAAGAAGGCAAGGCTATACAAGGGAGAAAAGACAGTCTCTTCAGTAAGTGGTGCTGGGAAAACTAGACAGCTCCATGTAAAAGAATGAAGCCAAAACACTCCCTAACACCATGCACAAAAGTAAACTCAAAATGGAGTAAAGACCTAAATGTAAGGCAGGATGCTGTAAAACCCTCAGAGGAAAACATGGGCAAAGCCCTCTTTTATGTCAAAAAGCAAGAGCTTTTCTGACCCACCTCCTAGAATAATTAAAATAAAAGCAAAAATAAAGAAACGGGACCTTATTAAACTCTTTTGCACAGCAAAGGAAACCATAAACATGATAAAAAGATAATCTTCAGAATGGGAGAAAATATTCTCACAGAAAAGAGGTTAGTCTTCAAACTATACAAACAACTCATTCAGCTCAATATCTCCCCCCACAAAAAAACCCAATCAAAAAAGAGGCAGAAAACCTAGATAGACTTTCATCCAAAGAAGACATAGAGATGGCCAAGAAACATATAAAAGATGCTCAACATCACTAATTATGAGAGAAACGTAGTCAAAACTGCAATAAAGTATCACCTCACACAAGTCAGAATGGCCATCATCAAAAAAAATTACAAATGATAAATACTAGAGAGGGTGTGAGGAAACGGGAACCCTCTTTCATTGTCGGTGGAAATGTAAATTGATACAGCCACTATGGAGAAAAGTATGCAGGTTCCTTAAAAAAGCAAAACTAGAAGTCCTGTGTGACTCAGGAATCCCACTCTTGGGCCTATGCCTGGAGAAAATCATAATTCAAAAAGACTCATGCACCCCAATGTTCATTGCAGCACTATATGCCATAGCCAGGACATGGAAGCAAGCTGAGCATCCATCCACAGAAAAATGGATAAAAAAGATGCAATGCACACACATAGATGTGCACATATGCGTACGCAAAGCTGACTCACTTTGCTGTACACAGAAACTAGCACAGCATCGTAAAGCAGCTATACTCTAAAAAAATTAGAGAGAGAGAAAGAAAGAAACAAGTGACTATCACAAAAAAGAAATAGACTCACAGATATAGAGAACAAACTAGTGGTTACCAGTGGGCAGATGGGAAGGAAGAAGGACAAGGCGGGGGTAGGGATTAAGAAATACAAAATAATACAGAAAATAAACTACCAGGATATTCTGTAAGACAAGGGGAATACAGCCAATATTTTAGTCATTGGAAGAACTGATGCTGAAGCTGAAGCTCCAATCCTTTGGTCATCTGATGCAAAGAGCTGACTCATTGGAAAAGACCCTGATGCTGGGAAAGATTGAAGGCAGGGGGAGAAGGGGGAGACAGAGGATGAGATGGTTGGATGGCATCACCGACTCAATGGACATGAGTTTGAGCAAAGTCCAAGAGATAATGGAAGACAGAGGAGCCTGGCATGCTGCAGTCCATGGTGTCACAAAGAGTTGGACAGGACTTAGTAACCAAACGACAACAACATAAATGGAGTATAACCTTGAAAACCTGTAACTAACTCTGCTGTGCACCTATAACATATAATATTTTACAGAAACTATAAATCAACAAAAAAACTAAAGAAATATAAATTACTTATCTCTAAGGGGAACAAAGCATGGTTTACTGGCACAACACTGCTGAATTTTGAGAGATCATTAATGTCCTTGAGGTGGTTTTGTGGGTGTAAATCGATGGTGACAATTAGATTTTAACAACCATCATTTTAACAATTTTAACAACTTTCATTCTAACAATGACATTCCAGTTCAGTTCAGTCGCTCAGTTGTGTCCGACTCGTTGAGACCCCATGGACCGCAGCACACCAGGCCTCCCTGTCTGTCACCAACTTCCAGAGTTTGCCCAAACTCATGTCCATTGACATTTAAGTCTACTTAATTTATCAAGTGTTGTTTAAGCCCTGATTTTCTACACTCGTATCTATCAATAGGGTGACTCCCCATGTGGGGCAGTGATAAGGAATCTGCCTGCCAATGAAAGAGATGTAAGGGACGTGGGTTTGATCCCTGGGTGGGGAAGAGCCCCTGGAGAAGGAAATAGCCACCCACTCCAGTATTCTTGCCCAGGAAATCTCATGGACAGAGGGGCCTTATGGGCTACAGTCCATGGGGCCACAAAAGAGTTGGACATGACTGAGCAACTGAACACACCCATCTATTGATAAGCCTTGTGGTTCTTGGGGGGGAAAGGAGAATGCCACATCTCTGTTTGTGAGATGTCTACAAAGTCAAATCTGATATTTTTCAAAGTAAAGTCTTCAGCAAAATTGTTTTTTATTGTATGATATTTGAAGGGTGAAGATTTCTGGTAGTTCAGCAGAAATGTCATCCTGCGATTTTGGAAAAGATAAAAGTACATGACATATTTTCATCTGGAATGTGGAGCAGAAGGCAGGCCCTTAACAATCTTGGGCTGCTTTACAGCTGGACGAGGCCCGAGGTTATTTAATCAGGCTTCTCCTCTCTCTGGGGTGGAGAAGTCTCGTCAGCAGGAGATGACCACCAGGGCTGGACAGCAGCCCTTCAGCTGGGGCCACCATGGCCTCAGCACCATCCTGGGCACTTACGCAGGGCCCTTCTCCTGTCCTGAGACCCACAGGGAGGCACGTGCCAACAGCTCCAGGTTACAGGAGGAAAGCCGAGCTCAGGGCAGCGCCAGGAATGAGTGTCTGTCCTGGGCTTCTTCTCTGGCCCTGCTGTGTGCCCACCCAGCCCTCTGAGGACACCTGTCACACAGCACACACCTGCAAGGCCAATTTCAGGAGATCAGCCCTTGTGCGCAAAGAGACAGCTCTAGGTAAGCTTGTCCCTGACCCCCTCAGTATCAGAGAGCAGTGCAAGCCAGCTAAAAGTTGGGAATTAGGTCCACGAGCTCGGAAGGACCGGGGTGCCTATAATTTCACTCATCATTTCCACAGTGGTCCCTGACCCATAGTAGGCACTTAGGACACTTTGTAGGATGAGTGATTATCCCAGCAGGCTGGTTCTCAGGAGCAGGGTCCAAAGCAGAGTTTAGTCTTTGTTTTCTCCCCTATGCTCTTTCAATTGGATTTGTTGCTGTTGTTCAGTAGCTAAGACGTGTCCAACTCTTTGAGACCCCGTGGACTGCAGTACGTGGGGCTTCCCTGTTCTTCACTATCTCCCAGAGTTTGCTCAAACTCATGTCCATTGAATCAGTGATGCCACCCAACCATCTCATCTTCTGTCACCCCCTGCTTCTCCTGCCTTCAATCTTTCCCAGAACCAGGATCTTTTCCAGTGAGTCGTCTCTTCCCATCAGATGGCCAAAGTATTGGAGCTCCAGCATCAGTCCTTGCAATAAATATTCATGGTTGGTTTCCTTTAGGATTGACTGGCTTGATCGCCTTGCTGTCCTAGGGACTCTCAAGAGTCTTCTCCAACACCACAGTTTGAAGCTTCAATGGCATAATCCTGTAGTAGGTGTTGCTGTAGCCAATTGCCGTAATCTGTGCAGCTTAAAGAAGAGAAATGTGTTTCTTCATAGTTCTGGAGGCCAGTTGTCTAAAACCAAGGTGTTGACAGGGCCACTCTCTCCCCAGAGTCTTCAGGGGATGGTCCCTCCTCGCCTCTTCCAGCTGCTAGTGCTATTGGCAGTCCCCTGCACTCCTTGGCTTGTGGCCACATCACTCGTCTCTACATCCATTTTCATGAGCCACTGTCTTCTTCCCCATGTCTCCCTATGTGCAAATCTGCCTCTTGCAAGGCTGCTGTCATTGGATTAATCCCACTTGGATCCAACATAACCTCAACTCCATCCTAACCCTAATTGCATCTGCAAAGAGCCTATTTCCAAGTAAGGTACATTCTGAGGTTCCAGGGGGTGTGAATGTTGGGGGGGCACATGGTCCAATGCCCTGCATCATGATGACACGTCTGTGGGTGCTGACCTGGCATCAGGCCTACGCTGCCTACTTTGTTTGTTTTCACTTTTTATTCTCAACACCACCCCCAGAGACAGGAGCTGTTATGAACACTCCCGTTTTATAGACAGGGTCTTCCCTGGTGGCTCAGATGGTAAAGAATCTGCCTGCAATGCAGGAGACCTGGGTTTGATCCTTGGGTCAGGAAGATCCCCTGGAAAAGGGAATGGCAGTATTCCCTCCATTATTATTACTAAATACTCCTGTATTCTTGCCTGGAGAGCCCCATAGACAGAGGAGCCTGCAGGGCTACAGTCCATGGGGTCACAAAGAGTTGGACACAACTGAGCAACTAACACTTTCACTTACTTTCATCTTACAGGTGAAAAATCTGAGATGGATTATGTCCCTTGTCCAAGGTCTCGAGCTAACAGGGTAAACCCAGGGTAGAATCCAGGTGGGCATGAGAGGTTGACCCTTCAGAACAGCAGGTGAAGCCCCCCAGGTGATGCCCTGTCTTGGATGATTCTCCATCACTTAGGTCCACTGGGAAATACCTAAGATACCTTTAATGAATAATTAGAACTAACTGAAATTTTAGTTCTGTGACTACTTTGGAAAGGCTGGAATGTCCAGAAAATGAATATGGGGAAAGAACAAAACCAGCTGCTGACATCCAGATGTCCATCCCCCCTCTGTAAAGTTTTTGGCCTGCCACACACCAGAGGGAGTTCTCACTAATCTTAGATGCCTCGGCGTGCCAAAAATGAGATCTTCACAACTTTCCAGGCTATAGCCATGCGGGGCACCAGGGAACACAAAACAAGCAATGCAGGGGTGGAGGTCCTTGCAGATCTCCTAGCCTGTGTCCACAGCACCTTAGGTGGTACATGCGGCCCCACGGACCACCACCAGTCCACGGGCTCTGCAGCCTCTGACCCAAAATTAAGGTCCAACCTGGGGGCTGCTTCCCAGGTGGCACTAGTGGTAAAGAACCCACCTGCCAATACAAGAGACAGAAGAGAGGTGAGTTCAATCCCTGGGTCGGGAAGATCCCCTGGAGAAGGGCATGGCAACCCACTCCAGTATTCTCACCTGGAAAATCCCATGGACAGAGGAGCCTGGCGGGCTGTAGTCCCTGGGGTCACAAAGAGCTGGACACGACTAAAGCATGCATAGGGGCTGCCTTAACCTCTGGTGAAACTGGGATGTCCTCAGCACAGACCTTCTCCACACTCCGCTCCCTGGACAAACTGCCTCAGCCAGCACCTCTGCCCCTGCCTAAGGGACCAGGCACCATGGCTGCATCTCCCCAAGGAGCGGGCACCAGCTCCTGCCAGCCCGTGAAGTCATCAGACAAGCCAGTCACGTCTTCCCGCAGGAACCAGAGGCCGCCTCACCCTCTCATTACTACAAAGCCTGCCCCCCGCCACTGCGCCCAGTTACTCCCTCTGTTCCCAGTACAACCTCCGGGAGGCCCCGGAAGACACACGGTGTCTTCCACCCCCGAGGCGTGAGAACACGTGACTCACAGGCCAACCCTGGTCTTGTCTGTCCAGTGTTCGGCCATCCCCATAACCCTGGGGCAAGAAGTCTTCCCTCCCTGAGGGGCTCAAGAGGAGGTGATTAGAGCACCTCTTCCCAGGTCCTGTAAAGGAGGGCTCACCCCACCCTGCCCCGGGGGAGACAGTCACGGGAATGAACACCTACAACATGTGAGAACATGAGGCATGAGGCAAGGGCGTGAAGCTGAAGGAAAGCAGAGAGACGGTCTTCCCTGGAGCAGAGGTGAGGGACGATGCCAATGGAAATGGACATGGAAACTTAAGAGAGGTGGACCCTGGGCAGACGCAGGGCTGGAAGGATATTTGGGTCATGGGACAAGGTCATCATGGGCATGACAAGCAGAAGGCAGCTAGGGACACGCCATCTCACGCCTCGGGGCTTGAGTCCAGATTCCAGCGTGATTGCTTGGTGGACATGGTGTGGACACCGTCGGAACTTGAGCTGCTGAGGCCGCTGGACAGAGATGTTTAAAGAGACTCCCAGAGTCTGGCAGGGGAGAACCGTCTGCCTCTTGCCAGCTTTTGGGTGCCCTGGCCTTACCCGTAATCAAGAAATTCTACCAGGTAGGAATTTACCAGGCTTCCCTGGTGGCTCGGTGGGTAAAGAAAGAAAGAAAAGAAAGTGAGGTTGCTCAGTCATGTCTGACTCATTGTGACCCCATGGACTGTAGCCCACCAGGCTTCTGTGTCCATGGGATTTTCCAGGCAAGAGTACTAGAGTGGGTTGCCATTTCCTTCTCCAGGGGATCTTCCCAACCCAGGGGTCGAACCTGGGTCTCCCGCATTGCAGGCAGACGCTTCACCATCTGAGCCACTAGGGAAGCCCAGTGGGTAAAGAGCCTGCCTAAAATGCAGGAGACACTGTGGACGTGGGTTTGATCCCTGGTCAGGAAGATCCCCTGGAGGAGGACATGGCAACCCACTCCAGCACTCCTGCTGGAGAATCCCACGGACAGAGGGGTCTGGTGGGCTGCAGTCCACGGGGCCCCAAAGAGTCGGATATTGCTCAGGGACTGAGCAGGGGTTTACCTGAAACGCTGCCTCCAGGCACTTCATGTGGATGGTATGGTTTATTCACTGGCTTCCCAGTAACTACGTGGGGACTTTGGTTGCATGGACTCATTTTTGACAGAGATAACTTTAAAAATCCCATATGAGATGGACACTTCCCTGAAGAGGGTGAGGCGATTGCAATCCGGCAATTATTTTTGTAAAACAAATGGAAATGCAAGCCAGGGCGAGCCCTGTCAGGAGGCGCTGAGCGCAGCAAGCTCAATAAATCTCGAGCGTACAAGCTAAAGGGCATCCTGTTAATATCACAAAAGAGCAGAGTTCAAGGGGATCGTATAACTGTCACCCCCAAAAGGCAGCACTTGATTCATGAGTGAGTCAGGATGTGAATCCTTGATTCATACTCAACACATGACATTTGCCCATGTTTCTGTGCCAATAATTCTAATTTAATAAGCCCACGTGTCAGGGGCCACTCAGATATGTTACAGCTGCAGCCGCCGCCTCCCTCAGGCCTTGCAGAGTCCAGCTCCCCGGCCGGTTCCTCCCTCGGCATCTATGGGACGTTCTGTGCTATACTTGCTGCCCGTGTGAACCCTTCTCACGGGGCACTGGGGTGCCTCCTCAGGTCACGCTGGCTGCATGGCCAAAATGTCGCCCTCAAGACTCTAGGAACATGGATTTCCGGGTGCTAGGGGGCATTCCCATGGCGTGGAGAGAAATGCTGAGCACGGGAAGCAAATATACAGGTTACCTGCATCTAAACCAAAATGACTCAGATGCAACATTGAAATTAGGCATGACAAGGACAATCCTCTGATTATGAATTCTTTTACAGAAGAGCAAACAACTAGGAGAGATACTAGGTTATTTTTAATCCCAGATAAGGAAGACTATTGAAGAGGAAATGATATTGTCTGCTAATTAATATCAATGGGGACCTGCACACAATGAAGAGGGGGTAACATGAATTCTTTTTTCTCACTAGTCAAAGAAAGGCAGCTGGTCAGGATTAGGAACCATATGTTCTTAAACATCACCCAAGATTTGTAACCTTAAGTAAATGAGTAAGAAAAAGGCGGAAGAGAAGAAAGAATGAAGTAACACTGTAAGGTGTGGAACATCACATGGAAAGACCGCCTGCAATGCAGGAGACCCCGTTTCAATTCCTGGGTCAGGAAGATCCTCCGGAGAAGGGAATGGCTAGCCTCTCTAGTGTTCTTGCCTGGGAAATCCATGGGATTGCAAAGAGCTGGACACGACTGAGCAGCTAAGACTTCACTTCACTGGTAGAACCAGTCATTTGTTAAAACTGGTACCAACTTTCTGAACATTGTACTGTTGACTTTCTGCAGGACCCATCTGTCAGATATCAATATCTAAGTAGGTTTCTTTTTTTCTTTTTAAACTCAGTAATGTATGAAAAGGCTGACGTTCTTGATAATAACCAAGCTCAGTTTACCGTGCAAACTGAGGGTCCCTGGTCACAGGCAACCTCGGCCAAGATGGCACTGCCCTTGTTAGGGCCAATGTGACCTGGGCGTTGAGTTCTGATGCATGGACTTCCGTAGGCTGGTGTGGCCTCTCAGAGTTCTCCAGAGGTCCAGTCTCCCAGACTCACATCCTCCGGGTCCTCACGATGGGTCTTCATGTTTTCTGGGCTCTGCTGTTCTGTTTCCTTGATTCATGTTTTTTTTATTACTCCTTGGAAGAAAAGATATGATAAACTTAGTGTATTAAAAAGCAGAAACATCACTTTGCCAACAAAGAATATATAGTCAAAGCTATGGTTTTACCAGTAGTCATGTACAGATGTGAGAGTTGGACCATAAATAAGGCTGAGTGCCAAAGAATTGATGCTTTTGAACTGCAGTGTTGGAGAAGGCTCTTGAGATTTCCTTGGACTGCAAGGAGATCCAACCAGTCCACCTTAAAGGAAATCAACCCTGCATATTCATTGGAAGGACTGATGCTGAAGCTGAAACTCCAATACTTTGGCCACTTTATGTGAAAAGCCGACTTATTGGAAAAGACCCTGTTGCTGGGGAAGATTGAAAGCAAAAGGAGAAGAGGGTGGCAGAGGGTGAGATGGTTAGATAGCATCACCAGTTCTATGGACATGAATCTGAGCAAGCTACGGGAGCTAGTGAAGGACAAGGAAGCCTGGTGTGCTATAGTCCATGAAGTTGCAAAGAGTCAGACACAACTTAGTGACTGAACAACAAAACTGACCTGTAAGAGTGTTTCGTGTATGCATTTTCAGCTCCTCAAAACACTCTCAGTACAGCCTTTAGATATTTACTGATTTCTGTAGAGGATGATGTCTTCCCTCTAATCAACAGACATTTTAAAATGCATGTTCCCATTGAACCGTAAGGAATGGCCGTGTTCTGTCTTGACTCTGCATTTCTCTCTCTGTAACCTGAACAATCCTCCCACCATCAGTCCCACACACTCCGAAGACACGTCAGCCCCAAAGGAGACCCAGAAGGCCTGCAGTCCCATGTTGTCTATTATTTCCGCCCAAGCTCACCAATCAGGAGGGAGAGATGAGGCGCAGAGAGGTGAGGAGTGGTGTGTGAAGGGAGGTCTGCCTCAGTGGGCCCAGGCGGAGCTGAGCCTCGCTGCCAGAAGACCTCCTAGAGCCCACAAGTGCGGCAGCCAGCAGGCCCTCGGGGAGAGCATGGAAGATGCACATGTGTGTGTGCTGGAGACACGAGAAATGACATCTCGAGAAGGATGGGCTCTTCCAGGCGAGACTTTACTCAGTGGACCGGGGATGGAGCCCTCAGGGTCCCGCTGTCTACGGGGTCGTCGGAGGTGGAGGAATTTCTTCATGAGACGCAGGGTGAGTTCCAAGGAGAGCTAGGAAACGGGAGTGTCCTAAAAGTCAGGTGTTATTCTCTCTAAAGGGGGTCCCCTTAGGTTACAGATGAAAATGGTCCTTAGGCTTTGGCAAGATGAACATCACACATGAAATGCAGAGAAACATATAGGGTTTCTCTGTGACCATTCTCACAGTGGTCACGCTATGGTGTCCAGAGGGGCCTCTCCTGACTGCCAGGTTGAGCAGGGCCATTTTCTGGAGGGATCCCAAATGAAAAGTGCCGCAGCAAGACCCTGGATGTCGCCAACCAGGATGATTTAGAAACGGGTAAACCGAGACTTCCTTCAGTGGAGAAAACAATCCCATAGAGAAAGAACAGCTGGCAGGGGGGTCACAGAGGAACCAGCCAGAAGGCTCTAAAGCAGAAAGAGCTTGTGGGACGGGATCCACCTTGAAATACAGTCTGGTGGACCACACTGCTGACGGGGGGCCTCAGATGACCTCTGTTTTCCCTGGGTTCTCCCACGCCTTCATGTATAAACAGTGCAAGCAGCAGGGAAAGTCCGATGGAATGCAAGGAAGGTTGTGTCTCCTGATGCCTCCGGTGACTCTTAGAAGATTTGGTCATGATAGCAAAAGAATTTTCTCTCTGACAGTTTTAAGCAATCTTCTCTCCACTGCATTTACCATCACATGTTGATTCTTTTCCAGAATTTAAATATTAGATGTGGTTAAAGGGGTGAGAGAGATAGCAGGAATATTCCCAGAGCACTAATATACAAAGGTGCAGTTAGTTACTCCCACAACCCAGGAAGGAAGGCGGGTCCCATTGCTGCCGTGTATGTGCAGTCCTCCAAGGAATTCAAACACCCCGTACCTGAATGTTCACTGGAAGAACTGAAGCTGAAGCTCCAATACATTGGCCATCTGATGCAAAGAGCTGACTCATCAGAAAAGACCCTGCTGCTGGGAAAGATTGAAGGCAGGAGGAGAAGGGGATGACCGAGAATGAGATGGTTGGATGGTGTCACCGACTCAATGGACACGAGTTTGAGTAAGATCCGGGAGTTGGTGATGGACAGGGAGCCCTGGCGTTCTGCAGTCCATGGGGTCGCGAAGTGTCAGACACAACTTAGCAATTGAACAACGACAACAACCACACTACATGGTAGATGATGTTACTCTTCTCATTTTAAGGTGAGAGACCCAAGAACCAGCCAGGTGAGTGACTTCTTAGCAGCCAAGTGGCAGAGACCCATCCGACACAGATTTGGGACTAACAGCCTGAAGCCCAAAAGTCAAGAACAGCCAGTAGGTAAAAAGTGATTTGCTAACAAATATAAGGACATCATCATGTCTCTCTTTAATAGAACCATCAAACTGCAAAATGGAGCCAATTTCAGCTGCTTCTTTGGTGCTTTCTCATTTCCCTGGGAGCACAGCATCATCTGTACATGTTTATCATCCAGTTATTATCAACTTGAGTGAGCAGGATGGTGTCCAACTGTTTCCCAAGGCTTTCCACTTTTTAAACTCGCGGGGCTGAACTTAGAGCATCTTTAACATGTTAGCAATTGAAACTGATGTGTATTAAGACAAGGATGATTCGTGTATAAACTACTCAGGATGCAATTTCAAAACTCAGCACGCGTCCCCTTGAAGAACAACAAGCTCGCTGACCCGTCCAGCAGCTGCGTGTGAGATCTCAGTGCCAAGCACTCCATTATGCAAAGTGGGTGCTTCCCAAGTGCTCTGCTTGATAAGGAAAACAGTGCAGGCTCGGCCAAATCAAGTGTCCTGCGTTAGGGAGGCTCTTCTTGCCGAGCTGACAAGTATCTAAGGAAAATGATACAAGCACACATCCAAGTCCAGAGGGAAATGAAAGTACAGAGTCTTCCTGATTGCAATAAAACGCTAGGCCTGGCTAACCTTCCGTGACCAGGACTGGAAGGGACTGCTCAGTTTCTCTGATTTGTGTCCATCCCAAACTGACCATGGAGCCCTGGTCCTCATCACGCAAAAGATAGGAAAGGCATTCTCTGAGATCTTTGGGAACTCAGTTATAGCATCCATATAATTGTTATTGCTGTTCCGTTGCTCAGTCATGTCCAATTCTTTGTGGCCCCATGGACTGCAGTATGCCAGGCTTCCCTGTCCTTCACTATCTCCTGAAGCTTGCTCAAATTCATGCTCTGTCACCCTCTTCTCCTGCCCTCAATCTTTCCCAGCATCAGAGTGTTTTTCAATGAGTCGGTTCTTCACATCAAGTGACCAAAGTATTGGAGCTTCAGCATCATTCCTATATATATAGAATCTATACAGTAGAGTTCCTTAATTTCTAATTAAGCATGAAATCACAGTGCCTGTTTTCCCCTTCTAGCTATGTCACTGGTCTCTCTGTAACAGAAAGAGGAGTGATTCAGGGTCTTCCACTTTGGCAATCGATACACTTTAAAAATCAGGGATTTTTTACAAAGACTGGTGGGCCTTAGCCTCATGTATTCTCATTGGCAAATAGGCAGGCCTCCACATATAGTTTCTGAGGTATTTTCTAGCTTATCGTCCACTGCTTCTTTTTTATTATTATCTTTCATTCATTTCCTCTTTGCTCGTTAATGTGTATCTACCAGGCTCACTTGGTTTCATATCTCCCTTCTTAGCTCAGCCATCACAATCCAGTTGGCCTTTCCTCATTAGATCTATTTTCTAACCATTTGATTGTCTTCACTGCTGTCATGTGAATATTCTCAAATCCCCAACCCCATTAAAATACCACTGCATTAATCATATTATGATGATGACTATGATTAACATTTTCGGAGGCAGTGTTTACCATTGTCAGACTGAGAGCTCCTACACGTATTATATATGTATGCAATTATCTCTGTTAAGTGACTCCAGGGAAATAACAACAAGCTATTTTTCCACTGACTCAATTCTGTCTCCTCTACAGTACTTTTATTGCAGCTCTCATCTTCCCAGAAGTTGTCTCTTTCTCCCAAGTGCCCCTGGGAAGAAGGCTTTCACTAGAATATTGCACTGTCTAGGGGGTGGTTTGTAGGTTGGAAGAAATGTGATTTAGTGCACTGGGTAGTATACGGCGCATCCTTCTGAGTCTTATAAATCTGTTAGAAATAAGTTCTTTTAGTTTCCTCATCAGAAAAGGATTAGTTCGCCCTCAGCCAGTATGCCTGTCCTAGGTCTGGTGGTGCAGAGCTGGAGATGAGGCATGGAGCCTGTGATGGCAGTGATTCATTTATTTGGGACGTCCAATCGCTGACCACAGATCATTTCCGTGACACCAGGCCTTTTGCATGGGCTGAGCTCTATTTTGCTAGTGAACTGGATCTCACGTCAGTGCCTCCCGGCGCTAAGTTTATTGTCTGCTGGTGGTGGGACCCTACCCGGTTCACCTTTGAGGAAGTAGTCCAAGTCACGTGTTTGCATATAGTTACAGCTGGGAGACTTTTCATCTTTTAGCCACAGCTTCATGGCTGGAATTCCTCAGCCAGCACAGCACAGAAGGTAAAATACGTGGAAGATTGTCTCTGGCTGTTGATAAAGCCGACTGGGAGAAGGTGTATGGCCTGAACAGAGTCAGAACGCAGGTCAGGTCCCAGCTTCATGCACAGAGCAACCTCCCGTTCACCCACCTGGACCCACGTGGCCAGCCAGGATGTTCCCACTTCTCTTAAAAAATATAAACAGAAATCAGCGTCCACAAAGCCTGTGGTGCTGTTGCTGTTATTGCTATTCAGTCGCTCAGTCATGTCTGACTGCTATCCCTTGGGCTGCAGGACTCCAAGCTTCCCCGTCCTTCCCTAGGTGCTGTGCATGCATGATTTTTACCTACATTTTCCAGCTCATTCTGGTCACTGACCTTTGTCTCTGTCTCCATGATGCACACCCGTGGATGCCTATTTGGTGTCACTGCTGGTCAAAAGTAAGACTTTGCTTGACTGAAGATTCTTTCTGCATCTCTGCTTTGAGTGATATATCATAAAATGCTAACATGTCAATCACTCAGTTGTGTCTGACTCTATGACCCCCATGGACGAGCCTGCCAGGCTCTCTTGTCCACGGAGTTCTCCAGGCAAGAATACAGAAGAGATTCCCTTCTCCAGGGAATCTTCCCCACCCAGGGATCAAACCTGGGCCTCCTGCATTGCAGGCAGATTCTTTATCAACTGAGCCTCCAGGGAAGCCCCAGTCTATCATAAACGCATCTGTATTTCTCAACATGTGTGCGTTCCATCCCTAAGTCATAGCTGACTCTTTGGGATCCCATGGACTGCAGCCCACCAAAGCTTACATCTTCCCCTGGTGTCTGGGGGAATTTATTGGTCACAGACAATTTCGTGATCTACTCTATGGAACTGCTCTAAAGACACATTTAGCCAGAAATTTAATCTGATCTTCAAGTCTGCCAAAGCTGCAGTTGGGAGTTCAATCCCTGGGTCAGGGAGGTGGCCTAGAGAAGGAAATGGCAACCCACTCTAGTATTCTTGCCTGGGAAATCTCGAGGACAGAGGAACCCGTTGGGCTGCAGTCCACGGAGTCACAAAGAGTTGCACACATCTGCACAACTAAGTATATCACATCAACAACAACAGATCCATATTTAATGACTTTGTGGTCACTTCTTTGTATAATTTAATGACTGGCAGCTGTCCCTACCATCAGCTCATGAGCAAAGATACAGGCCAGGGTCCTGTGAGAGGAAAATCTCCCATAAGTGTTGGCACCAGAGACTGTGGTAACAGAGGAGAAAAGTTTCAGATCTCATGGCCTTAGAAGGTCGTCCATGGGAACATCTTAGAATCGCCAGGTGTGTAAAGTTGTAAGCAGATTTCCTTATCACAATGGCTGTTCCTCCTCATCAGGGATGTTGTCAGAAAAGCAGCAATAATATTTAGAAATACATTCATAATCTTTTTTTCAGTTTTGATGGAAATTTCCTGAAACAGAATTTATTAGGATCCTTGTGTTTGCAGAACACACACCCACTTCAACACTACAAATGGCAGAGACTGCTCCAGATGAAGCTGCATATTTTATATTCAGCCAGAAAAATGGTGTTGGAGAAGACACTTGAGAGTCCCTTGGACAGCAAGGAGATCAAACCAGCTAATCCTAAAGGAAATCAACCCTGAATATTCACTGGAGGGACTGATGTTGAAGCGCCAATACTTTGGCCACCTGATGCAAAGAGCTGACTCATTAGAAAAGACCCTGATGCTGGGAAAGATTGAGGGCAGGAGAAGAAGGGATGACAGAGGATGAGATGGTTGGTGGCATCACCGACTCAGTGGACAAGAGTTTGAGCAAGCTCCAGGAGAAGGTGAAGGACAGAGGAGCCTGGTGTGCTGCCGTGGATGGGGTCACAAAGAGTCGAATATAATTTAGTGCCTGAACAACAATAGAAAAATAAAATTTAGGCAAGCCAGATGAGGCAAAGACTCAGTTACTTTTCTATTCCTTTTATTTTTCATGGAAATCACAATCACTTGAAAAGACAAGTACTCCACACTCCAAAATGACAGGAAAATAAAATAGATCTGTAGCATTTCACCCTCTCATCTATCTGTGTTTCCAATTAAGCCAATGTTTCCCCTTAACTAACAATTTGTTGTGATTTATTTTCTCATTTAAAACAAGTGTTGTCATTTGTACCATGCATTGTGATCTTAAAACAGATTTCAGATCCTACACACCCGAGTGAGAAAGACAGCATTCCTACAGCTCCCTGCTTGGGTACGTTTGAGGGCAATAGTCTATTCCGGTCTCATGATTCGTGTGCCCTGAGTCCTGGATGCCAGGGGTTACAATGTGTCTTCACCCCCTCCCTCTGAATATTCTGGCTCCTTATTGCCTCCACTCTTTGACTGGTTTCAGGCCTCTCATTGCTGAGGAGTAGAAAAGTACCTGCTTGTTCTCTGGCACCCTGACTGGGGCCTCTGAGCATCTTCCAGGACTAGCCCATCCTTCTTTTGGGCTTCTGTTCAGTGCCTTGTCCTAGACCTGGCAGAACTTGTTTATGCCTTCATTTCTGCACAATCCTTGCACCCTGATGACGTTTTCCACATGCAAGTTTGACGCGGTAATTGCTTCATGCTGTTGTCTGAAGCCAGGCTGGCCCTGCCTCCCTCCACCTCCTCAGCTCTCTGCCCTCTGCTGCAACTCCGAGCATAGCTGGTCCTGCCACATGCAGTCCCCGGGGCTGCCGCCCAGCAATATTTTCACACAAGGCATTGACTGGAGCTCCTGAAGACTGGGATTGGGACTTTTACTGAGTTATTTGTGCAAGCATTTGAAATGACGGTGTAATTTGCCAATCTGATACTAAGACTGTCTTTTCTTGTGTCCTGACCCAGCGCCAAGGCCATGGAGTGGAAACCTACTACCTCACTGATTTCTAAGTGTCTGTCTACGTTTACCCAAAAATCTGACAATTTCCGAGAGGTCAGTGTTACTGGGGCTTCCCAGGGAGCTCAGGGTAGAGAACCTGCCTGCAATGCATGAGATATGGGAGACTCAGGTTTGATCCCTGAGCGGGGAAGATCCCCTGGAGGAGGAAATGGTAACCCATTCCAGTAGTCTTTCCTGGAGAATTCCTGGAACAGAGGAGCCTGGCAGACTCCAGTCCATGAGGTCACAAAGAGTCAGACATGACTGAGCGACTGAACGTGCACGGCGTGCTGTTACTGAGGTCAGCACTGCACACTGCTTCACAAGCTCGGCCCATGCCCCTGGGATCATACCCCAGACCTCAGAGATTGGTCTTCTATGTGCTCAGGTCTGCTCCCGTCTTATATCTCCTTCCAGGCCCTTCATGTTCCCCGAATTGGATCTGCTCTTCCAGGCTCCTCAATTTCTTGTCTCTATAAATGTAGTCCTTGTAATTCTATAGCACAGACCTAAATCATTCCACCTGGCACTGCTAGAGTCCAATCCCAGGCTGCAAAAGAGAACCACTGCTCCTCCCCAGGGAGCCCCAGTTCACAGCAGAATGATAAAGTCACTCTCTAGACAGACCTTGGAGGTCCCCCTTGTCTTATATCGTGGCCTTTATGTCACCATTTTTGCATTTGCATGCATCAACTTCTAATTCACTGCTTCCACAACCTCCCAGAACAAACCTCTATGAGCTTAGGAACTGCTGTTTCCTCCTGAAAGAGACAGTAGCAGGGTCTGCACAGAGGACGAGGATTGTTCTGAGATCAAGTGTGAACTCAGTGAGGATCTAGACACACTGGGCATGGGAAGATATGGACGCTGACTTGGCAATTATTAAGCAGTGACAAGGCAACGCATAAAAGAAAGATTGTGGATGATCCATGAGCCTGGTGCTTCAGCTACATGCTAAGACCATGTGGTCTTGCTCCACCTGTGGAAATGTAGACCCTTCCAATAGCTCTCAGTTGAATTTTTCCATCTTTCACCACAGAAATGAATGATGGCTGTCTTCAATACTTTATGAAGCATAGATATAACCTGGAAAAGTCTGGCTTGGATAGCCCTTTTTAACACTACTACAATGAGCACACTAGTTCTGGTATCACATCTTCATGTCACTAACAGGAGAAATTAGGAAATACACAATGGGGAAAACACAGAGTGACCCTATGAGTCACATTTATGGGCAAATTTTGGTGATTTTTTTAAATCTTGAATGTTATAGTAAAACACCCTTTTGGCTGGGAACATATTACTTCTCACAGTAAAATGATTAACGAGAGTCACCTACTTTTTTATTTTATGTACGCACTGGTAGACCCTAGACTCGACTGTGTTCCCCAGGCACATACCAAGACGAGGGACACATATATGCTCTGTGGTTTTCACAGAATGAAGAGGCTCCAAAGCCTAATCTGGACACCAGGTGTGATCATGATTAAAAAGAAGAGAAACAGATTTGCCTAAATTAGCATTCCCTGAATTTCAGTGATGTTTAAGTTCATATTTATTTTACAAAGTGTGTTCTGCAGGTTAAATGGCCTCTGTGTGTGTGTGTGTGTGTGTGTGTGTGTGTGTGTGTGTGTATCAGACTCTGTGATTTTATGGACTATAGCCTCTCAGGTTCCTCTGTCCATGGCTTCTCCAGCCTAGGATTCTCCATGCCCTCCTCCAGGGGATCTTCGTGACCCAGGGATCAAACATGTGACTCCTGCATTGCAGGTGGAATCTTTACCACTCAATCACTAGGGAAGCCCCATATATGTCTGCATATATATTTATATATATACATACATATGTATATATGGAGAAGGGAGGAGACCCACTCCAGTATTCTTGCCTGGAGAATCTCGTGGACAGAGGAGCCTGGAAGGCTGTAGTCCACAGGGTAACAAAGAGTCAGACATGACTGAGCAATGGCATACACACACACACACACACACACACACACACACACACATCTGAAAACAATATATATATACACTTATGGAAGTGTGAAAGTATTTGTTGCTCAGTTGTGTCCAACTCTTTGTTATCCCGTGGATTGCAGCCTACCAGCCTCCTCTCTCCAGGGAATTCTCCAGGCCAGAATACTGGAGTGGGTAGCCATTCCCTTCTCCAGGAGGTCTTCCTGACCCAGGGATTGAACCTAGGTCTCCTGCATTGCAGGCAGGTTCTTTACCATCTCAGCCACCAGGGGAGGCCCATATATGTTTATACATAGATAAAAATTTATACATGTATTGTTATTATTATCCTTCTCCAGATGTTAGAAAATTGGCAACTTGAATTAAAAACTTTAGTCTGAATTAAAATTGATTTATTGTTTCACGTGCTCAGTATCTGTGTATTAACTGTCTATCACATAATAGAAACAGTGATGACTCTGGAGACTGGTTATGTGGCTGTTTCTTTTCAGCAGCCAAGTTTTGATTACTTTAACTCCCCTCTCCTCTTTCATGTGCATCTCTCCCATGACATCACACTTGATATTTGTCGTAATTTTTCTTCATAACTTTTCCTCTTTGCTGTTGTTCAGTTGCTCAGTTGTGTCCGACTCTTTGTGACCCCGTGGACTGCAGCACACCAGGCTTTCCTGTCCTTCACCAACTCCCAGAGCTTGCTCAAACTCATCTCCATTGAGTCAATGATACCATTCAACCACCTCATTCTCAGTTGCCCCCTTCTCCTCCTGCCCTCAATCTTTCCCAGCATCAGGGCCTTTTCCAGTGAGTTGGCTCTTCGCATCAGGTGGCCAGAGGACTGGGGCTTCAACTTCAGCATCAGTCCTTCTGATGAAAGTTCAGGACTGCTCTCCTTTAGGATGGACTGGTTGGATCTCCTTGCAGTCCCAGGGACTCTCAAGAGTCTTCTCCAGCACCACAGATTGAAAGCATCCATTCTTCTGTGCTCATCCTTCTTTATGGTCCAACTCCTACATCTGTACATGGCTACTGGAAAACCATAACTTTGATTATATGGACTTTTGTCAGCAGAGCGATGTCTCTGTCATTTAATATGCTAAGTTTGTCATAACTTTGTTGCCACAGTTACTTTCAAACTAGATACTTTTAATCAAAAGCTATGACTATCTCCCCAGTCCCAAACACACACATGCAAATGTAAGCAAGGAGCAGGACCCAATGAGGCCTTCCTGGTACAGACCCCTCCCCCATGTCTTCATGTTGTTTCCCCCCATGTCCTCTGCTTTAGCTCCTATCATAACCAGATAATAGAATATGATGCACTTTTCCTGAGTTGTTTTACAGATGCGGAAACCCCAGCTAAATGGAAGAAATTAAGCACTTAATGACCAGGAGCACGTAGAACTCAGACATACTGTTGCCTGACCACTGATAAGGGCAGCCTGGTTACCTCAGCACCAACAACCAGAGAACTGTGCACAACTGATCATATATGCTCTGACCCCTCCCTCACCTGGACTTTAAAAATGGTCTCCTGAAACCCACCAGGGACTTCCGGCTCTCTGCACATGAGCTGCCTGGACTCCTAGGTTGGCACCTGCAATAAACGGCAATTTCCTTCATCACAACCTAGTGTCAGGAGACTGACTTCACTTTGCATAGGTAAGTACCAAATTTGGTTCAGTAACACATGCACATGCCCCCACTCACAAACACACACGTTCATTTGCACACAGGCAAGAACACATGGGCAGTACACACACACACACACACACACACACACACACACTCACACACAGTGCATTCTCCCTGTGAAAACCCAATGGGCCACCTATAGATGAAATCTGAGATCAGATCACAGACTGGTCATAGACTCAGTGGCTCGTTTGCGGGTTCAGAACAGGGCTCCCATGCCTGGCCTGTCACCCCTTGATGAGAGTCTGCCTGCCCCTGGGGTTTCACTTCCTCCCTTTCCCGTTTTTGAAGCCTCCTTCCATCCTGCACTGTGCCCTATACTCCTTGTGTGGTTTCTCTGCCTGAATCACCAGCGTTCCAACCTCTGTATCAGTTGAGGTTCAAGTCTCAAGTTGGCATTGGTGATTGGGAAGCTCCCTCTCTCATCATTTTGAATCGATATGACCCTAAAAAGTGAAAATGGAAAATAATAGAGAAATGTATATAGTGTAAGTAACTGAAAGAAAAAAATAACAATTAACAGTCTGAATGAACAGAGAATGGAATAAACAGGTAAAAAAAAAAGTTGAATGTCTCAAGCTAGATTCAAACCAATAGATATTTTTTTTAAGTAAAGTTGTATTCTGCTCACCAAGTGAAACTATGTTTCAGAAATGATCGTATTTAATCAATAATTAATTGGAGCCAATAATAAGAAACTATAGCTATTTACAAGTGAGCACTCACGGACATGGGTTGAAGAAATGCCTGTAAACATTATGGATTGGAATGATTCCTTATTGGAATAATGACATTTTACTTTCTCCAGAATGCTGACCAATAGCATCAGTATTGTGCAATTTAAAATGATAAAGGGATTCTGTCGGTTTCTTAATGATGCTTAAAATGATGCAGAAAACAGCGTGGGAGCAGTGGCAAGAAATAAACATGCTGGACTTAGAGTGGAACATTCTGGCAGCCCCACTTTGTTAGTAATGTTGACCTGCTGCCTTTGTCCACACGGGTGACTTGGGTGGCTCAGGGCCACCAAGCCATGTGGTTTGAGAAGTTTCCCACTGGGGGAGATGGGTTTGAACTGGTCCGGCCACAGTCTCCCACCCAGTCCCCCTTGTGACCAGAGGCATATGTTTGTGAGAGAGCTTGCTGTTTTCAGGGGTGAGATTGATGATGAAGAAACAGAGTCAGAAAGGAAAACGGCCAGCAGAGCCCTGAATCCCCAGCCTCTGGCCTGTCCACATCCTCTTCTGACCAGCTAAGCAAACAGACTCTCGCCTGTAGCTTGAGAAAGAGGACTCGCCGGGGACCCCTGGCACCATGACAGCCTTGGCCGGAAAGGCTGGATATTGCTAAACAGTTCAGTTCAGTCACTCAGTCGTGTCCAACTCTCTGCAACCCCATGGATTGCAGCATACCAGGCTTCCTTGTCCATTACCAACTCCCAGAGATTGCTCAACTCATGTCCATTGAACTGGTGATGCCATCCAACCATCTCATCCTCTGTCGTCTCCTTCTCCTCACGCCTTCAATCTTTGCCAGCATCAGGGTCTTTTCTAATGAGTCAGCTCTTTGCATCAGGTGGCCAAAGTATTGGAGTTTCAGCTTCAGCATCAGTCCTTCCAATGAATATTAAGACTGATTTCCTTTAGGATGGATTGGTTGGATCTCCTTGCTGTTGAGGGAACTCTCAAGAGTCTTCTCCAACACCACAGTTCAAAAGCATCAATTCTTCAGTGCTCAGCTACACAGAGACAACCTAAAACCAAGATACAGGGAAACCAGAATCACAGCAGCAGTGAGCAAGAAACCCCAGCCTTCCTCTGCAGCAGTATCCAGAGCATTACCTGTATTAAAATGTATCTTAAACATTCTTTTCAGAAGCTTAACCTGCTCTTATAGTTTCCTAATTGTTCTACAAAAAACAGCACAAGATCAAAATCTTTGATTTAAGTATATCCTATCCCAAAATAAAACAAGGTTGTGTCCTTCCCTTGAAGTGATTTGATTTAAAAAAAAAAAAAAGACTCAATAAAAAACTTCCAACCAAGTTGAATTTAGAATCTGCATAAAGTGTACTTCTTTTAATTCTCTATGTTAAGCAAAAAAAAAAAAAAAAAAATTTTAAAGCTTGATATTTCCTGAACATTTCTGAAAAATTGAAAATTTCAGGGGTGGGGAATGGATGACTACAAATGGCATAGGGACTTAAAAGCGTCAATAAAATTTTATTTAAAACTAAAGGAAAAAAATCTTTCCTCTCCTTCTTTACACTGGAATGTCTTCAAAATAGTGAAGTATCTTATGAATATGCATTCCTAAGTAAAAGCAATGGAAAATTGCCAAACAAGGAATGGCCTGCCAAGGACAAGATTTAGAAACAACAAACTAGAAAATGTAATCAGTATCGTATGTAGGAAAATAAGACAACAGCTCCCAAATGAACAATATTCTCCCATGTCTTACAGGATTTTCAAATTTAAGGCCCCGCATCAACAGCGTGTCTTAACGTAATTTGACTCAATTTAAAGCAGCTTCATCATCAAAAACAGCAATAATTTAAAAAAGTTGTGTTGATAAACCTATCTGCAGTTTCACCAGGCTTTAGAAAGCTTGTATACACATGTCATCTAGTTAATTCTCAATAGAAACATTTAGATGGCTCATTTGGCTAAATATACTCACAGGAGTTTCAGTTAGCTCCATTAATTGAAATTTTAGTCACCACTTGATGGTGTCTCAGCATCTCTGACCTCGCCCATGAGCAGAATTCTCGCTGGTGCCTGACAACCCAACTCAGGAAAGACAAGTTTAAAAAGCTGAGCCCAACACACACTACTGTGTTCTTTTCACACTAGTCTCTTGCAGGAGTTGACAAAACATCCTTTTTTTGGCCTGGTCCACAAGCTGAGAATGGGTCTTACATTTTTAATTTTTTAAAAAATAATAAAAGAAAAATACTATTTGGTGGCACATGGAAATGATCTGAAATTCAAATTTCAGAGTGTATAAATAAAGTTTTATTGGAACACAGCCATGCCCACTCGCTCATGGTTTATTGGTCATGGCAACTTTGCTGAACTACATGCACAGTTGAAGAGCTGCAACAGAGACCATATTGCTCACACAGCTGAACATATTAATTGGGTCTTTACCAGCAAACATTTGCTGACCCCTACTCTGGTGGCTGAGACAAATGAGTGGAAGATGGGCCAGTCCTGCTTCTTGAGGGATGCCTGGTCCCCAGCGAAAGGCCAGGGCTTCCTTGGGTGGAGGGACAGCTCTTGGGGACATCAGTAGGGAGGTCCACATAAGCAGGGCAGAAGACCAAGTGGTCTATTAACCTCTCATGTGTTCATATTTCCAAGATACTGCAGCATGTGCCCTCCCATGGGGCAAGGAAGGGGCTACTTTCTTCATGTTCCGGGCATTTGACAGTTTTCAATAACAACATCAAACTTAGGGCTTCCCTGATAGCTCAGTTGGTAAAGAATCTACCTGCAATGCAGGAGACCCTGGTTTGATTTCTGGGTTGGGAGGATCCCCCAGAGAAGGGAAAGGCTACTCATGCCCATATTCTGCCCTGGAGAATTCCATGGACTGTAGAGTCCACGCGGTCACAAAGGGTTGGACACGACTGAGTGGCTTTCATTTTCACTTTATAAATCACAGCGTGAGAATGTTTTGAGTACAAAGAAGGTTTCACGTATGCATCATCTTAAGACATAGAGTGTTCCCCTGACACAGATCTGAGCCATGGGGCTGCCATTGCAGAGCACCCAGTTAGAATCAGAAAATTCCCAAGGCAACGAGTTATGAGAAACTAGAAGACACACTTCCTTCATATAAAGAGCAAATGGGCAAAATCGGGAGGTGACAGCACAGGCCACATATATGAGATAAATACTAAAACTCACAAAGCCATTCTCGTAGAGGTTCGTTCAGAAGGTGAGGAGACTGTACATAACACACTTGCTGGCAGGTGCGTGACTCCCCAGGGCGGGGGGACCTCACCTGTACTCCGGTGAAGGCTGTCTGGGGTCCACACCACACATGGTGCCCTGGGAGCTGACCTGCTCCTCCATCAGAATGTGCACTTTGCTCTCCTTGGAGACCTGGCAAGGGGACAAATGTTGATGAGCCGGTCTGCTTTCCAGGCTCTGAAGCGAGTTACTTCTGAAGAGCAGCATCATTTTCCAGGCTACCAGGGATGCCCAGGATCCTCAAGATCCCTCTTCCCGACACCTGTATCCACAAACATAAAAACTGAAAGCCAACAAGATTGTGGCAAAAGGAGAAAAAAGAAAAATGTAAGAATCAGACAGGCTTTGCTTTGAAGTAATTTTCTTCGGTGAGAAAACAGAGCAACCATGTGATCTGGGATGTGCTGTGGCAGGCTCCTCTCAACGTGGAACCGATGTTGAGAAGATGGCTTGTTTCTCTTTTAGGGTGTGGAAGGAAAGGGTATCTCCCAGAGGACAGGAGATAAAACCAGCTCCTGAGCAGATGCGCTCATTCTAGTGGGGGTACGATGGTCCAAGAGACTCGTGGTGGACGGGAGGCTGAGCCAGGAAGTCCTTAAACGTGCTTCCCTGCAGGGGCAAGAGGGAAACAGTGTCTGTGGGAGTTACTGGGGAGTCACATTCCTGGGCCAGAGAAAGGAGCCAGGTGTGGACCAGGTGGGAGAGGAAAGCGCATCTCGGCAACGTCCCCACTCTCCTGCCCTAGGTTCCGGCAAAGTAAGCTTGCAGCAATTGCAGCCTCCTTCTATCCAGAACGTCCACTAGTCTGAAGGGAGCTGATACTGGACTGTCAGGGACAGCTGACTGTCCCTGTCACTCTGCCAAACTGAAAGAGAGTCAGAGCTAGATTTTTTCATTTATATCCCTTGCTTGATTTGAAACATGTGTGGACAAGGAATGTGGCCGACTTGGTTGCAGCAGGAATGCATGCCAACAGATGACAGTTTTTATGGCCCGGACGCTTCCTCCTACCACAGCAATTAGGATCCGGTGGGGACCAGGCACCGTCTGCTTGTCACTTTCAATATCGTGTTGTTACTTAATGTTACAAAGTCCCAAACTTAACATGAAGTCACCATCCCGTGTTGTCAGTTACAGAGGCTTAAGACCTGTGACACCACTCCGTGGGGAGTGTCAGAGTTATTATCCGGCATTTTCCTCCTAACGGGAGGCTGTGTTTGGGGATGTGTCATGGAGAGGAGCTCTGGGCTTATTTGTTTCCTCTTCTCGCTCGAACACGCCCTCCCTGGTGGGAGCTGCAGCTGGTTGCCCTGGACTCCTTCTCCTTCATGCCAACAGACACACAGCCTCCCAGAGAGCATCACGGGGCTCAGGCCTGCACATTTCATGCTGTGTGGCTGTCTCCGTGAAGCCGCCCACACAAAAAAACGCCTGCCTTTCTTTGGGCCATGAGCCTGGACGTCAGGTCCAAGCGGGGGAAGGTTTGAAGCAGTTGGGAGAGGGAGAGAGTGAGCCTGCAATTAGCTCTTCTTTGCTGAGGAGTTGTCCTTAGGTCCAGGAAACCATTCATATCACCACCCCTTCCTCCTCACTGGAGTGGAAACACCAGCATTCACCTCTGCATCCAGATGACGTGCTGGGGAGAAGGGTGGTTTACATGGGCTGGAGGAAGCTGGTGAAGCAAACTGGCTGCAAAGCATTTGAAACCTTACCAGCTTGGATGGGAATACTTTCTCCTTACTATCTCCACCTGAGGATTTCTCAGATTTCTTTTTTTTATATAATGCACACAAGTGAGCACCAAGCTCTCCAACCCTCCCCCTGGCCCCCACCAACAGTATGGGCTTTCCTGGTGGCTCAGTGGTAAAGAATCCACCTGCCAATGCAGGAGACGTGTGTTCAATCCCTGGGTTGAGAAGATCCCCTGGAGAAGGAAATGGCAACCCAATGCAGTATTCTTGCCCCAGAAATCCCATGGACAGAAGAGCCTGGCGTGCTGCAGTCACAAAGAGTTGGACAGGGCTTAGCAACTGAGCTTGAAGGCATGCACCCCACAGGATATCTTGTCCACGTCTTTGTAATATATCAAGGCAGAGCAGTTCAAGGATTAGAACTAATTAACATCTGGGGTTTTATTAGTGTCATAGTAATTTCCTCAGCTCACTGAACAACCAGAAAGTACCAAGGCAGAGAAAAGGCTGAAATCTCTGAGGCTGAGCCTGCTAACCTCTCAGAGCAGCCAGAGGACGTGGAGTGAGGCTCAGAGGTGCTCAGCCCCAGAGTGGTCCCACGGGGCCGCAAAGAAAGCAAGATCGAGTCAAGAATTGTGGACGTGACATCTCACCACGTTTCCAATTTCCAAATTCTTAAAATCGTCCCCTTTCCTATTTTCTATTACATCTAAGCTTAATTATCAAGGTGGGTAAACTCTTTTGTAATAATATAGACCTAAGTCTGGTATAAAACAAAGACGAATATGCGTGAATTTACGTGCAAGGAGACACTGTGTGCTGGCTCAAGTCTCTTTAAAGCCTAACATGAGGAGAAAAAAGTGGTGCTGGTTGGTGAGGCTGTCATTCTTCGCCTGAGTTTTCTGTGTAAATCAATAAGGAAGCTGTGACTAGTCTTGGGGAAGAGTGTAAACAGCACAAGGTTTAAAATCTGTTTCCATGAAGGACTTGGTTGCGCAATTGGCCACCATCGCACCCTTTCTTCTCTAAGCTCTTCCCTCTGGCTCCAAGTCCCCATGAAATTTCAGGAGGAGTCTGACACCTTGGTCCTTATCTGCATATTTTCTAGACTGAGACCAACATACTCCCCCCACCGCATACACCAAAAGGAAGAATAAATAATACATATATACAATAGAATATTGCTCAGTCATTAAAAATAATGCCATTTGCAGAAACACGGGTGGGCCTAGAGAATGTCATACTGAGTGAAGTGAGTCAGACAGAGAAGGAAGAATATCGTGTGACATCCCTTGTATGTGGAATCTAAAAGGAGAAATGAGACAAAAGGAACTTGCGAAACAGAAACAGGCTCACGGACTTCAAGGACCAAGCTTGCGGTTGCCGGAGGGAAGGAGGGGAAAGGGGCAGGCGGGGGGTCTGGTATGGGCATGCACACGTGGCTGTCTTTAAAGTGGGGACCCAGCGAGGACCTGCTGCGTGGCACAGGGAACTCGGCCTCGCGTCCTGTGCCAGCCTGGAGGGGAGGGGAATCTGAGGGAGAATGGGTACCTGTGTATGCAGGGCTCAGTCCCTTCGCCGCTCATTGGAAACTAGTACGACATTGCTTGCTAATCAGCTACACGCCAATAAAAATAAAAAGCTTAAAAGGAGCAACAAAAAAAGATGATTGAAAAATTAGAAGTACTGTCTCTAAGCAATACATTTCACAAGAGTAATCTGAGGATGGAACATAGGCAGGGCTAGAGGACCGATCCCTCCAGCTTGTTTTGATGCCAATGGCACGTTATGGTTTCATGAACATAAGTGTAAAATTAATCCCCTGTGAGTCATTCGCTAAGATTCTAAAAACCAAAATGCTGGCACGAGGGAAGGAACCCCACAGGCTCAAGTGTCCTAATGCCAAGGAAATGTGTTATTTTCTGTCCCTTCCTGGTATGTATTACATTAACATTTTAAAAAATCAACCTTTGTCATCTTTTCTTAGTAATTTCGCTTTGGAATTTTAAAGATCAAATTTTCTCATTCATTGCATTTTATTTAGCAAAATTTAAATTCAATCCAGATGAACAACTAAGATCTTAAAGATAAAAAACATATTTATTAGTCTGATAAAAGCATTTTGAGTGAAACTTTGAAAGTATTATACTATGTTAATTTCACTCTTTGAATACTGTCTAATTCCTATAGAGTTGCATTGGTAGATCATAAAGTAATATTTCCTTATAAGTCATATATATAAGCAAACTAATAGCATTATTTCATGAGAAGTAAAATGTATACATACATAGGCATCCTTTATGGGCTTCCCTTTTGGCACCAGTGGTAAAGAACTTTCCTGCCAAAACAGGACGCATAAGAGATGTAGGTTTGATCCTTGGGTCAGGAGCATCTCCTAGGGGCAGGCATGGCAACCCACTCCATATTTCTTACCTGGAGAAGTCCATGGACAGAAGAGCCTGGCAGGCTACCGTTCACAGGGGAGCAAAGAGTCGGATACAAGTGAAGTAACTTAGCATGCATGCATGCATGTATGACTCTTTTACAAGATTCTTATAATAGATACATATATGAGAGCAACTTTTACTTCCTGCCATGAAAGGGACTATATTTGCTCTCACTTGAAGCAATAAAAAAAAAAAAAAGACAAAATAAATGAAACACGTGTTATCAAACAATGATCCCTGGGTGATGAAAAACCATTGATGAGAGCCCTACAATTGCCCCAGGCTCCTGCCTTGGGTTTCCAGGCCCAGGCAAGGGGAGCTGGGCCTCAGAGACCTGCAGTAGGCAGAACCCACTGCAGAGAGCACCAAAGAGGAGTCAGCCCCAGGAGAGACCCCCAGAGACTGTAGAGGGTCCCCGGGAACAATCAGGCTGAGGGCGATGGCTTGTGGGGAAACTACTGAGGGCTGGGGCAAGAAGCCCAGGGAAGTGTGAGAGGAGCGGCATCAGGAGCTCACACGGGGCTGAGAACAGGACCTGTACCCACCGGAGAAGCTGGGAAACTCACCGTTCATGGACTGCGGGCCGGAGTACACAGGAGAGCCTCGTCTAAGTTCCAGACCAAGGTTTCTCAGTATTTACATCTTTGGCATGTTGGTCTGCATAATTAGTTATTAGGGAGTGTTTGTCCTATGCATTGTAGAAGGTTTAACACCCTCCCTGACATCAGCCTGTTAGATGCAAATTCCTTAAACCCCACACACACTGCCAAATGTTCCTTGAAGATAAAATCATTCCTCACTGAACACCACTGCCTTAGACTGATCAGTCTTTTATAAACAGTCTTAGACTGACTTTACCAGTCCTGTATAACAGATCTTCTGGGCAAGACACAGAAGTGTGAAAACACTTACAAGTGAATTAATAGTTTCAGGACAAAGTTCAAGATATTTATAAGAAAACAAAATTATCCAGTACATGAGATCAAATCACAGTATCTTGGATTACATAAAATTTACAACGTTTTCAAATAAGAAAGAAAACATGCTATATAAGGAGAAAACCTAATCAATTGAAAATGATCCAATACTAACACAGGTAGTATATTTAAACAGACAGGGTCTTGAAACAATTATTGCAACTATACTTCACAGGCTTGAAATGCTAAATAAAGACATGGAATATTTTAAAAACACCCAAATTAGATTTCTAGAGATGAAAAATATATGTTAGATTTTAAAATACACTGGATAGGAATAATGACAGATAAGACATGACTGAAGGAATCACAAATAACAGCAACTTATAGACGAAACAGAGGAAACAGAACGAAAATTTTTATCTGTGAGCTTGAAGACAAATATATACGCGGAATAATCCACAAGTAGTTGAAGTCATTGAAAGAAAATGGACAGAAGACAACAAGGAGGAATGGAGGAGGGAAGGAAGGAAGAAAGAAAAAGGAAGAAGGAGGGGAAAAGAAAGATTTAATGGTCAAAAAAAATTTTTTTCTAGTATGGTAAAAATTACAAGCCCATAGATTCAAGAAACACCATGAGACACAAGAACAAAATGCATGAAGACAATCATACTAAGACACTTGGCATTTTGCTAAAGAGGATAAAAAAAATGGACAATAAGCATATTAAAGAAATATTCAGTATCACTAATCATTAGGGAAATGTAAATCAAACCACAGTGAGCTATTGCCTCACACACATTCGGATGACTACTATAAAAAAATATATCAAGTTTTGGTGAGAATGTGGAGTAACTGAAACACTTGGGCACTGTTTGTGGGAATGTAAAATGGTGCATTACTATATGGAGGACAGTACGGAGGTTCCTCAAAAAATTAAATATAGAGAAATCATTTGCTCCAGAAATTCCAGTTCTGCGTATATATCCAAGGAAATGACAGCAGAGCCTCCAAGCGTCATCTGTTCATGGCAGCCTTATTCACCGTGGCCAAAAGGAGGACACAACCAAGTGTCCATCAGTGGAGGGATGGATAAATAGCCTTTTAAAAAGGAGGGAATCTTGACTCATGCCACACACGTGGTTGAAACTTAAGGACATTCTAACAAGTGAAATAAGTGAAAGTGAAAGCTGCTCAGTTGTGTCTGACTCTGTGACCTCATGGACTCCAGGCTCCTCTGTCCATGGAATTCTCCAGGCAAAGATAGTGGAGTGGGTTGTCATTTCCTTCTCCAGAGGATCTTCCCAAACAGAGATTGAACTCAGGTCTCTTGTGTTGCAGACAGATTCTTTACTGTCTGAGTCACTAGGGAAGCCCAATAAGTCATAAAAATAAGCCAGTCACAGAAAGACAAATACTGTATAATTCCCTCTATATGAGTTATCGAGAGACAGAGAGTGGGAGAAGGCAATGGCAACCCACTCCAGTACTCTTGCCTGGAAAATCCCATGGACGGAGGAGTCTGGTAGGCTACAGTCAGCCCATGGTGTCGCTGAGTTGGACATGACTGAGTGACTTCACTTTCACTTTTCACTTTCATGCACTGGAGAAGGAAATGGAGAAGGAACCCACTCCAGTGTTCTTGCCTGGAGAATCCCAGGGACGGCAGAGCCTGGTGGGCTGCCGTCTATGGGGTCGCACAGAGTTGGACATGACTGACGTGGCTTAGCAGCAGCAGAAGAGACAGAAAGTAGAATGATGGATGCCAGGGGCTGGGGTAAGGTGGAAATGAAGAGTTCTTCAAAGGATATCATTTCAGTTTTGCAAGATGAAAAGAACTCTGGAGATTGCACAGCAATATAAATATATTTAACACTATTGAATCACACACGTAAAAATACCTAGGACAGTAAATTTTATGTTATATACATTTTTACCACAAATTAACATTTTTAAAGATAATAGGGGGCTATTATGAACAATTTTATGTCAGTAAATTTGATAGCTGGCAGGAAATGGACAAATCCCCTGAAAGACAAAAACCATCAAAACACAGTGAAGAAAGAGATAACCTGAATCAGCCCCATGTCTATTAAGGTCGCTGAATTTATAGTTAAACATCTTCCCTCCAAGAAATGTCAGGAAAAGATGGTTTCACTACTGAATTCCACCAATATGGGAGAGAGATGAAATGATAATTCCACAGGAGCTCAACTAGAAAATGGAGAAGGAGGCTGTACTTCCCAGCTCATTTTATGAGGCCATCACTTTTTAAAAGTCAAAGATATTGCAAGGAAAGAGAACTAGAGATTTTATGAACATAGAAGAGTGAAAATTCTAAACCACAAGTGTCAGCAAATCTAATTCGATGGTATATGAAATATAACAAAGTGAGATTATTCCCAGAAATGCAAAATGAGCTTAGCATTCAAAATCAGTCAACGTGATTTATAACATCAACAAAAGTGAGAATGAAATGAACGTCTGAATAAAAGCAGAAAAAGGCCTTTCACAAAACTCAACATCAGATTTTTATAAAATCTTTCAGTAAATGAGGAATAGAAGGCCACATTCTTAACCTGAAAATGGGTGTCTGTGAAAAAGCCATGGCACAGATGATAACAGCTGAGGCAAAAGAAACAGTATTTCTCTGTTAAGATGTGAAACGAGCTGTGGATGCAAGAGACAGACGATGAAGAGAAGGGGACCCGAGGGGAAGGGGCTCTGCAGCCATAGAGGGCTTGATCAGGAAGGCTTCCCTCAACAGGTGATGTTTAAATAAGGACCTGGACCAGGTGAGCTAAGGAGCCTGGCAGATACTTGGGCAGAGTTTCCAAACAGAGAAGGGCAAAGGCAAGCTGCAGAGGTTGAGGAGGCTGGCGGGAGGAGGGCAGAGGGTGACCAGGCCCAAGGGCTAAGAAGAAATGTATCTGGTCTTAGGGTTAGGGCACGGATAAAGAAGGTGTGGTGCATACATACAATGGACTATTACTCAAGGATAAAAAATGCTGCAATCACTTTGAAGATGAATGTCTTTCTTAAAAAGTTAAAGGTACCTTAGGATCTAGCCATAAGCATTTACCCAAAAGTTAAAAAAGATGTATGCACCCATACAAACCCTTGAACACAGGTGTTCATGGTTTCTTTATTTGTAACAGCTAAGAAGCAGCCCAATTTTCCATCAACAGATTTGCTGTTGTTGTTCAGCCATTAAGGCGTGTCCAATTCTTTGTGACACCGTGAACTGCAGCTCTCCAGGCTTCCTTAACTATCCCCATCAGTTTGTGCAAACTCACGTTCATTGAGCCAGTGATGCCATCCAATCATCGCATCCTGTCATCCCCTTCTCCTCCTGCCCTCAATCTTTCCCAGTATCAGAGTTTTTTTCCACTGAGTCTGCTCTTCGCATCAGGTGGCCAAAGTGCTAGAGCTTCAACTTCACCATCAGTCCTTCCAATGAGTATTCAGGACTGATTTCCTTTAGGATGGACTGGTTCGATCTCCTTGCAGTCCAAGGGACTCTCAAGAGTCTTCTCCAACAGCACAGTTCCAAAGCATCAATTCTTAGGCACTCAGACTCATTTATGGTCCAGCTCTCACATCCATACATGACTATTGGAAAAAACATAGCTTTGAATATATGGAGCTAATATATGAATATATGGACTTAAATATGAATATATGGACTTAAATATGAATATATGAGTATATGGACGTAAAAAGTCTCTGCTTTGTAATATGCCATCTAGGTCTGTCATAACTTTTCTTCCAAAGAGCAAGTGTCGTTTAATTTTGTGGCTGCAGTCACAGGCCACAGCGATTTTGGAGCCCAAGAAAATGAAATCTGACCCTGTTTCCACTTTTTCCCCATCTCTTTGCCATAAAGTGATGGGACTGGATGCCATGATCTTAGCTTTTTGAATGCTGAGTTTTAAGCCAGCTTTTTCAGTCCCCTCTTTCATCCTCATCAAGAAGCTTTTTAGTTCCTCTTCACTTTCTGCCTTTAAAGTGGTGTCATCTGCATATCTGAGGTTGTTTATATTTCTCCCAGCAATCTTGATTCCAGCTGTGAGTCATCAAGCCCAGCATTTCGTATGATGTACTCCGCTTATAAATTAAATAAGCAGGGTGACAATATATAGCCTGTATATATTTCTTTCCCAATTTTGAACCAAGTTGTTGTTCCATGTCCAGTTCTGTTGCTTCTTGTCCTGCATACAGGTATCTTAGGAGACAGATAAAGTGGTCTCGTATTCCCATCTCTTCAAGAGTATTCCACAGTTTGTTCTGATCCACATAGTAAGAGGCTTTAGTTAGTCCATGAAGCAGAAATAGATGGTTTTTTTTATGGATAAACAAACTTTTGTACACCTATACCACTGAGCAGGAAGGTGTGGAACATTGATACATGCAACGACCTGGATGGATCTCAAAAAATTATGCCAAGTAAAAAAAACCAGACAAAAAAGAGTACATAACATATTATTCAATTTATGTAAAAATTCTGTGGAAAACGAAGTAATCTATAGCAATGGACAGCACATCAGTGGTTTCCTGGAATCGGAGGTGGTGGTGAATGCGTAAAAAATCTGTAAATGTTCTAGTTTCTTGCTAGAAACCCACCTTGAAAAGAAGAAAGTATTCCCTTCAGGTGGAGAAATTCAAATAGTTAGGATACTTTGTTTATATGTATAAAATATCAAACTATCCTTGAAAGCACCTTGGAAGCTACGGTGCCTGTTTAGACTGGTTCGCGTTTCGGAAATGACACTAACTGTAACATAGTAAACTGCAGGGCGAGTCAAGATGAACTGAGAAGAAAGTTACTGGTTATGTCCTTAGAGGGGAAAGCATCAGGAGCTCCAAGAATAGAACTGAAAAATGAACATATAATCTAGTATATAATATCGGATGGTGCGCTATGAGTGAGCAGCTACACATCATCACTAAATTCCTGATATCTCAGCCAACATAACACGCTCTCTGAAGGGGAGAACACCAGGTTTCCCCAAACTTCTTAAAAGCGATGGACAGCTGTGAGGTTGTCAGTCAGTGGGGACATAAATGAGGCTTCCCAGGTGGCACTCCTGGTAAACAATGTAGGATATTTAAGAGACGCAGGCTGGATCCCTGGGTCAAGAAGATCCCCTGGAGGAGGAAATGGCAACCCACTGCAGGATTCTTGCCTGAAACGTCCCATGGACAGAAGAACCTGGCGGGCTACAGTCCATAGGTCGCAAAGACTTGGACATGACTGAAGTGACTTACACACACGTGTGGGGAGATGAACCTGCCTTGAAGGGACAACAGTTCTCCCTTCAACTTTAAAACCTATATTTTGAAAGATCAGAGAGAGTGAAAAAGAAAATGCCCCCACCTCCAGGGCTTGCTTAGAGTATAGCAAACATGATTGCTGCAGCCTTAAAAAAAATAAAATACTTGGAAGATATTTTTATGTATTTTCACTTCCCCACATCACCAGTCATAGACATGAGTGGCTTCTGTCTCCATCAGGAAAACGTAGCACTCTCAGGTGATAGCCAATACAGAAGTCAACCTTTGGTCACAATGTTGAAGGCTCCCAGGTTGGGTCCCCCCAGGCCTCTTTGAAATGATCTACTGCAGCCACTTCTATCAGGCTTCCCAGATGGCGCTAGTGGTAAAGAACCCACCTGCCAATGCAGGAGACACAAGAGACATGGCTTCGATTCCTGAGTCAGGAAGATCCCCTGGAGAAGGGCATGATGACCCACTCTAGTTATTCTTGCCTGGAGAATGCCATGGACAGAGGAGCCTGTCGGGCTAAGTCCAGGGGCTGCAAAGAGTCGGGCAAAACTGAAGTGACTTAGCATGCACGCAAGCAGCCATTTATGTCGCAATCAAGTATTAACCCAAATACCCCAGAAACAGAATTAATGGATAGGACAAGCATTCCTGGAGTCAGAATAGCATCCATAGATGCTCTAAATAAGGTGAAATCTTAAAACCCATGAACTGGCACAATCAGGCTCTCAACCCCTGCCCAGCTGGGACATGGGAACATCCCCTGCTGAGTAAAAACTCCTGCGCTCTGAAACCAAGACACCCAGTCTCGCTCCAAAGTGTCCAGTAATGCATTAAAAACTGCTGGAGACAGGATACCAACATAAATTGACCATGTCATCTGTGATTCATTCTGATAAGACAGTGCCAGGATCTCTGAGAAACCTCCAAATTATTAGATAAGAAGATGCATCCATCATCAGAAAGCTTAGCTTAGCTTTGATAATGATGTCTAACTTATTTTGCATTAAAAAAATGTTTAATGTTTTTATTGTGGTAAAAGTCACATAATATAAAACACACTATCTTAACCATGTTTAACTGCACAGTTTGCTGGCACTGAGTATGTTCACATTGTTGTGCAACTCGCATCATCTTCTGAATAACTCTCACATCCACCTCCTGAATCTTTCCCTTTCCTAAACTGAAACTCTGTCCCCATTAAACACTAACTCCCCATTCCCCCTCCTTACCTCCATCCCCCAACCTATGGCACCTACCAGCGTACGTTCTGACTCTATGGATCTGACTATTCTAGGCACCTCTTATGGGGCTTTCTCGGTGGCTCAGCAGCAAAGAATCTGCCTGTGATGCAGGAGATGCAGGTTCCCTTCTTGGGCCTGGAAGATCCCCTGGAGGAGGGCATGGCAACCCACTCAAGTATTCATGCCAGGGGAATCTCCCGAACAGAGGAGCGTGGTGGGCTACAGTCCATACAGTCGCAAAGAGTCAGACATGACTGAGCAACTAAATAGCAACATGCAAAGATAAATGAAGCCATAGGTTTTTTTCCACCTACATTTCTGCTGTGATATTTAGCATAAGACTCCTCCTTGAGGTACTGTGCAATGGAGAATGGAGAGATGACAGAGTTCTCAAATCTTTCTGGAAGATACTCTCCAAAGCTGCTAGGAAGGGCCGTTGCACTTTCTGAGGTCCTGGCTTGAATCAAAGCTTCATACTGTTCAAGGCCAGGCTGCCTCTTGTGTTTAAACATCCCTGCTAGCAGCAGCTTTACGGCAGGGGTGCAGCCCTCGGCGTGGAAACAGCTGCTCTGCAGCTCCTTGTAAGGGAGTTCCACCGGCCAGTCCCCGTCTGGGCTGGATTCTGGAGCAGAGAGGACCACACAGGACAGCCCTGGAGAAGAAGACTCTGTGGATGCGACACCTGCCATTGTACGCTAGTGGCTGATGCCTTGGTGATGCCAGAAACGTGGAGCATGAAGAGCAAGCAGGGCTGAGCGGCAAGGTGCAAACCTCACCGTGTAAGGACCTGTACCTCCAGCTAGGCCCTCTCTGCTCTCCTTCCTCCATGACGTCAAGGCAGCTGACGTTGAGGTGTCAATTTTACAGACTGGTGGGGTCGTGCACTAACATGATGTAACACCCGCTTAAACAGGCGGCCGAGGAGCCAGATCCCTGCTGTGCTCTGGGCCCCTCTTCAGCTCCTCTGCTCCATGTGGGAACTGCTCGGGTGCCCACGCGGTAGGGCTGGTATCTGAGCTTCCATTTCTGAGGCAGCTCACTGTTTGCTGTGGCCTCAACAGGAGTAATTCTTTCCAGCTCTGTCTTATGGACTTTTCTGCTTAAGGCATCGAGTTATTCTTGGAACTAGACCACTGGGAATATAGACACACATCAGCAATTGGCCTTGCCTATGGCAAGAGCCCAGGAGTGCCATGGCCAATTCTGTCATTTCTGAGTATTTCCAACCATTAACCTTGAGTGTTGAAATCAACTACAGTCATGGAGATGACACTGATGATGTATCTGTGAATTTCACAGGCTGGTTTTTGAATGGAAAGCGCCATGTTCTTCTGATGCCTCTCTGTGTAGAGTGTTAGTGTGTTGCCTGAGAAATGTAGGTACCAAACCGACTCTGTGTCGCTCAGAGCTCGGAGGCATAAATGGGGAAGATTAAGTAGCTCTAGTTATTAACATGGGCTCAGGGAGGAGGTATTCACTGACATGGTGGAGAGGTCTCCAGAAAGCATTTTGAATCCTTTCCTGTCCCTTGACACCTGTGTTCTCGGCCAGACCATGAGGAGACATGGATGCCTCCCTAACAGCTGAGCTCTGCCATCTTCACAGATGCATAAGCAGAAAACCAGAATTCTAGAGCCTCAGAGAGGAGCAGATGCATTTCTCCTCAGGGCAGAGAAGGATGGAAGAATGTTCTAGAAACCATACCCTCCAGGACTACAGATTTCTCACCTTCGTTTTGTTTTTGTTTTTCTTTTTCTTTTCACCCCTTGTTTCTCTCCCTGGAGCAGGTTTCTTGACCTCAGCACTGCTAACACTTTGAGCTGAATAACTGGCTGTTGATGGGGGGGAGTAGGGGAAGAGAGTTTCCAGTGCATTCCAGGACACTTAGCAGCTTTCCTGTCCTCCCTACAAGATGAAAGTAGCACTCTCACCAACTGTGAAGATGAAAAATATCTCCAGACGTTGTCAAATGTCCCCTGGGGGAGGGGGGAATTGCCCCCAGATGAGACTCTCTTGTCTAGAGTAACAATATAGTGAAAAATAGGTCAATGATGGTCATTATAATCACTAGGTATTCGACTAAGCGTATTTTTTTTGTAATCTTTAAAACAACTCATACCAGTTGATGCAGCCTCCCTTCCTACTTCACACAGGGAGAAACTGAAGCACAGCAAAGTTCAGTTGCTGAGGGAAACCGAGGGTGGGATCCAGAGAGAGCATCCCTGCTCTGCACAGACGCTCCCGTGTCACAGCGGATCTCAGCCACACGCACACGGGCTGTCACACAGGGTGCTGTGAGAGCTTCACAGATGTCACGAAAGAGGACGCTTTCAGTAGCAAAGTCTATTAGAACATGCAGTTCGTAGACTGTAGTTGAAACTGTACCTAGCGTTTAACTTACTTTGTAAGAAAAGGAGATGTCCTTCCTGGGGCAGAGCCCTGTTGCCCATGTGCTGCTCAAGGCGGTAGGGTCTTCCTGCCTCTGCTGCTAAACTGCTAATCGACCATCATTTGGGGAATTGCCAGCCCTCTCAGTCCCAGATGCTCCTATCTTTCCCTGCCCACTGGGGGCCCAGAAGTTCATGGCATTTTCCTCATTGATTGTCTGTCTCCCCTTGGGGCACAGGAACCGTGGAAGTCCACAGCGGCATTTCCTGGATGGATCTAAGGGTTAATCACTGACCGACGTCCACATGCGGCCAGGGGCCTGCAGGACACAAGCTCCTGCTTGCCCCACGGAGAGCCGCTCTGCCCTGAGAGCCAGTCTTTCCTCTGAACGGGGACGGGGCGTGGTGCAGGGCTGGGGGAGGCGCTCATGCAAGCGGGAACATCTGGGAAGCATCGACTGTGATCAGGGGCCAGCCCAGCAGTAAAAGGAAACCAGGGACATGGGGCGAGTCCTCTCCCTGACCAGGCCCTAATTGTTCCTGGAGCGAGGCACTTGGTTTCAGCACCAGCCATGGAAATGTGCTCTGATCTCACTCGGCTTCGATGCCAGGAACAAGCAGTGCCCAAGTTTGCTCCAAGACCAAACCATCCCTAGAAACAGCTGCGAGCCTGACCAGAGGGGCATTCACAGGAGACCCTCCCAGACACCTGCAGAGTGGGGCGGGGTGACGTCAGGGCAGAGGGCAGGTCTGCAGACTGCAGCTCTGGTTCAGTCACTCAGCGGCTGCAGCACACCAGGCTCCCCCGAACTTCACTGTCCCCCAGAGTGTGCTCAGACTCCTGTCTGTTGAGTCAGTGATGCCATCCCACCTTCTTGTGCTATGCTGCCCCCTTCTCCTGCGCTCAGTCTTTCCCAGCATCAGTCTTTTCCAGTAAGTCAGCACTTCAGAAGGCTGAATGCTGAAGAATTAATGCTTTTGAACTGTGGTGTTGGAGAAGACTCTTGAGTCCCTTGGACAAATAGGAGATCAAACTAGTCCATCCTAAAGGAAATCGACCCTGAATATTCATTGGAAGGACTGATGCTGAAGCCAAAGCTCCAATACTTTGACCACCTGATGTGAAGAACTTACTCATTGGAAAAGACCCTGATACTGGAAAACATTGAAGGCATGAGGAGAAGGGGACGACAGAGGATGAGATGATTGGATGGCATTCCTGACTCAATGGGCATGAGTTTGAGAAAACTCCTGGAGACAGTGAAGGACAGGGAAGCCTGGCATGCTGCAGTCCACGGGGTCACAGAGATGGACAGGACCCAATGACTAAACAACAGACACACACATAAAAACTAATATACATGATATGCATGTTTATGCTGTATGTATTTTATATCATTCAGAATATTTACTATACGTACTATTATATTAAACCCACACACCATATGTACTGTTATATTAAAATGGCACACATGTGCATGTATATGTGTACACATACATATGCACACACTCTTGGCATGTATATGTGTGTACACACACATGGACGTGCACACACGTTTGACAATGCCATTGGCGGTGTGGATGTGGAGCACCTGGCCTTCTCGCAGCTGACAGCACGCAAACCGGCACAGCCCCCAGTAACCACGCAGCGGTCAGCCATCTGCTAACACTGCATACGCCGTATGACACAGCTCGCCGACCACAGGAGGCTCACCAGAGAAGCATGTGCACACACAACAAAAGTATGTGTGCAAAAATGTCACAGCAGCATCATTCCCAAGATTCCACACTACAGAGAATGCAAGTGTCAACCAAGAGTGAAATGGACATTGCTGCATATTCACAGAATGAAGTACCAGGGAAAATGAAAATTCACATGATAGTGACTCATGCGGCAACCCAAATGGATTCGCACACAAAATTTAAATGAAGGAAGACAAGAAAGAGTACAGACCACACTACGGTTCACTGTGTAGGAAGCCCAAGAAGAGACGCGACTGGTGGACGGAGGCCCCCAGCACGTGGTGGGCATGGCGAGGCCTCCTTCCTCTAAGGTGACACCGTAACTGCACCCTTGCCACCCATGTGATGCCCCCCAGTAAACCTGTGTTAACTATTATCTCCACATTGTGCACGAAGGACAAATAACTATTAAATGGATATTAAATTACATCTAGCTAGAATTGCTTGGGCCACCCAGATTTCCAACATTTAGTTCAAAGTGCTGACTTATAAATGAATTGAAAGGGTTTTTCATAATCTCAACAGAAATAATATTCATATAATTTTTCCTAAAATGTATATTTCTGTAAAAATGTTTCATTTTGCCATTGTTGCTCTTCAGTCACCAAGCTGTGTCCAACTCCCCAAGACAACTTGGCAAATGAGCAGTTAGCTGCTGAACAACAATGGCAAAATTGAGTGTTTTTACAGAAATTTATATTTTAGGGAAAATTATATGAATAACATGCAAATTTCTATAAAAATGTTGAATTTTGCCAACTTCATCAATTAATTTGATGCTTTCTATAAAGGATACATATATATATATATATATTTTTTTTTTTGCTTTGGTTTCTTAGAAGGGAACAAAGACTTCAATTTAGAAGAGACTGAAATAAAATGATTTTGCAGGGAAGTGTAAAGGAACCCCCTGGGTTTCATGCCTTCCTCTTTGCAAATGAGCACTTTGGTTCTTGGCTAAAATCTTGCACATGGAGATGCTCGCGTATTTGGATCCATAAAATTGAAGTCACAGTATCTGTCACATGGGTTTGTTCTGAGAATTAAGCAAGGCATGTAATGGGAAACTCTTGGAACTCTGCCTGGCAGAGCAGCGGTAAACACTACATATTTAAAAATAAAGACAGAAGTTTAGCTCAGGGTGACATTCACGGTGGAGTTGAGTCAAGGTATGTGTACCGTGCACTTGGCTTGGTGCACACAGCGGTACACTTCTGTCCTTCAGAATCGACGGACAGACGATGACAGGACTCTGACACACGGCTCTTAGCTTCAGCGTTCTAGCATCGTGGTGCTCTGCAACCCAGAACGTCACATCTGAGAGAGCATCGGGATGCTCTCTGTGTGTGCTTCCTCACTGCAGAAAGGGGTCAGCAACAGGATGCAGGAACAGACGAAGAGAAAGGAGTCGATGATGGCTCCCTCTCCCCGCGTGGGCTCAGATCCACGCAGGAGGGAACTTAAGCGTCAGTGATCCGGAGAGACCCGGGTGCTGAGGAAGCAAATGTGCTATAATTCCCGGGGCTGGGGACATGCTCCAGGAAGCTCTGTGGCCTCTGAAGATCACGGAGCACCCCAGGAATGCCTGCGGGGCTCTGTGGGCCTAGGGAGAAGAGGAGGATCTCCGTGGAGGGTCTGTCACTGGACTAGTTGTGACCTCCTCCCGCTCCGCGCCCACTGCGGCCCGACGGACCTTTCCCTCCCTCACCTCTGAGGGGTTTGTTCTAATACCTTTCACTGCAAGGCGACCCCTAAGCTTCCGGAGGCCGCTTTTGAGCTGCGCAGCATCCATGCGAGTCCAGAATGCCCTAACCTTGCCCACACCAACAGAGCCAGCACCCAGGGGACCCCCTCACTGCACCCCAGCTGGAGGAGGACATGCCGCTGGTAGTTCCAGCCTCAGCACGAGCCTTCATGCAAACGGACACTCTTAGGAGCATTGCAAACTCATTCCTCACACCTTTATTTTTCCAGTAAAAATGTAATATAGAAGATGTGTCCTTAATACTCTGTCCAAATAACCGATGTGCAGACCCCTTATTTTCCCTGATAGCTGCCTCTCTAACTCACATTTCAGGCAAGTGACTGACAGTCATCATAGAGGCCAAGCTTAAAGCAATTAACCAGCTTTAGACATCTTTCTTCGGTTATGGGATTCAGACAACAGGTCTTTGAAATTTTATGAATATAAGTAATAGTCTTCCATTGTTTTATTTGATTTTTATGGTGCTATTGTACAAAGAGGGGAAAAAAGCCTGTATTTGTGTGACCTGTGTGTAAAAAGCGTGTGTGACAAGCTGGTACATCAAACCCTCACACAGAGAGAACGACGCGTGCCCAGCCCCACTTGGTCAGGTGTGGTCCAGACACTGTGGCCAAGTCCTAGACAACGGGCATTGGGGGTTCTCTCCACAGGCAAGGTAGACGTGTGAATGTATGTCGCAGAACCTTTGCACACAATCCCTTTCTCTGATGACCTTGGAAGTCCTTGACATCTGAAGAAGGCCGACCCTCAAGAGAGCAGGAACGCAGGTTCCTGACTCAGTGCAGGAAGGACTCTGCCCAGCACCCTGTACACAAAGGAGGGAGTGAGAAATAAACTCGACGATTTAGACGTCACAGAGAGGTTAGAAATTTCCTAATGAAGCGCCGAAGAATTGATGCTTTCAAACTGTGATGCTGGAGAAGGCTCTTGAAAGTCCCTTGGACCGCAAAGAGATCAAACCAGTCCATCCTAACAGAAATCAGTCCTGAACATTCGCTGGAAGGACTGATGCTGAAGCTGAAGTTCCAATCCTTTGGCCACCTGCTGTGAAGAGCCAACTCATTGGAAAAGACCCTGATCCTGGGCAACATTGAGGACAGGAGGAAAAGAAGGGTGACAGAGGATGAGATGGTTGGATGTCATCACCAACTTAGTGAACATGAATTTGAACAAACTCCGTGAGACGGTGAAGGACAGGGAAGCCTGGTGTGCTGTAGTCCACGGGGTCACAAAGAGTCAGACACAACTTAGCAACTGAACAATAGCAAACTTTATCACTACCATTATCCTAACATGCATACTATTTATAAATAAGGTCTAGATGCAGTTTTAAAGGCTTCAGATAAAGCCACACTAAAGGGTGGAAATCCTACAACTTTGGCATCAAGCAAGTGTGTGTTTGAATCTAGACATGACACCTCACCAGGTGAGGGTCCTGGGAAGGTGGCCTAAGTTCTGACTGTAAGTACAGTTGTGGTAATATTGGTTTTATTGCAGTAGATATGTCAGGGGAATTCACTGTGATAGTACCATATAATTTACTTTTAGTTTGCATATACAAAATGCATCTTTCTTCTTTTTTCCTCTATTATCTTTTACTTCCAATGTTAGGGAAAGTTAATTTCCTGAAACCAAGACCAAAAATGTCAACAGTGTGGCTTTTATATTTTAATCGTTTTTCACATTTTAGGGCATTTCGGAGTTGCAACACACACACACTTGCATGTACTTCCTTCCTGATGACAGCTTTCTTGTCCCCTTTCCTTCACCTTCAAGTCCCAGCTTGAATATCAGAGTCCTTGAACCATCTGCTCTGACAACTGTCCTCTCTTCCCCTTGATTTTACTAATCACTGTGTACTGCAATCATCCATTAGCTTTTATGACTGTTTCCACTGATTTTGGGGTTCTCCTGGTGGTTCAGTGGGTAAAGTATCTACCTGCCATGTGGGAGACCTGGGTTCGATCCTTGGGCCAGGAAGTTCCCCTGGAGAAGGAAATGGCAATCCACTCCGGTACTCTTGCCTGGAAAATCCCATGGACTGAGGAGCCTGGAAAATCCCATGGACTGAGGAGCCTGGAAAATCCCATGGACTGAGGAGCCTGCAGTCCGTGGTGTCGCAAAGAGTTGGACATGACTGAGCAACAAACACTTTCATTTTTAGCACCACCCAGAAAGCCCTATTTCTTTATTACTCCATGGTATAAATTTTCTGTGACATTACAGCTCCTGAGAGTCCAAAAAGAATCATCTAGCTAGGTGTCTTGCTCCTGTGTTGTTCAAACTACTGCAGTTCATCCTTTTACATGCTGCTACTCCACTGGTGAGGTCATTGTTTTCAGAACATTAGGTACGTCGACAAAGAAATACAGTCACAACCTGAAAGTAGAGAGGCATTTTATTTGGTGGGAATGCTTAGGAATCCGCCCAGGAGACAGCGTCTCAGCAACTGAGAAAACTCCCAGCTCCTCAGCAATCACCTTGGGGGTGGCAGCATCAGCTGGATCCCAGTTTGGGGAGCCCTCATTCACATTTGGAGGCCAGAAAGCACTGCTGGCTCTGACATTCCTTGTTCACTGGTATGGCAGGGGATATTTTCATTTCACACATACATAAGCATAGAGTTCTATGGCAAAATCACTTATATCTGAGCACTTCAGGTCAATTCAGTCACTCAGTCGTGTCTGACTGTCTGTGACCCCATGGACTGCAGCACGCTAGGCCTCCCTGTCCATCACCAATTCCCAGAATTTACTCAGACTCATGTCCATTGAGTTGGTGATGCCACCCAACCATCTCATCTTCTGCCGTCCCCTTCTCCTCCTGCCCTCAATCTTTCCCAGCATCAGGGTCTTTTCAAATGAGTCAGCTCTTCCCATCAGGTGGCCAAAGTATTGGAGTTTCAGCTTCAACATCAGTCCTTCCAATGAATCCTTCCTACATAATGAAAGGTTCCAGGATGGGATTTCAGAGCAAAACAGGAAATTTTCTCAAAAAACCGCTTTGAGTGCTCTTCAAAGACTCAAGGGTGTCTAAGCTGCCTTGAGAGACTTGCCTGGTGATCAGCACCATCTCAAAGCAGGAAGCACTGAGACGTGGCCTTTGTCATTTAAAACAACGCACAGCCCCCCAGCGTTTGCCACTTTGTGCGCACAATGGTCCCTTGAAGACCAAGGTTGCCGCGGCAACAGCAGGACAAACCTGGCTGATCTGATCTTTGTTCAGGGGCACCCCTGAAAGTGAAAGTGAAAGTCTGTCAGTCTTGTCTGACTCTTTGTGACCGCAAGTCCATGGAATTCTCCGGGCCAGAATACTAGAGTGGGTACCCTTTCTCTTCTCCAAGGGATCTTCCCAACCCAGGGATGGAACCCAGGTCTCCCAGATTGCAGGTGGATTTTTTACCAACTGAGCTATCAGAGAAGCCTCAGGGGCACCTGTACTATTGTGAAAATCACCCCAGAGAGAAGCTTCTATCTCAGCCCTCATTACTTAAAGCAAGAAAAAATGAACATGCCAAGGATGGGACAAGCTTGATACGATCCCGTCGACTTCCAAACACACACAAACAGCTCTTCCTTCTTCCTGAGGATCTAAACTAGCATTTGAAACAGGCATGTGCAACTTCCCTGGTGGTCCAGAGGTTAAGAATCTGCCTTCCAACGCAGGGGACATAGGTTTGATCCCTGGTTTGCAAAAGAAGAGTTCATGTACCATCACAACTAGAGAAAGCGCCCACACTGCAATGAAGACCTAGGGCAGCCATTATTTTAAAAATAAACAAAATAAAAAAGAATAAACTAACATTTCATACTATCAAGGGCAGAGAATTAGAGCATGTGATTCAGAATCTGTGGCAAAACCCTCTGCAGCTGGTATTGCCTGGGGGCCGAGGTGATGCCACCAGCTGTGGATAAAAACACGTTGGGCATCCGTGCCTGGGCACTCTCCGCTGTCGCACACCAAACTTGTAAATATCCCGTGCGCAGAATCAGTCAGCCATCCAAACAGCTGCCCCACCATCAGACTCAGACATGCTCCATCAGCAGGCAACATCGAGGCAGGAAGCGGAGGGGAACCATCCAACTGCCTACCTGCCAGACCGCCAGCCCACATCTCTTCCATCGCTGGCCTCTCTTTCACGCATACAGACACTCGGAAGTGTGAGCACATGACTCCCACTGAAGAGGAAGCAGACAGAGCAGGCTCCGTCCGGAAAGCAGGACTCCGTCTTGGGCTGGACTGTGGACGTTGAGCTCTATGCCCAGTATCTATGGAAATGACATGGCAACTGGAAAACCACGCCCCCGGAAGGAAGAGCCCCAGGGCTCGTACCTAGACTCTCCATCCTAAAAGAGTACCCTAATTATCTGTGTAACCGAATAGAATCATACATTCTATTATGCTTATTGGGGTATGACCACAGGGCTATTGATAATTGTCCACTGCTAACTACCTAGGCCTAAGGCATATAATCACGAGTTAGCTTTGATTGCATCTTTCTTTTCCTTTGTTCAGACTAATTTCAGGGAATTTGGGGAAGTGGGTTTGGGCACAAAAACTTAGGGTATATAAGGTTTTCACAAAAACTGGTCGGGGTCTCTGGCTAAGAGGAGACCCTGCCTTGGGCCCGCCAGTGTAATAAGCTGCACTCCACTATCTGCATTGTCCTTCTGAGTGAGTTTGTTTCCTGGACCACATGGCTACAACACCACGTGCCCACGCCTCTCACAGGCATCTCAGATGGAGCAGGAGTTGGAGGCACTTCTCTGCGGGGCTCTCCTGCTTCTGAGACTCTTATGAGCCAAGGCACTGACTGCATTTGTTCCAGGTTTTCAGAGATGTTTGTTCAGGGAGTGGCTTTTAGTGGAAGAGTACCAGTCTCCCTCCGAGCAGAAGGCAGGACGTCTTACCATCAAACAAAAGGACCTCTTCCTTTGCTGAATGGTAGCAGCAGGTGAATCACAAGGCTGGAGTCCTACGCTTTTCATCCAAGTGAAATCTCAGTTCAGTTCAGTTGCTCAGTCGTGTCTGAATCTTTGCGACCCCATGGACTGTAGCACACCAGGCCTCCCTGTCAAATCTAACCACAAGCATTAACTCCTGTCTATATGTGTACTGAGGATTATTAAATTCTTTTAGGTCCCTCCAGACACGCTGGCAAGGTGAAACATGAATCACTCTGGAACCTCAGCTGCAGCCCACAGCGCGCATTGAGTACGTCTACATTACGCTGTGATTACACCCGTTACAGAGACGCTGTGTGACATAATCAATGTCTATAGACTCCTTGGGAACGCGCATACGAGAGCCACGTTGTAACTTTATTTTTCTAACCTTTACATTATTGTTTCTACTGCTTGTTCTAATACATGCACAATATTTATGGGGGGAAAATCTGCCTGAACTTTTTGTCACAGTAGAGTTAGCGAGTCTATAATAGAAAACAGTCTTTCAATCAATGAAAAGTTGACAGGGGAAATGAAAAAATAGTTTAAAAGTGAGGGATCTGGTAGACTAAAGTCTTGAAGCTTGTTTTCACTCTCCAAAACTAGCGGTCCACAGGCTCACCAGGAAGAGATCTGTGAATGGACAACACGTGGTCCCTGTGCGTGGTCTCCTAGGACTGAGCAGTGGAATCGTCCTACTGTCCTTGTGATCCTCCTTGAGGTCACGGATGGAGGGTATAAGCTGAGGAAGGAAGAATACTGTTACACGTAAATCAAGGGAGAGAAACATGAGCCCCTGGGGCAGGATTTCCCACCATCTGGCGCAGAAGAGGCCTTGTGAAGATGCAGAAACCGAGGCTCGGCGATGTGACCGGCCCGCGGGTCCAGGCTCCCTGAGCCCCAGGGTGTCTGCAAAACCGTTCTCTGTGCCTGCTGATTCTGCAACGTCACCGCACCGCCCTCCTTCCCCGGATAACTCATCCTCTCCCACCTCCCTCAGCCTCTGGTCCCTCCCCATCCTCCCAACAATTTCCTCTGTTTAATGGCTGAAGATGGAGGTGGGAACAGCAAGGGAAGCTCAGCCATAAGATGTTGGATTACTAGTCACAGTGGGTATTTGAAAAGTAGTTGATTTCGATACTCGATTTGGACTCAATTTAAGAAGCATATAAGGACTTCACTCTGCGTGTAACTGGTGTGGGTCCTGGGACACCGCGGCTGAACGGTGGCAGGACAGACCCCACACAACCCCTTACCAAGCTGAGTCCTCTGCTCTGAGCGACGTCACCAGCGAGATAAAGGCTCCAAGGTCTTCCCGAGCTGGCGCCTGCTGAGTACCGCGTTCTGTCTCACTTCTCTTTAAAACCCGCTCTGCTCTGGACCTGAAAAGCCCTGTCATCGGGCACACACCTTACACATCGGGGCTGATTCTTTTAAACACAAATAACTGTGCTTCCTTTAGAGCACTGTGAGACCCTCTAAAGATGGAGTTGTGTGTACATTTTTTATTTTTTCACAGTTGGAGGATAATTGGTTCACACTGTTGTTTTGATTTCTGCCATACAACAGAATCAGCCCTAAGTATACACGAAGGCATGTATACCCCCTCCCTCCTGCGTCTCCCCGCCCCAGCCCCTCATCCCGCCGTGTCTCAGCCATCAGAGCACAGCGCCCTGGGGCCCTGTGTTACAGAACAACTCCCCCGGATACCTGTCTCACACACCGTAGTCTGCATGTCTCAGTGCTATTCTCCCAATTTTGTGCCACCCTCTCCTTCCCCTCCTGGGTCCACACGTCTGTTTTCTATTCACACCCTGTAAATAGGCTCATCAGTACCACTTTTCTAGATTCCATGGTGGTGGTGGTTTAGTCGCTCAGTCGTGTCTGACTCCTGCGACCCCATGGACTGTAGCCCGCCAGGCTCCTCTGCCCATGGGATTCTCCAGGCAAGAACACTGGAGTGGGCTGCCCTTTCCTTCTCCAGGGGATCTTCCCGACCCAGGAATCGAACCCGGGTCTCCTGATTCCATATATATGTATTAATATGTGATATTTATTTTTCTCTCTCTGACTTACTTCACTCTGCATCACAGGCTTTGGGTCTATCCACCTCGGTTCAACGGACTCTGATTCCTTCCTTTTTGTGGCTGAGTAGTCATTTCTAAAGCAACGTCACAGTATGAGTCAGAACCAGTGTGCGCTCAGAGACCCTCTTCTGACTCACGTGGTGTGAGCAGCGGCTCCCCGGTGCCTGTCTGGACACGGCCTTCGGGAAGACTCAGGCACCCTGCAGTGGGCAGAGCAGCTCGGTGACACCGTGACTGCCCCTGACCCCTCACCGAATCTCCAGTCCAGCTGGTCCCCTGGCCTGGGGCCTGCAGCCTCACGCATCTCCGGCTGAGACCAGGGCCTGCACCAGGACGCTCTGACCCCTGCCCGATGTCTCCTCCCCCGTCACTGGCCTCTGGCCTCCCAGGACAGCCTCTCTGAACGCCTCTAGCCTGTCCCCATATCCATCTGCAGTGCCCACCCCCACCTCCTGCCACGGCCTCACTCCTTGACTAGGGGATCTTGACTAGCTCCTCCTTAGGGAGAGCTGGAGAAGGAAATGGAACCCATGTCAGTACCCTTGCCTGGAAAATCTCACGGACGGAGGAGGCTGGTGGGCTGCCGTCCCTGGGGTCGGGAAGAGTCGGGCACGAGTGAGCGACTACCACTTGCTTAGGAAGAGCTTTCTCTCACCCTTGGAACCTTGGGCCCTTCCCCTTCTGGAGGCGCTGCCTGGATGGCCGCCCTGCCTGATGGACCCGAGGATGCCCCGTGGACCTTCCTGCCATGACCATGAGGTGCAAGGATGTTTGTCCATCTGGCCAACTGGTGCGATGCTGCCACCTAGGGGACCTCTCGGCACACTGCAGGTTAACCTTGCCCACAGTCCCTGAACGCAATGGGCCTGGTGCTCAAGCTCACGTGGGGTTTCCCAGGCGGCGAGGGGTAAGGAACCCCCGTCTGCCCATGCAGGAGGAGACCCAAAAGGACTCATTACCGCTGGCACCACCTGGGAAGCCCTAGCTCCGGCTAACTTTGGGAGGAGAAATTCCCCCAGGATCATCAAGGGCCCCAAGATGTCCAAGCTTCTAGTTTCAGAAAAGCAAAGATTACGGCTGCATGGCAGCCGTGAGCAGAAACCTGCCTGGAGGCTGGCTGCCAACCACACGGCCAAGCTCGGGGCCGAGCCCCGGGCAGCAACGCTCATGGAGTCCGTTTCCGAGTAGCAGGGGCTGGGCTTCCAGGCTCTGCGGATGAATTGCAGGACACAGCTGACTCCCTAGGATGAAAGTATACTCGTGTCCTTTCAGAGGTTCTACCTAAGAGGGGAGAATGGGGCTCACTTACCAAGACGACAGAAAGTGCACTCCCAAATAAGAGTTACCGTGAATAAAGGAATCGGCCAAAAAATACCTCCAAGTACTATCAGGCAGAAGCTTGTTGTCCAACACCCAGAAGCCAATATTACAGCTCTGACTTGAGAAAAGAGACAGCTTTATTGAGAGGTTTCCTAAAGGAAATCAGCCCTGAATGTTCATTGGAAGGACTGATGTTGAAGCTGAAACTCCCATACTTTGGCCACCTGATGGGAAGAGCTGACTCATTGGAAAAGACCCTGATCCTGGGAAAGATTGAAGGTGGGAGGAGAAGGGGATGACAGAGGATGAGATGGTTGGATGGCATCACCGACTCAATGGACATGAGCTTGAGTAAACTCTGAGAGTTGGTGATGGACAGGGAGGCCTGGCATGCTGCCATCCATGGGGTCGCAGAGTCAGACACGACTGAGTGGCTGAACTGAACTGAACTGATGGAGAAGTTGACCAGCAAGGAGACGGGAGGCAGAGCTCAGATCCGTCTCCCCAGTTGGGGTTTGGTCACACTTTTTTGACTTGGGAGGACGGGCTGGTACGAAGATGCTCTGGTGGGACAGCTTCTGATTGGCAGGCTTTCAACTGGTCCATTTACTGAAAGGTGTGAGAAGGCTGAAAAGATAACCACCAGATCTTCCTGGACAAGGGACCCTTCCCCTCCAGTCTTGGTTCCATGACGTGGTTCTACTGTTGACGTAAATTCTCCTCCTTGGCATGCTTTAGCTGCAGGACTTGTAGTTTTGATCTTCGGTCTCTGAAAAGAGCTCCATATCTTGTTAGAAACAGGTGGGGACAGTTTGGGTTGGATATGGAGCTATAAGGTAGTCTCTGTGCTAAGGGCCTGGAAATGACAGAAGAAGGAGGGTTATTTCCACCTCTGTTGTGTTTATGATTCAGCTGTGGAGATACGAGGTGGGTCCAAACAATAGAAACAAGAGCAAGGATGGCTGGATCTTGTGTCTCCCTCTTGTCTTTGCTGATGGCGGCATATATGGAACACATTGCCAACCATTTCACGGGGTGATATTTATTTCTTCTTCTGAACCTGCACAAGCACATGCATAAAATATACCTGGCAAACTTTTAAAAACAGTCAGAATGGCAGCGGCCTCAACTGTTCACCAAGGATTCAGCTCCCTAGGTTTTCCTTCATTTCTGTGTTTCAGAGGGTAGACAGAGCAAGCGTCTTCTACTAATGCTAAAGCTGAAGTTCTAACACTTTGGCCCCCTGATGTGAAGAGCCGACTCATTGGAAAAGACCCTGAGCTGGCAAAGATTGAGGGCAGGAGGAGAAGCGGATGACAGAGGATGAGATGGTTGGATGGCATTACCAACTCAAGGGACATGAGTTTGAGTAAACTCAGGGAGATGGTGGAACAGGGAAGCCTGGCGTGCTGCTGTCCATGGGGCCACAAAGAGTCGGACACTACTGAGACAACCACAACGACAGCCACAGCTCTTCTTTTTCCTTTCAGTGGGCATGGGATTACTTCCCTTTATCCATGATTACACATCCCAATAAAATATATTGTATATATGATTGATTTTTATGTGTGAGACTCTCAGAAATAGCCCTTGAAGGGGAATTGTTAGCAAAACCATGAGTGCATTTAAAGTTTGAGAGTTAACAGCAAATAATCCTTGCAGAGACTGTGATCATTTCTAAGTGGCTCAGTCAGTAAAGAATCTGCCTGCAATGCAGGAGACCTGGGTTTGATCCCCGGTACTGGAAGATCCCCTAGAGAAGGAAATGGCATCCCACTCCAGTACTCTGGCCTGGAGAATCCCATGGACAGAGGAGCTGGGCAGGCTTTACAGTTCATGGGGTCACAAGGAGTCAGACACGACTGTGAGACTTTAACTTTCACTTTCTTTCATTTAGTCTTAAGCAGAAGTTTCACTTTCCCTTGTATCTCTGGATATGGTGAGCATGCAGACTTGTAAAAGTTCAGGATGGGGGCAATGGCAGCCCTTTGTTACTCCTGCATGTTCCTGAATATCAAGGAAGGAGCAGCTTTTTATCTGTGAACTGGCTCTGGTCCTTTCATTTCTCTGTGACTTGCAGTTTCAGGCTTTGGCTTACTTTTCCACTGTGCTTTGATGTTTCTCTTCCTGGTTTGCAAGCTCTCTTTTTATTTTACGGGTATCATAGCAAATGATTTTGTCTCGGCTACCGCTTGAAACTTTTATCCTTTATTTTAGTTGTCTTCCTGATGGCTTTTGTTCTATTTGTGGCCAAGAGAAGCCGTCTTACTCCAAGATTATCAAATAAGAACAACATTTTCTAGTTTGTAGTTTTGTTTTCTTGTATTTAGATCTTTAAACCATGTGGAATTTGTTTCTCCGTATGGTATGAGGCAAACATCTAAATCAGAGGTCCCCAGCGTTTTTGACCCCAGGGACTGGTTTCATGGAAGATAATTTTTCCACAGAGGGGGATGAGGGAGGGATGACTCAGAAGCTAATGTGAGCTGAGCAGTGGGGAGAGATGGGGAGAGGCAGATGGAGTTTCATTTGCTCACTAGCCCACCACTCACCTGCCGCTGTGTGGCCTGGCTCCTAACGCTGCAGTACCGGTCTGTGCCTTGGGGGCTGGGGACACCCGATCTGAACCGACTCATTTATTCCAGATTGTTCTCCAGCTGGTTACTGAACAGTCTGTTCTTTTCACGTTTACCTAGTTTGCATTTTGTTCACCTACAGATGCTGGACCTCTGAGGGATCCCTGTCTTACTGGTCCATTTGCCTGTTTCAGGAGAGTAGCCACGTAGTTCATTGACCTTTTATACAAATTATTTAATAGAAATATAAGCTGTTTCTATTCCTTCAGAAATCATTTTGAGAATTTTCAATCTATAAAATGAGCGTAGTTTCATTTTTGCTGAAAAGTTGGACGTGCCTTCTGCATGCTGTGTGACTTCATTTAAGGTGCCTGCTGCATCTTCCGTAAAACAGACAAAGTGGTAGAACCTACTCTAGGAAGTTTTGTAACGATTAAATGAGTAAATACGTTTAAAAGTTTGGCAAAGCACATACTATGTAGTGAATGCTCATTAAGTACGAATAGATTTAATGAGGGCTTCCCAGGAGACCCTAGTGGTAAAGAACCCGCCTGCCAGTGCAGGAGACATAGAGATACAGGTTCCATCCCTGGGTCGGGAAGATCCCCTGGACGAGGGCATGGCAACCCACTCCAATATTCTAGCCTGGAGAATCCCATGGACAGAGGAGCCTGGCGGGCTACAGTCCACGGGATCACAGAGTTGGATGCAACTTCCCACGCACACAGGCAGGTTTGATGAACCTCAGATTCTAATGTGCAGTATCACAAGCATAAATAATTTCGTAGCTTACACAGTGCCTTTTCTATCTGCAGGAGGCCGCATTATTGTTCCTAATCAACTGGGAAGGATACTGAAAAATAATTTGGTTAATGGCACAAAGCAATTATGATGAAGAGGAAACAGAAGTTAAGTACTGGTTTGTTTGTTCATTTGTTTCTGCTAGTCCCATCGCTTGTGAAAATCTAGATGCAGAAAGCCGTGTTACCTGTGTACACTTTCCTGGACGCGTTTGGGTGGCCTCTGGAGACATTAAATCAGCCCCTGTTTGTGTGTTTATCTGACGGGTTTTAATTTGCTCTTTCGTTAGGATTTGCTTCTCCCCCATGCTCTGTCCATGTTATCACATTCCTCTGAGGTTGCTGGCTGGTGGTGAAGGTCTGACTGGTAGGGTCCAGCTCCCCCAGTATGTTGTGGTGACTGGTCTCAGAGGCTGCATTCCCGATATCCAGGGAGTGGGCACAGATGCTGGTGTTTCTCCAGCTGGACAACTGGAATATCTGCTTCTGCCTGGGCAGAAGGAGATGGTACAAATTCCCCATCTTGTCCAAAATTCTCCATGTTATCACTGCACATGCCCTTCTGCAGGCAAATCTCCTGGAGGTCTGTGGGATCCCAAGCCTATGGTTTCCTGGGCCCCTTCCCTGGATCAGAGGAGCCCTCACTGCTCGGCCCTTGTCCAGGTTGTCCTGGGAATGTTCCCAGGTCCCGATGGAGTGACGCATGTGGCTCACTTGCCCCCATCTCCCTTCAGCCCTCTCTTCTATCTTTTCTTTCCTAATTCCTCCCCAGAGTCCCTGAGTCTTCCCGCATTTCTTTATTCTAAGGATTTCTGGGGAAGATGGAGGGCAGGAGGAGAAGGGGCAACAGAGGATGAGACGGTTGCATGTCATCATCAACTCAATGGACATGAGTTTGAGCAAGCTCCGGGAGATGGTGAAGGACAGGGAAGCCTAGCAAGCTGCAGTCCATGGGGTCGTAAAAATGTAGACACGACTGAGCGGCTATACAACAAGAATAACAACAGAGACGGGCTCCACCCTCTTCTAAAATGGGAATGTCTCAGGACCCCATCCTGGCCCCCACTGCCAGGGGAAGAATTTTCTGTGGCAAGTGGAGGCTGGGCAGGGACTCTGGTCTCAGTCTCCCAGCCAAGGCAGTGTCCAAGGCTCAGGAGAGAGGAGGGGTGCTTTCCTTCTAGGACACAGTTCTCTACCTCGTCAAGGATAAGTTTCCATACACGACCTAAGAAGGTAACCCTCTTTCTACTCCCAGGTGTCTGGGCACTCGTTGAGGAGAGAGGCCCACCCACTCCCCCAGGACACGAGTCACCCAGGCGTCCTTTGGACCACAAGACCCTGGCCGGTCCTCAGCTCCAGGTGGCAGAAATCTCAGGGACCCACCCTCAGCCGCAACGTGAGTCTTCCAACCTCCTGACCAATACTTCCACCCCAGGATTCCTTTATTTCTCACTAGCAACATGATTTATTTCTTTTGGCTCTGTATAATCTGATTTAAGATCCAATATTTTTTTTTCTCGAGGAACAATTTGATCCTCTCCATTTTACTGTTTATACTCTGACTTCTGAAAGGCCAAGAGCCAAAACAGTGCTTTTCCGATCACATTCCCGAGTCCCAATCTGCAGGCTTATCTACTTCCCAGAAAGGAATAAATAACACGGGGCGGATCCAGGACGCATGCCTCAACGTTTTCATCCACTCGATACAGAAATGACAAGCTGCTTTTGAGCGTCACAAGCCTCAGTTTCTTGCAACGGTCAGGAATGAGCCAGGTGGTCAGGACCATAGGCAGCAAGTTCTGCTGCTGAAAACATAAACGTTCGGTCAGGAAGAATAAAGGATTCGGCGTGAAAGAGGTGTCGCTTTGTGAAGCAGTTTCATTTGCAGGGAGTAAGTCAAAGACTCAGTTTAGTTGCTTATAAATGCTATGCAGACTGATGATGAATTGCTGAGCTGCCTTTTTTTTTATACGTCGAAGCCCTCTGCTGTTTGCTTCTTCTGGAATACGTTGTCCGTGAATTCCTTATTGCACAACGAGTTTGTGATTTTCAGGCCCTCTCTAGCTTCTCCTTAGTGGATGGTCTGGGAAGCCCCAGGCAGGTGGCCTAAATCAAGGACGGGAGGGAAAGATCCCCTAGGAGGAACGGATCCCCTTACTGACCAAGATGGATGCTCCCTTGACATAGAATCCTCAGGCCTAGAGAGCCCCCCCGCCCCGCCCCGAGTTAGGGAGTGACCCTGTTATCAAGATCTGGAACACTGCTTAGAAGCCCACCTCCCTTGGCTCGGAACTGCAACATATGCAATCGCACAGAAAGAGGGTAAGTCCAGAAACGATGGTGGCGTCACCCTTAAGCTGTGTGAACAGAAAACAGTGATACTATTACAGAGCCCATAACTCGATTACAAATTCTTGGTTCTTGGGAAAGAGTAAGTCTGTGCGGTTGGCACTTGGTCGCCCTGTCAGGCAGGGTGGGCTGTGACATTTTTTTTAACTCATCATTTTTTATATTCACTAGGTTTGCTTTGCAAGTGGGGTTTATCCAACTCAAACAACTTACGTCAAAGGGGACTTTGGCTCCAAAACCCCTGGGTTGCTTAGAAGAGCAGAGATGGGATCGGACTCTGGGGGCAGGGGCGGACTTGAAAGCTGTCCTGTATTTTTCTGCCTTGGGATTTAGGTCTTACGAACGTGGCTGCCCCAGAGAGTGCACCAGCCTTCAGCCAGCTTGTGATGGAGTGAGTGGGCGGGCGTCCCGCTCGCCCATATTCAACCCCCCCAGGGGGCACCGTCTTGCTGCTGCCTGTTTGGGAATCAAACCTGGATGAGCAAAACGGGCAGGGCCCAAGGAGCGGAGGAAGGCTGAGGCTTTACGACGGACCGAGGGGGGTCCACAGACCTACTCCTGGACCAGGTAACAGCGGCAAGGTGGACAGATCAGATCTTGTGGCTCTTCTTAGAGCAGGAATTCTGGACAAGAATAACCCCTGAGATGCACAAGCAAAGAGGCCTGGGGAGCATCTGTGGATGCTGTGGATTATGAAGCTTTTTCTCATTGTCTCTTATCTGATAACCAAGATAATGCTGGATTTTTATTTTCCTCTTCTTAAGAATAGGGAGCCGAAGACTTGGTTAAAAACCAATATCCTTGTATTACACATTTCAGAAATGCTTAGCATATTAAAGGAGACATTAAGTGAAGCCATGTTTTGTATCTGAACAATGAGGGGAGGGAAGAGCCTACAGGAATAGGGTTGTGAGAGTCTGGAGGTCACAAGCCTTGAGGCATGACCTATCATTTACAGGGTGACAGTCTTCCACCACATCCTTGTTGAGGTCCCAGGAGTCCAAAGTGAGCCAAGGCATCCTCTGATAGCATGGTGTATGTTTGAAATAAGTAGCTGAATGTATCAGTTACCAGATAACAGATATAAAGCATCCTGACGCCGCTACTTTAGGAAATCCCAAGCATCAGTGGGAGAGAGGCATCATTTGTGAGTCCAGTGCCCCCTGCATGGCAGGTGGTTGGAGGAATCAGTCACCTCAGCAAGAATCGAAATATGGAGGACTGGAGCCAGGCAGCCCAAAAGGATGCATGTAAGTCACCTGCGTGCAGAGGCCAAGAGGTGACTCCCAGAAGCAGCACCTTGCAGATGGATCTGCAGTGCTTGGCAGGGACCACCACAGTCACCGTTTCTTCCAGGTGGAGGCACGTGGGCAGGCTCACTCCAGACCTGTCGCAAAGCAGGTCTATGGCAAGGATCACAGGGACTGGGGATGTCTAGACTTAGAGTTGGTACAAGTTGGACCATAAAGAAGCCTGAGCACAGAAGAACTGATGCTCTTGAACTGTGGTGCTGGAGAAGACTCTTGAGAGTCCCTTGGACTGCAAGGAGATGAAACAATTCAATCCTAAAGGAATTGGATTGGAATCACCCTGAATATTCATTGGAAGGACTGATGCTGAAGCTGAAGCTCTAACACTGTGGCCACCTGATGCGAAGTGCTAACTCATTGGAAGAGACTCTGATGCTGGGAAAGGTTGAGGGCAGGAGGAGAAGGGGGCAACAGAGGATGAGATGGTTGGATGGCATCACTGACTTAATGGACATGAGTTTGAGCAAGCTCTGGGAGTTGGTGATGGACAAGAAAGCTTAGCATGCTATGGTCCATGGGGTCGCAAAGAGTAGGACAGGACTGAGCAACTGAACAACAACCTCAGAGCTCAACCCCTGAGCCAGGTAAGGATGCTGTTCCAATGGCCCAACCTAGAAACAGGGGCCTGAAGAGACATTCAAAGACTCTAAAGACATTGCCTAGGCCGGCTCATCTGACGTTAGGTCACCCCTGCCTGTTGTTAGGTTTGGCTGCAAGCTCCTTGGAGGCAGACACTCTGCAGTATTGTCTTTGCGTAACTTGGGGCTGGGTGCTGGTAGATGGATGCCCTTCATGGTGTTACACTTTGGAGTCAACACCAGGTGGGTCACCAGCAGTCCAGCACAGTGTGTGGCTGAAGAAGCCAGAGACTAGGTCCTTCATCACACTGAGGCTTAAAGGTTCTAGGGCATCTTCTGCAAGACACAGCTCCAAACCCAAGTTTGATCAAGATACCACCACTCCTGGAGAGGAAAGGACAACCCACTCCAGTATTCTAGCCTGGGAAATCCCATGGACAGAGGAGCCTAGCGGGCTACAGTCCATGGGGTCACAAGAGTCAGACAGAACTTAGCGACTAAACCAATCACCACCATTCAGGTATCACTGAAATGTTCAGTGGGGAAGGGGCGCAGTAAGCTGCTCAGGCTACATAATAGAGCCCCGCGTCGGCCTTTCTCCTTGGCAGGCCCTCCCTGATGTTACTTCCCCTTATGAACACCAGTTATATCAGGTTGAGCTCCTTGTGACCTCAAATAACTGTAATGACCTTGTTAAAGGCCCCGTCTCTAAATACAGTCCCACTGGGAGTAAGGCTTTAAGACGTGACTTTAGAGAGGACATGATCTTTTCCATAACAAAGGGTGAGGGCTCCAGTAGCTGGTAATGTTTTCTGGAAATGTGAGTATAGAAAAGCACTTTTGGGGAGCATTGGCATTGGCATGTTTTTATTTTTTATTTTTTTACCCTGAGCGTTAGCTCTAAGATCAGCCACTGCTTAAATCTAAGGTGGGTACGTGCCATTTGCAGCCAAAGCCTGAATCCCTGCCTGTGATGAGATGCTCAGTGAGAGCAAGTGCCTGGGACTGACGCTGTGGACACCCTGCTCTTTGGGGCGATAAGGTCTCACTCCTCTCATTTAAAGGTTCAGTTTGAAGTCTTTAAGAATTATTTTGCTGATTTTACCACTTTAATAGCGTTTCAACAGATTCTTTCACTGAATTTAGTATTTTGTTCATCTAGCAAAGGAGGGCAATTTCTATCAATAAAAATGATCTTCATAAACTTTTTTTTTAAATGAAATATTGGTGAAGTTTAGTTTTAAGCATTTGGCAGTTTTTTCTAAAACAGATAGCTAACTGACAATACAATTTAGAAATGAGTATGTCTTTAATATTTGGAGAAGGAAATGGCAACCCACTCCTGTGTTCTTGCCTGGAGAATCCCATGGGCAGAGGAGCCTAGCAGGCCATGGTCCATGGGGTTGCAGACAGTTGGACATGGCTGAAGCGACTAAGCCGGCACGCATGTGGATAGGATTCAAGATCAAATCCCAGTATATGATAATCACATGAGATTGAAATTCCTTAGTCAAATCTGAAAGAAAAATAGAATTTCGTTTTGATAAACAGAAAATTTAGTCTTTGTGTTTTATTAATGGAACTTTTCCTATTGAGCATTTTAATTTAGAAATATAGCCAGTTGTTTTTCCAGTAGGAAATAACAATTGTTCTACAAATCAATTTCCTTTAAAAATGTTAGCAGTTGTAGATGGCAAATTTCCTTCACAGAGAGCAGGAAAGTGATGAGAGAAGAATGATTCAAAAGACAACAGGTATTCTGATAGAATTTGATAGAATTTGTTGCTGTTCAGTCTCTCAGACATGTCCAACTCTTTGTGACCCCCATGGACTGCAGCACGCCAGGCCCCCCTGTCCTCTACCATCTCCCAGAGTTTGCTCAAGTTCATGTTCATTGAGTTGGTGATAGCATGCAACCATCTCATATTTGACAGAATATGAGTTATAAATCCAGAGGATATTTTTATCTTTTAGCAATAATGAATATCATATCTCCTTTTACATTGCAAGTTCATTAGAATTTTATCCTTGCTCCCACTTTAGAGCTGAAGTAACCAAGCTGCAGAGGGGTCAAGCAGACTTCTTAGTGCACTTGCTGGGCACCCTGCCACAATCAAGGCAACAGTGACACTCTTCTCTGTGACCGCAGGCTCAGGATTTGCTCGTTGCTGAAAGCCAGCTTGTAAGAAGGAGCAAGAGGACACCGGCGTGTTTACAGTGGCTAGAATCTCTCCAGGTTGAGAACCCACAACACATGAACAGTCGTTGCATCAGCCTCAGAAGCTGAGCCTGGAAAAGTGAGATTCAGGGTGATGTGATGTTAGTTTCCTAGTTTGGGAGGTAATATCTGTTACATAGCTCATGATTACAGACCAAAAGTTTGTATCCACTTGTAGTGTAAGGAGCTTAAGCTTTTTGATTGCTGAGGAATCCTTTTCAAAGTTATTTATCTTGAATAGACATATTACCAGTAATATCATGAGGAAAAAACTAGAAGCGGTGGCAGATTCTATTTTCTTGGGCTCAAAACCACTGCAGATGGTGACTGCAGCCATGAAACTAAAAGATGCTTGTTCCTTGGAAGAAAAACTATGACAAATCTAGACAGCATATTAAAAAGCAGAGACATCACTTTGCCAACAAAGATCTGTTTAGTCAAAGCTGTGGTTTTTCCAATAGTCAGAGATGGACCATAAAAAAGGCTGAGTGCTGAAGAATTGATGCCTCTTCAAGTCATGGTGCTGGAGAAGACTCTTGAGAGTCCCTTGAACTGTGAGGAGATCAAATCAGTCAATCCTTAAGGAAATCAACCCTGAATATTCATTGGAAGGACCCCTACTGAAGCTGAAGCTCCAATACTTTAGCCACTTGATTCGAGGAGCTGACTCATTGGAAAAGACTCTAATGCTGGGAAAGATTAAAGGCGAAAGAAGGGGGCAGCTGAGTATAAGATGATTGGAGGTATGAGACAAGTGCTTGGGCCTGGTGCCCTGGGAAGACCCAGAGGGATCGGGTAGAGAGGGAGGTGGGAGAGGGGATCGGGATGGGGAATACATGTAAATCCATGGCTGATTCATGTCAATGTATGACAAAACCCACTACAATATTGTAAAGTAATTAGCCTCCAACTAATAAAAATAAATGAAAAATAAATAAATAAAGATGAAAAAAAAAAGATGGTTGGCGGTATCACCAACTCAATTGACGTGAGTTTGAGCCAACTCTAAGAGATGGTGAAGGACAGGAAGGTCTGGCGTGCTGAGATCCATGGGGTCACAAAGGGTTAAACACAACTTAGCAACTGAACAAGAACAGCAAAGCCAAACAGCCAGATAAGAAATCAGGCCGAACACAGGAGACAGAGGCTCCATCCCTGGGCCAGGAAGATCCCCTGGAGTGGGAAACAGCAACCCACTCCAGTGTTCTTGCCTGGAAAACTCCATGGGCAGAGGAGCCTGGCGGGCTACAGTCCATGGGGTCCCAGAGTCAGACATCACTGAGCGCGCACACACACACACACACACACACACACACACACACGAAGCTCCCTCTTCATAAAGCCTGGGGTCATGTGACAACTGACCATCTGCGTGACCCCTTCCTTTCCCACGTCCTCATTCCTGCTCTCACGTTTTAAATTTGCCCATTAGGAGTGCACCCACAAAGCCCTAGGCCCCCCGCCCTTGACCCCAACAAAAGCAGAGTGCCCAAGATTCGCAACATCTCCCTTCCTCCTTCCCCACGGCCTCACTGTGTGGCTTTGGGTGTGCTCTCTACCCTCCAGGACATATGAGTAATACATCTTGCCTCTCAAAGTTCCCTGATGGTTTTTGCTGAAATGTATCCTGTCATTATTACAAGAATCACAAGGGCTGGTCCAGTTGCAAACTTGGCTCCCACTGGGGAAATGTCTCTAGGGCTCCCACAAGCAGTGCAGGCCTGGGGCACTCCAAGCCAAGAGCATCATTAGGGATGGGCTGAGACCAGCACAGCACCCCCAAAAGTCAGTGTATTGAGGCCCCACCTCCCCGTGTGATGGTGTTCAGAGCTAGGACCTTTGGGAGGTGACTGGGGTCAGCTGGGGTCATGAGGACCGAGTCCCACAACCTCTATCTCCAGGCTGACGCACTGAGAAAAGGTCATGAGGGAACTTAGGGAGAAGGCGGCCATCTGCAAGTCAGGAGCAGAGCCATCCCCAGAACCCAGCCACGCCGGGTTCCTGAATTCCAGGCCGCAGAACTGTGAGAAGGATATTCCTGTTGTCTGAGCCATCCAGTCTATGGTATTTCGTCACGGCCGCCTGAGAAGATGGACACCACCACTTAGAATACTTCCTCTTCTAGGCCTCATTTTTGCTGAGTATATAAAACAGAAAAGCACATTTTTTTTATAACTATAATTACTTGGTTATCATCCATTTAGGTACTAAGAAATGTCACCACAACACCTCCCATAAATAAATGGTGACATTCTTCACAGACACAAGATCACCTCTGGCTTCCGGATGATGCTTTCTGTGTGGTTTTTTTTTTTGTTTTTTTTTTTTTTGCCTTATGCTATGATATGTGGAATCCTCATTCCCAGCCCAGTGATTGAACCCATGCCCCTGCATTAGGAGGACAGCGTCTTCATAACTAGACCACGAGGGAAGTCTGTGTTGATATGTTTTATAAATAGCACATGTGAAAGAAATGGACTCTCTGAGCAAGAAAATTTAAGGTTGAATTTTACTTTTAAAAATCTGTCTAAATTGGGCTTTCTGGTTGGCTCAGAGGTAAAGAATCCATCTGCCAATTCAGGAGACGTGGGTTTGATCCCTGAATAGGGAAGATCCCCTGGAGAAGGGGATGGCAACCCACTCCAGTATCTGTGCCTGGAGAATTCCATGGACGGAGGAGACTGGCAGCCTACAGTCCATGGGGCTGCAAAGAGTAAGACATAAGGTAGCAACTGAGCACACACACTAAATTATCTAGTGTTTAATGAAGTTTTTTTTTTTGTTTTAATGTATAAATCAGGAAGAGTTCAGGAACTTCTAAAAGACTTTTGACTGATAAGATGAAATGACACAGAATTCTCGTCGATCTCACAATTCTTGGGAATGACTTTCTACTTCTGGGACATAATCTGAACAGTTTTTAGAAATAAAGCTCTCCTCCCAGTGAGCTAGTTGTTCTCACCCAAACCAAAATCATTAAGTAATCACGAAAGATGTCTAAACAAATCAATGACTGAAATGAATGGTTGTAATGTATTTCTAAAAGTTCTTTGAATCCCCGCTTTAATTAGGATGTAGAGCTGAACTTTGATTCTGTGTTTAGGAACCATTAGTCCTTTTTGGACTTTGAAGCTCATTGTTAAGTTGACAAAGTGGCCCTTCACTGTGTGATCTTTTAATCACAACAATTCTGGCAAACAGACACAGACTATTTAAGCTCCACTAATTGTTTCATTAAATTTTTAAAATTTGGTGCAAAATTGCATCATTTTCCAAGATGTTGTCAGCATAACACAGGTTTCCTTGATGTGAACAAGTATGACACTTAAAAGAAGAAATAGTTTTGCATATATTTTCAGTTCCAAAACTTTGGGCTTAAGTCTCTTCCTCCACTTTTTTCATTTTTTTTTTTTTTTTTTTTTTTTTAGTTCAAAGTTTTGGGCTGATGCTGAAGCTGAAGCTCCAATACTTTGGCCACCTGATGTGAAGAGCTGACTCATTGGAAAAGACCCTGATGCTGGGAAAGATTGAAGGCAGGAGAAGGGAACGACAGAGGATGAGATGGTTGGATGGCATCATTGACTCAAGGGACATGAATTTAAACAGTAGACATAAGTTTGAGTAGACTCAGAGAGATGGTGATGGACAGGGAAGCCTGGCGTGCTGTAGTCCAAGGGGTCACAAAAAGTTGGACGTGACTGAGCGACTGAATAACAACAGAGTTTCTAGAACCCATTACTGATGCTCTGGTACATTGGCAGGAAGCAAGTTATCGGAAGTTTCCCAAACTTCTTCTCGGACTTTGGTTGGGGCATCAACTATGGTCAGAGGCTGTAGGTGAAATATTCCTAGCTCGAGTGTCAGTATCAATAAAAGTGTGAAGCACTGACCCACACCTCATAATTCATCAAGAGGGTTTAGAATGCTGCCCCCATTGCTAGATAGAAATGAGTGAAAAAAGCCAAGGCTCCTTTGGTTTAGTGGTAAAAATAAACGTATTGAGAGCAAAGATAAGCATCGTGATTTAACAAAGACAACTGTAATACTGAATTTCATGTCTGAATAAAGGAGGGAGAGCACCCTAGTAATTGCGACAATGACCTCTGGGTTTAATTGGGCTGAAAAAGTGGTCAGTTAGGAAATTGGATGATTCAGAAGATACAGAGCTGATAAATAATGCTAATCGGCTCACTGGGGTGATCGACAACAGTAGTTATGGAACCAAATAAAAGGGCTTCTAGGTAAATGATTTTATATCCCAATAATGTTAACCAAAATGAATTTTCACAGTTCAAGGGTCAGAAAACAAGAAAAGAAGGCTTGCACTTAAATGCGGTGACCTTGAGGATTTCTGGAAAGCCCTTCTAGTTTGTTGCATTCTACTTGGTAGTGAATAAGCACAATTATTTTTATTATGTACTTTAAGGGGTTTTGTAATGCTTTTTAAAATTAAAATAAAAATAAGTGGTTCACTTTCAGATTGTTTTGTTCATTTATCTCATTACCCCAGTGCAATTATAAAACAAATTCATCCCTAATACTCATGCTTTGCCATCTGATTACAACACAATAATTGAAAATGCTTTCAAGTGTTTTTTTTTTTTTTTTTTTTTTTTCTGGTTACAGACCCTGTCTATAATCTCGGAGCCTACACAAACATTCTTCCTAATTCGCAGTTGCTGAAGACAGAAACGGACAAGAAACCCTTCCAGGCCATTTTAGTTGCCGTTGCTGCTGTGTGCTGAGTTTAAGCTTGTCTCGACAGATGCAGGGCCTTGCCGGGGGCTCAGTGGTAAAGAACCAGCCTTCCAATGCAGGAGATGAGTGTTCAGTCTCTGAGTTGAGGAGATCCCCTGGAGGAGGAAATGGCGACCCCCTCTTGTATTCTTCCCTGGGAAATCCCATGGACAGCAGAGCCTGGTGGTCTAGAGGGCATGGGGTTGCAAAGAGTCAGACACAACTAGAACACACACACACACACACACACACACACACGCACGCACCACAGATGCAGATGTTGTTCAGGGCAGGATGAAGAATCATTCTGTTTGTGTCACAGATACGACGGCTCTTGTGCCCTGGACGCCTGCTTTGAGTGAAGGGTGCCATGAAGTTCACGCCACACCAACGCTCTCTAGCTGGAAATTCAATCCCCTTTCTCACCTTTGAGTGACACATTTTGAACATCATACATTGTCCGCCTGTGCAAACTGCAATGTGCTCAAATCTACGACTGCAAAAACAGAGAACCATGTTGTCCTACTTTGGAAAAACACTCACATAACATGCACAGCTACTACTAAATTCGAACGTCGTTTTGATTGAAAATCTCCTCGCTGTTAAAATACCTCCCCCGATTGAGACCTAAAGAACAGAACATACAAAATGGGCCATAAAAGCTTGGCTGGGCCAAACCCTAAAAGACAACTCTCAGGTGAAAAACAAAATGAAATAAGAACCAGAATCGAAATATCTTAGAAATGCATTCTTCTCTTAAAAATCTTAGGAACTTTAATCTTTCAGCTAAAAAGAAAAAGAGAGAGCCCAGATGTCACTGAGTCATGGGGAAATGTGAATGTTTGCATTATTTTGGGGGTGGAGATGTTCCTAAGGAAACAAGCTGCCCACTCAGATGTAGGCATTTGCTTTCAGATTTCAAATGATTTCAAAAGTCATCTTTAATAGTTAGCTACTTACAGAGTAAATCACTGATACACTCAGAGCCCTGATGGATCCCCTTTATATGATGAATCAAGTTCCTTGATGCGTCTCCAACTGTTTGGATTCACAAGGGAGATCAGACTGCCCGATGAACGATGTTTCACGCAGATTCCTCTAATTATCGAGCTTTAATGCAATTTCTGGTCAAAAATCGCAAATGTATTTGATTTAACAAATGCTTCTTTCACCACAAACAAAGCCCTTGAGGTATGCTTTTAGAGGTGGGGATGGTTTTCTTCTTCAGCATTACCTAATCTGATAAAGTACAGCCAGATGATTCAAAGTGAAAATCCAGATGCAGAAAAACACTTTTAAAGTTTCAGAGAACTTTTTAAAATTCCTACCGGCTAGCCTATCCTGCTGTGTCATGGCAAGTTTGCCACATGTGACCTAACCTAAACCAGAAATGGGATCAGAAGGGTTAGTGCGGCAAGCCCCCATGTCCAAGTGTGAAAGTTACATTTGCTGAAAATACAGGGCATTTAAGGGCAGAATTTGCTTCACAGCATATCCTGAAACACAGATCTAATCTTGCTGTGTGAAAAATGCATTGTGGAGACAAGATCCTTTGGGAATCAGTTGGAAAGAGGTACCCAAAGAAAGCTCAGAATTAGTTTCTAGGGAAGAATACAAAAGATAGGACCCTGGTAGATAGAGGGGGGCTCAGAGATGTCCGGAGGACAGCAGAGTATCCCATGTTCTCCAGGGAATTGGGACTGATGGAGTTCAACACCAGAAATGACCTCAGAGCATGTGGATTCCCAGAAAGATCACTTCTTTGCTTTTTTGGAAATAAATTATAGATTTTTTTAACCTTGTCCAGGGTACAGAGAGGTATCTTTCTCAAGACAAAGGAGTCTTCCATAGGAGTGAGAGACAAAGAAAATCTGTATGGACTATAGTGATCTAGATCTTGAAGATGTGTTGTAGAAACAAGAGTAAGTGAATCCTGAGCCCTCTTAAGTCAGCTGAGAGAAAAGGAAAACCTCCAGTACTACTTTCTGAGTCTGACTATGTGTCATGGGTCTCTCTGTGCAGCCTACCTACTTAATAGTTGGTTATGTGTGGCATCATCATTTTCTGTGAGTCACGTTCCTAAAACTCTGTGGTTGCAGCATTGACCTGATACATTTGAGAAAGGAAAAGATTGTAACCCTGTTAGAGTAGTCTGCCAGAATAGAAATTGCACTAAACAAGGTTAGTTTGGTTTAGTTAGTTTAGTTAGTTTAGCACTAAACAAGGTTAGTCTGCCTGCACTAAACAGGCAGAGAAGACTTTATACAAGCCTTTTGCAATATGGGAGAGAGACCAGAACTCAGACTGACCTCAACTCTGATAAAACTAAGAGAGGTAGGAGTTTAATCTGCTGGAGAGATGGAGTGGAAAGTCCTGGAGTGTTTTAGGAGAGAATTTGATCAGTGGGGTGTGCCCAGCACTTTGAGTTGTTCCTGCATCTGCAAATGGTTCTGTGATCAGACCATCTGTGTTTGCTCACTCTCACCCACCAAGGCTGGGCTCTCCAAGCTCATGGACACTAGGAGATAAGAGTGCTGTCTTCCTTGATGATTACATTTCAAAGGCATGACTTCCAGGTTCTTGAGAAAAGAATTGCTGGGTTGTAAAATGGGCAAGAGGCTTCCAGAAAGAGTTCCCTATATATGGAAGGTGAAGAAAACAAATTTACAAGGATGAGTTTTCTAAAGAAGAAGCCCAAAGGAAAGAGTGATCAGGGGCCAAGAGTCAGGAAGAAGTCTGCCTAAAGTTTCATCAAACTGAGAGTAACATTAACAGAATCTGGGACAGGTCCATGAATCAGACATTTGAGAGAGTCTTCAAAATGGCAGGAAAGAAAGAGCTATATTAAAAGAGATTATTAAGACAGAAAATAAACACATAATCTTAGTAGGCAAAAAACAGGATCCAGAGCACTACAGATGGACACATCATGGTGTCCATGAGGAGTCATGGAAGACTCCTCATTAAGTCTGACACAGCTGCCCATGTTCACCTATAGACCGTGGACAAGCTCCTGAACTCACGAGGCTGTATCAGGGCTTTCTGCTTATCCAACTTCCCACCATCAAAATTAGGAAGTGGGGCTCTTTATTCAGTTTCAAAAGCATAGCTGGAAATGTAACGAGGGTTTGTTTGCTGCAACAAGTCGGGTGTTCACGTAAGTTAGGTAGCCAGGAAGGCTACCTGGAGTAGGTGAGGTACCCACTTGTGGTTACATACAACAGGTACCTCTAAGACCTTGCACAGATAGTTAGAAAGAGTAGGATGCTCCAGAGTAAGGATGCTCAAAGGTAGCAGCTCCAGGGCCTCCACCCATGACCTTGGGCAGAACAGATTCTGTAAAGAATGGATTCCATTAAAGTACTGTCCCTGGACTTGCTTAGGGTCTGAAGATCCACACATACCATCCTTTATCTCAAGTAGGAGACTTGTGCCCATTCCGTGACCCTTGTGATTGAAGAGCAGTGATGTGTTCACAAAGAGTGTGTTTCAAACAGTGCCCAGACTGAAGAAAGCCAGGCAAAGATGTCTAGTAGCCAGTTAGGCACGTTGATGTGCAGAGTGGAAGAATGTATCTGTATACATCTGTATAGAGATGAATAAAAATCAATAAAAGAGCTAAGTGAGATCAGACTAGGATGGTTCAAGAAACGCAGGTCAGATTGTCCAGGGAAAGCCTGAGATGTAAGGAGAGAGTCAGGGGCAGAGACTGGAAAAGGTGGGAGGGCTGGGTGGATAAGGGGAGTCTTCAAAGAAGACTGAGCGGGAAACAACAGAAGCAGCAAGGACCTAGAAAGAAAAAAAAAAAAAAACCACAGAAGCAAACAGGAGAGAAATGCAGTCTGAAGGGTGTTTCAGGGCCAGTGGTGTCAAGTTTATGTGGCTGCCAGCAAAGATGGGATGGACCCAGTTGGCTGGCCTCCTGGTTTCTCAACGGGATCCCGGTGAGAAGAGTTCAGTTATGTGGGGGACAGGACAGACTACTGATTTTAGAGGGATATGAATTGAGGAAACAGGATGACAAACATAGGCCTGCATTTCCAGATATAGAACCACAAAAAATAAGAGACATGAGGGAAGGCCCATGGGCAAGGCAGCTAAGATTTACTAGCAGGGGTGGTTTGAACTTGTGTATCATGAGGTCTTCATTGGAGTATGAAGAACAGTCAGGACAGACAGGGAAAACGCAATGTTGGCATCAACAGAAAGACAGTTACCACCTGTCTTCACCTGCTCTTGGGAAGACACCTCTGGACCTGGAGAACATTTCCAGTCCCCTCTGGTGGCTCCCACGCACTCGCTCTTTCCCAGTCAGGGGAGAGTTAGGTGACACTTGAGTCGTCACTGTGATGAAGCTCGACTTGGACTTGCTTTGTCTGCTGGGTCTCTCTTGGACTTGCCAGTGCTCAGGGAAGCCCATTTTCCCCTTGTTTCCTCTTCCGGAAAGCCAGCTGAGCAGACTGGGGCTTTCAGCCGCACCTAGCATGCTTCCATGAGAAGCCACCTCGGTGCCTTGGCTGGAGAAGTTGGGTTCATGGTGGAAGGCCCAGACCTTAGGACCAGACTCCCTTTTCCAATGAGTGTTACTGTTGAAGAGCTGCAGTTTTAATCTTCCTTGGCACAGGTCATTGTTTTGCACGCTGCTCTCTTGCCCACAATTCCAAAGAGCAGAACTCCCTGGGGGACTTGGCTACCAGCTCTACTCAGAGGTTTGTGCAGTCAAGGCTATAGTCTTTCCAGCAGTCATGTACAGACATAAGAGTTGGACCATAAAGAAGGCTGAGCACAAAAGAATTGATGCTTTCAAAATATGGTGCTGGAGAAGACCCTTGAGAGTCCCTCGGACAGCAAGGAGATCAAACCCGTCAATCCTAAAGGAAATCAACCCTAAATATCCACTGGAAGGACTGATGATGAAACTGAAGCTCCAGTACTTTAGCCACCTGATGCCAAGAGCCAACTCACTGGAAAAGACCCTGATGCTGGGAAAGATTGAAGGCCACAGGAGAAGGGGGTGACAGAGGATGAGATGGTTGGGTGGCATCACTGACACAATGGACATGAATTTGAGCAAACTCCAGGAGATAGTGGAGGACAGAGGAGCCTGGCATGCTGCAGTCCATGGGGTCACAAACAGTGCTCCATATAGAAATACTTACAGATATTTGTTGATATATAAATGTATCTATTCAGTAGTTAAAATATAAGCATATATTCCTTGTTATGTCAGCTGAGAAAGAAAAGCAGCAGCTGCACCTGAGCAGGGACCAGTACATATGGCTTTCGGGTGATGATTTCTAAGTCCACTCCCTGATAAAGAAGCAGAACTCCTTGGATAAATGGCTGATTTTAGGACGGTAACTGGAGATATAAAGAACGAGCTTGCAGCATCTTTTAGTGCCAGAAAGTAAGGAGTTTCTCAAAAACAAACAAGCACAGAAACAAAATGCACAGTTGATAGGGGTGTGTCTAAGGGATGCAGGAGCCAAATGAAAGGGTTCCCTGTGACCAAAACTAGAACATTCAAAGCAGCAAAATAAACACAGTAGTCTTTGTTTATAATCCAAAGTTGCTTTATAATTTGTAAAATAAAATAAATATACATGAGCCCACGCTGGTATAAATAAAGGATGGCACAAATTAAAAAATAGGGAAAAACAGGCAAATATTCCATGCAGAGGAACTGAAAATAATGTGTATAAACACTTTCTTTGAGCTGAATGTTCATATATTAAAACCTCTGCAAAATTCATATATTAAAACCTAACTTTCAGTGAGCTGATAATGAGACATAGGTTCTTTGGGAATCGCTTCTCCTGCCTTGTGAAGACATGGAGAAGATAGCCATCAGTGGGCTAGGCAGGAGCCCTGTGAAGACACCAGGTCTGCCAGCGCCGTGACCTCACACTTGTCAGTCTCCAGATCAGTCTCCAGAACTGTGAATGTGTTGTTTATAGAGCCTATAAAGGAACACTCTTAACTTTTATTTGTTTGTTATCATTGTTGTTGATATACCATCCAGGACAGACTAAGGCAATACTCCACTTTTAAATGCAGTCCACTCTGTGAATGTGGGCTTTAAACGGTGACTTCCTTCCAAAGAGCACAGTGTGCAATGGGGAAAAAGAGGAGCCTGCTAGTGGAGAAACTCAAGAGACATTCCCTCATCCAGGAAGTCAAGGTCAGCATCAACAGTGATGCGTCAGGTTGGTAGTGTATGAAACGATGCTATAATAGGATGAAAACTATTTTATCTCCAGAGCCTTCTTTCCCAGACAACATGCATGCGTATGAGCTCAGTCACTTCAGTCGTGTCCAGCTCTTTGCAACCCCATGGACTATAGCCTGCCAGGCTCCTCTGTCCATGGGATTCTCCAGGAAAGAGTACTGGAGTGGGTTGCCATGCCCTTCTCCAGGGGATCTTCCCAATCCAGGGATTAAACCCTCATCTCCTGTGTCTCCTGCATTACAGGCAGATTCTTTACAGCTGAGTCACCAGGGAAGCCCTCCCCGAATACCATTACTTAGTCTAATCATAAGAAAATTATCAGAGGAATCCCACTTAATGGACATTCTGACCAGGATGCAAAACTGTCAGGAATATTAAAAAAAAGAGCCTAAGAAATTGTGACATCAAACTGGAGACTAATGAGACATGTCTATTAAAAGCAATGTGTTATCTAGGATGGAATTTTGGAATATAAAAAAGACATCTTAAAAACCAACACAACCTGAGTGTGAAGTATTTTGTTCAGATGCTAAGTTGTGCCCCACTCTTTGTGACCCCATGGACTGCAGCATGCCAGTCTTTCCTGTCCTTCACCATCTCCCAGAGTTTGCTTAAATTCATGTCCATTGAGTCGGTGATGCCATCAAGCCATCTCATTCTCTTTCATCCCCTTCTCCTCCTGCCTTCAATCTTTCCCAACATCAGGGTCATTTCCAATGAGTCGGATCTTACCATCAGGTAGACAAAGGATTAAAGCTTCAGCTTCATCGTCAGTCCTTCCAATGAATATTCAGGGTTGATTTCTTTTAGGATTGACTGCTTTGATCTCCTTACGGTCCAAGGGACCGTAATAATAATACAATATACATATATACAATATACAATAATACAATAATACAATATAATACAATATACAATAATAATACAATATAATACAATATACAATAATAATACAATAATACAATAATAATACAATATTATTAACTAAGGTTCCCTGATGGCTCAGAAGATAAAGAATCTGCCTGCAATGCAGGAGACCTGAGTTCTATTTCTGGGTCAGGAAGATTCCCCTGAGAAGGAAAGGGCAACCCACTCCAGTATTCTTGCCTGGACAAATTCATGGACAGAGGAGACTGGCAGGCTACAGTCCATGGGGTAGCAAAGAGTCGGACACGACTGAATGACTAACACTTTCACATTCACATGGTACTGAGGTGAGATGTTAATAAGAGGGGAAACTGCTTGTCAGATATGTGGGAACTAGCTGTACGACCTTAACAATTGTCCTGTAATTTTAAACTAGTCTACAGTAAAATATATGTTTTTAATGAAGAGAACAACTCTAAAAAACAGAACAAAACTGGATGCTTATGCCGAAGAGACGAGGTAAAGACAAACAATGTCATTTTGACTATTTAATTCTCTGAATAGAGAGATACTTAGGGAAAATTGGGGGTCTTGATCATTTTTAAAAAAGATTTTATCTGTGTATGACTGAATCATAGCATACAATTTTAAGTAAACTAAATTTACTTTATAAAACATTTCGATTCCAAAACGAGGTGACAAGTGAAAAAAATATTTCTTGTTGGGTCTATCCTACCTCTTCAGACACATACAATCCATTTATTTGTTAAAGTAAATAATAAATATTTACAAAACATAATAGACTTTACAATCATCTTTACTTCTTTGTGTTAGTTCGACCAGAATTTCACTCCAATTATTCCAATAAACCACTCCAATTGTTCTTTTTGTTAAGGGTTTTCTACATAATCCAAGCAGCACCAGCATCATTATTGGCATCTTCGTCACCTTCTTTTCATTATCGCCATTGCAAACACTTCCATGATGCTTCCACGGGTCAGACGCTGTCCTCAGAGCTTGTGTAACTAATTCTCTTAATCCATTCAAAGACCCTACAAGATGTGTTCTGTGGGGGAACTAAGGCAAAGGCAAGCTGGGTGGCTTCCCATGTCGTAGTCAGTGGTGGAGCCAGGATTTGTCTTCAGCTGCTCCGCCCTACAGGACACCCGTGTATCCCCCAGGCAGCGCTGCCTTCCGTGAAGACTGACTCCCAGAGGGGAAGCCGTGGATCCCTTGGAAAGCAAAGGATCTGTCACAAGTTGGCTACAGCGTGGGCGAGTCTGGAGAGAGCACCTTTTGCTGTTGTGCTGTGGCAAGAACAAGCGAGGATTTCTTGAACTGGATCCCTTACTAGAGCCTGGCAGGACTCTGGTCACAGCTGAGCTGTGTCGGAGTGTAATCTCATCCTCTCGGCAATGACCCGCTGGGCATGGGAACGTGAAGAAGCGTGCTGGGTCCGCCCCTCCTAGTGACTCCATCACCCGAAAAACATGTGCTTGGCAGCTGGGGGAAAGTGTTAGTTCAAAGGAAGTAATAACAAAAGGCAGAGGAAAAAGAAGGCAAATGTACATTGTCCAATTATTTACTTGTAACATATGTTAAAGAACTGTAATATGTTTGTTTTCATGTTTCGTTACTAGGAACTTCTACCTTATCTCTGAAGAATGGAAAGACAGCCAAGTCACAAGTCTTGCCTCTTTCTAAGTAAGTCATTTATGAGCAGTGAGCGTCATGCTGGCTCTGACCATATCAGCAGCATATTCTGGCTACTTAAAAACTGGGAAATGCTTCCAGACACTTAATAACTAGCAGACTGGTTCCACTTGAGAAGACATTGTAAGCAATACCTGTTAGCCTTCTTGTCAGGGCTCTGCAGGACAAGGCCATCCTCCTAGACTGATGCCCAACCACTCTGGAGGAGGTTTGTCTCATCACTTGAACTCCAAAAAGCTTTTTGCCAGCTTTGAAAGAACCAACCTCTATGGCAACTCAAGGAGCCTGTCAAGAAATGATCTTATGTGCTTCTGAGAATCAGATCAACATAAAGGGAGAGAATGTAGGCTTTGGAGCAAGGACATGAAAGGCGACTCTAACATTTGCTAACTAAATGACTGGGGTGAATCATCTCATCTCTATGATTCCCAGGTGTCTTCTCTGAAAATTTGGTGTGATAAACTGCCCTCTTGTAGAGTGGTGTGAAATATTCAACCATGACCGTAACTGACTCTTTGCAACCTCATGGACTATAGCCTGCCAGGCTCCTCTGTCCATGGAATTCTTCAGGCAAGAATACTGGAATGGGTTGCCATTTCCTTCTCCAGGGGATCTTCCCAACCCGGGGATGGAAACCGGATCTCCTGCATTGCGGAAGGGTTTTTACCATATGAGCCATCAGGAAAGCCATCATAAACAGGAGCCCATTTTTATTTCTCTTTCTCTCTGCACCCCACCCTCAGATAATTGAGATGGAATTGGGGTTAACCTTATAATGGTACTTAGAACCAGCACTTGAGAGAGAGAGAGAGAGAGACCTACTGTCTTGTGACAGAGAAACAAACCGAGTCACTGGTGACCTTGAGATCTCTCTCACCCTAAAGACGACCAAAGGTCCCTTTACCTGCATGAAAAATGAAATATGTTGATAGTGGGAACAGCTACCTGGAGTGGGTTTGTTAGAAGAGTCAGGAAAAAACTTGCAAGATAATCAAGAGCCAAGTCAAAGAGTGTCCTAAAAAATGTCATCCTGTGTCATCTGGATGACAGCACCCTGCATCCTGTGTCATCTGGATGGCAGCATCAGGACCACTCTTGATACCTGATGAACCTGTGCCGTAGTTCACCACTCACATGCCTCCTCACAAGAAATCCCAGGACCACCCTCGGAGAGGCAGTCCCAGTTTCACTTGGCGGGTGAGCAACCTGACCTGCCACAGGACGGAGTGCCTGTCCAAGTTTGTATCAGCATGTAGGACAGCCCAGCCCTGTCCAGAGCAGCAGCCGAAGCCGCCAACCCAGGTGCTCCCCTGTGACCAGCATCTCCCCGGCTCTGAGGTTTGTGAGGACAGGGCAGTGGCTTATCTAGATGTGCTTTGCTGTAGCCCAGCCGCCCCGTCTGCCAAGTCATAAATACTTGCGAGATGAATGCTGTCTAGGTTGTAACTATTTGACCCAGGCAATGTCATGATGAAATGAGTGTTTGGGGAGCATTAGTCTGATGGAGTGCAGGTCGGTTGGACCAGGAATGTGGGAGTGGAGATGAGAACCAGAGAGACGCCCTGGGGGACTATTCCCGTGGACTGGGGTGATGACATTGGAGGCAGCCAGAGAGCTTAACTCTTCTTTCTCTGCACGTAACATGGCTTGGGGAACCCACAGAGCCTACTGTTTGGGGTCACTTTGCATAATCATTGTCCTTTCCCCATACTTTACATTTTTTCTCTGTGCAGTTGGAATTTCTTCTGCCTTACTGGTAGGTACCTCAGTGACGGGCATTCATCCCAGCAACTCTCAAGAATAGTCACAGGGAGATGCCATCACTGATTAAAGAAGACCACTTTTACGCTACAGAGCCTTCCCCCTAAGTGTGTATCTCAGTTAGTTATGAGGTAAGTTTTTACATTATTATGTGTCTTATAATGACTCTGTGCATCCACATTGGGTTACTTGCATTTGTGTCTTAATATGACTCTGCACATTGGATTACTTGCATTTTCTTCCAGAATCCACAAGAAGTCTTGGCCATTGTAGTTCCTTCCACTCAAAGCTCTTGACAAATGCATATTCGTTCATGTATACGACGTATACTTATCATGTGCCTGCTGTCAGCAGGCACTCTCCTTGATCCTAGCAGCAAAGCAACATCTATGCTCTTTAGAATCTACATTTAGAAGGATGAACGAACCAGGAAGAAGCAATCTATTCATGATCCTCTGTTTAAATCTTCTGTTCATTTGTCATTTGACTTAGGAAGGAATCTAAACTTGGCATGGTCTGGAAGTTCCATCTAAATCTCACTCCAGCTGCAACTTGAGTTCTCTATTTTAGCTCTTTCTCTTGAATCCAATTCTCATGTCATTCTGAACCATATATGTTCTACTAAGTGTTCAAAATAATCAAAGCTATGGTTTTTCCAGTAGTCAAGTACGGAAGTGAGAGTTGGACCGCAAAGAAGGCTGAGCACCAAAAAATTGATGCTTTCAAACTATGGTGCCAGGGAAGACTCTTGAGAGTCCTTTGGATAGTAGGGAGATCAAACCAGTCAATCTTAAAGGAAACCAACTCTGGATATTCATTGGAAGGACTGATGCTGAAGCTGAAGCTCCAATACTTTGGCCACCTGATGCAAAGAGTCGACTCATTGGAAAAGACACTGTTGCTGGGAAAGATTGAATGCAGGAGAAGAGGGCGACAGAGAGTAAGATGGCTGGATGGCATCAGCAAATCAATGATTTGGCAAGCTCTGGGAGATAGCGAAGGATGGGCAAGACTGGCATGTTGCAGTCCATGGGGTTGCAAAATCAGACACAACTTAGGGACTGAACAACAACAAAGTATTCTCCTCTGAAATGTTCTATGCTTCTTCCACTTCCAGGACCTGTGAAAAACTCCTCCTCCTTCATCATTTACCACCTGTTCATCCTTTAGGTTTCAGCTGAGATGGTAAATTCTCTTCCAGCATGACTGCCTGAGAGACCCAGTGGCCTTTCCAAGTGGAAAGACAATCTCCCTGTCTTCTGCTGTGACATTTATGACAGTGTTTTTTAATTACCTCCATTCAGGATAAGGATTTTACTCTTTGCCTGTGCAAACTCAGAGTGGAACACAAGACAGGCTCAGTTTATGTCTGCAAAAGGAAAGGAAGGAGGAGAGAGGTGAGCGGAAGGTGGAGAAAGGGAAGAGTTAGGTCCTGCGACCATACCTTGTCACCACTGTTTTGCACTGTGCTAAGCGCTCTTTCTTATGGACCAGTTCTGCCCTTATTTCAGAGATGACCAAACATGAGGTGGTGCCTAAACTCAGGTCGCAGCAGCACTGAGGGGGAAAGAGAGAGAGCATGGAAGAAATTAGAATGGGACGATCAATAGTTGGCGACAAGCCCAGACATGAAATAAAAGGAAAAGAGTTGTCCTTGTCTTGTGAATAGAATTGATGTTGTTTGCAAACGCAGGGACTGCGGCTTGACAGGCCCCTCTATCCTCCGCTGTCTCCTGAAGTTTGCTCAGATTCATGTCCATGGAGTCAGTTGTACTATCTAACCATCTCATTCTCTGCTGCCCACTTCTCCTTTTACTTTCAGCCTTTCCTACAATCAGGGTCTTTCCACTGAGTCTGCTCTTCACATCAGATATCCAAAGTATTGGATTTTCAGCTTCTGCATACAATAGAGAGATTGAATAGATGGAAGTAGTATCTTTTTCACAGACAGTTCATATTCGTTACTGCTTAAGAATTAGATGCTTGAGTGTTCTCGTTTAAAGTGTTCATAAGAACATAAAATATGTATTAATATAGAGTCAAGCATGAAGGTCTTAACATAAATACATAAGGAACCACTGCCCTAAATTATTTTACAAGCGTGTGGCCATCCATAGTATTCCCCACCAAGTTTGCGCCCAGTAGCCGTGGACTATGAATCATAACCTTCCCAACACGGTCGTCCTGTGCCTGCAATTCCTCCCTCTTCTCCCACCTCCAGATGCAGGGATGCTCCCCAGATTGAAGTGTGTGTTTTCTTTTAAAGTACGTATGAGGGCTTGAGAGTTCCTCAGATTGTGAGGAGATTAAAAGGGAAACCATGAATATCCATCGACTCATCAAGCGCTCAGTTGCTGAATCTCCTCTTTCATGAGAATGAGCAAGGGGCTGAGGAAGCTGGTGTGGTGCTTTTCTACAGACGTAAGACGGGAGCCCTGAGACATGAAGCCTTGGTGGACAGGAGGGTTGCAGAAGATGTTCTTGAGGGAAAGCTAGTCGTCAGTGATGCGGCAGGCTTCAGAGGCCTCTCCACACACATCTCTGTACACAGCGCCATGGGGACCGTGTGCAGGAAACCGAGAAATTTCACAGGGGCCAAAGCCGCGTGCCTGGGAGACACGGAGATCACCTGGGAGAACCTTCCTTTAGATTTGGATTTAGATTATTGCCATTACTGGGGGATTCCTTATAGACAAAATAATTCCCATGAGGATCCTAATTCTGTTTGAAAACTCCTGCTCAAACTCCCACCCTCAGAACATTTCCAAAGTGTCTCTTCTCAGAGAAAAGTCAAAGTCTATCCAGAGATTCTCCTCTTTGTGAAGCGATGATTCTCACTACCTTCCACGGCTTCCAGATCTGTCAGTCCGCCACCCAGCGTTCACTCGGGCAAACTTTCCTAGGCTCACATGGATCTGCAACTTGGTGCCTTAAAGCAAAACCTTTAGGAGGGAGACCTCAAAGCACCCTTCCACGTATTGTTTTATCTGGACTAGTTACATTTGCTTCTGCTATTTGTAATAACTTGTATTATTAGAGCTTTTTTGGGTTTACAATACTTTCAGATACATTATCTCATCTGGCCTAAGGATTTGGCACAGTTGTTAGGCATAAGTTAACATCTGGGGAACTCTGATTTACAAATCTATCATTATCCCATCAGCAAAGAGCCTTTGAGCAGCTACTGGAGGCCAGTCGCTACATTGACTGTGATACGACCTGGGAGAAGCTGGGAAAAAGCAGCACATGACAACATGGACAGAAAGAAATCTCAAGTTAGAGGATGAAGCAGGCACTCACGAGTATTCAAGTCTCAGGAGAAACGCCAGTGTTATCTGAAATCTCAGCCTTAACTATGCCTGCCATTTTTTCCACACGCTGCCTCAGGTAAGTCGATTCATCTTTTTTAAGTTAATTTTCTTGGAGTGCTTGCTAGTTTCTACCATACAGAAAAGTGAATCATCCATACGTAGACACACACACACTTCCTGTTGGATTTCCTTCCTATTCAGGTCACCAGGATATACTAAGTACACTTCCCTGTGCTATATCAGTTCAGTTCAGTTCAGTCGCTCAGTCATGTCCAACAAAAGAGTTGGACCCCATGGACCGCAGCACACCAGGCCTCCCTGTCCATCACCAGCTCCCGGAGTTTACCCAAACCCATGTCCATTGAGTCGGTGATGCCATCCAACCATCTCATCCTCTGTCATCCCCTTCTCCTCCCGTCTTCAATCTTACCCAGCATCAGGGTCTTTTCAAATGAGTCAGTTCTTCGAATCAGGTGGTCAAATTATTGGAGTTTCAGCTTCAGCATCAGTCCTTCCAATGAATACCCAGGACTGATCTCCTTCAGGATGGACTGGTTGGATCTCCTTGCAGTCCAAGGGACTCTCAAGAGTCTTCTCCAACACCACAGTTCAAAAGCATCAATTCTTCGGTGCTCAGCATTCTTTATAGTTCAACTCTCACATCCATACATGACTACTGGAAAAACCACAGCCTTGACTAGATGGATCTTTGTTGGCAAAGTAATGTCTCTGCTTTTTAATATGCTGTCTAGGTTGGTCATAACTTTCCTTCCAAGGAGCAAGCGTCTTTTAATTTTATGGCTGCAGTTACCATCTGCTATACAGTATGTGCTAATTAGTTATCTATTTTACACAGAGTGTCAATAGTGTATTTGGGTCAATCGCAATCTCCTGATTCATCCCATCCCTCTTTTTCACCTTTGGTTCATATTTAATCATGGTTACACCTTCAACTTTAGAATAATGACATCAGTGTTATACACTCAAAATCTCTCTGACTAGTATACTTTCAGAAAATCTTCTTCCTGGATGACCTCTGGGTACTTCAAACTCAGACTGTCTATTTGTGGATTAATTGTTTCTCTCAAATCTACTATTTGTTCTACGTTCCCTTCCTAGTTCCTGGCTCAGTTTTTAGATACCTGCTCCCAGTTAATGATCAGCCACCATTGACTTTCCCATTACTTTTCTTATTAATCATCAGATCCTTTTGGCATAACTTTTAAAACATGTTTTATATCATTTTTGGTTACCAGGATGTAACACTTAATGGTGTACACTTAATAGTCTATAGCACTTATTACACTATTCATTTATTATTTCTTTACATATCCCTTGCTCACACAATATAGTGAACTCATAAACTTTTAAGAATTCTGCCTTATTGTCAGTACTTGACCAATACATGGAACACAATAGGTAAATATCTGCTAAGTGAAAGAATAGATGATTGTGCAACGTGGTTGCTTTTCTTCTCGTGGTAGATAAAATTCTGTGATGCCCCTAACATCCTCACTCTCTAGTATTTGCACATCTTCTTCCAGTTATTATTTAAAACACTAATCTAAGTGTTACTGTGAGGGAGTTCACTTAATGTGTGATCAAGGTCCCAGTTTAGTCTACTTTAAGAGAATGAAATTGTCTTTGTCAGGATGGAAAATCAAGTGAATCCTTAAAGGGACTAAGCATTTCCTGTCAGAAGAGGTCATTTCAAGGAACGAGAGCAATTTGATAAGAAAGAGGGCTTCCATTGGGGGCTTTAAAGGTGGGTAGGGCAAATGGTAAGAGCTGCGGATAACATTTGCTGAGACTGGAGCCCAGCTGACAGCAAGTGTTGCTTTGAGGATGCAGTGAGAGGCAATGCTGTGTGTATGATCCCTAGCCCCTGGTGATTGCCCCACAAACGTCACTTCTGACATGGTTCCCTGGTATTCATCAGCTGATGCATTTCAGCCTCTGGGGAGTGGCCCTTGATGAACTTTGTGGAGAATGGGCTATCAAAGCGGAATTTACAGTGGTTGTTCAACAGTCACAAATCATCTGAGCTCTTGAGATTCATGCGTGTAATTCAGCTTCCTTTTACCGACGACATGTAACCCTGCGATGGAACACCCTTGTTCACTCCTCGTGGGTAACTGAGGGGCACCTGCTCACCCTTGTCAGGAGCAAGGCCCTGTTCCTTCTCCCAGCCCACGGCTCACCTCCCGTGCCCAGGAGAGAGAGGTGTGTGTGGCCATTGGAAAGGGGCCATGTACAGAGGCCTGAGGTGCAGAAAGGGCCTTCCACCACAGCAAAGAGGAGACCCCACAAGCTGCCAGGGCGTGAGTCCCAGCCGTCTGGCCGAGGAGTGGAAGGGCGATTTCTGAATAGGGAGGGCATTGCAGAGGTCAGGAGCAAGCCCACGCGCATGACTATTTGTGGGGAGTAGACGCACTGCCTACACCCTTCCTGGGAGTTCGTACACCCACAGACACTTTTTGAAGGACCACGATGTTCCAAGCCTGGAGCTAGATCCTGAAGACACAAGGAGAAGTAGAAAGTAGCCCAGTCTCCAAACTTTGCCGTCCCTCCAGGGAAAAAAACAGAATATTCCCGTAACATCGGCCATAGGAGGAAGCCAGATAAAGCTTGTCATTCAAAACCCAAATGGCTTCTGCTTGAGCGTGGGCAGTAGAGTCAAAGAAAAATTCACAGGAAGAACATTTGAATTAGAACTTGAACTAAGGGAGGCCTTCTCCAGGCAGCTGGAGGGGAGGGCACTGCCGAAGCAAAGCTGTGAGGAGTCAATCAGTCAAGCTGAGGGCTGGTAGAGTTGTTGACTTTTTTTGTTTTTTTTTTAAGTCATTCAGTCATGTCCGACTCTTTTCGACCCCATGGAGTGTAGCCCACCAGGCTCCTCTGTCCTTGGGATTCTCCAAGCAAAAATACTGGAGGGGGCAGCCATTCTCTTCCCTAGGGGCTCTTCTGGACCCAGGGATTGAACCCGAGTCTCCCGCATGGCTGGCAAATTCTTTACTATCTGAGCCACCGGGGCAGCCCTCTGCAAACACGCATACACACACAGAAGAGGAAACCTGATGTAAAGGACCCGTGCAACCAAGGAGCCTGGGCCCTAGTCTGCTTTGTAATCCCACACAACAGAGACGAGCACCTGCAAAGAGACATCTTCTCTAATGCTAGCCCCTGTCCACCCGACCTGGGTTTCACATGTAGTGTGGTTGGACAAAGATCCGTCTAGTCCTATGGTTTTTCCAGTGGTCATGTATGGATGTGAGAGTTGGACTATAAAGAAAGCTGAGCACCCAAGAATTGATGCCTTTGAACTGTGCTGTTGGAAAAGACTCTTGAAAGTCCTTTGGACTGCAAGAAGATCCAACCAGACCATCCTAAAGGAGATCAGTCCTGGGTGTTCATTGGAAGGACTGATGCTGAAGCTGAAACTCCAATACTTTGACCACCTGATGCAAAGAACTGACTCATCTGAAAAGACCCTGATGCTGGGAAAGATTGAAGGTGGGAGGAGAAGGGGACAACAGAGGATGAGATGGATGGATGGCATCACCAACTTGATGGACGTGAGTTTGAGTAAGCTCCAGGAGTTGGTGATGGACAGGGAGGCCTGGCGTGCTGCAGTCTATGGGGTCACAGAGACACGACTGAGGGACTGAACTGAACTGAACTGATGGTCGGACTTTCTAATGTCAGCCCTCCTGTGTATGTATTGTTTTGGGGGCTGTTTGTGTGTGTGTGGCTTTTTTAAAAATTGGACTATAATTGCTTTGCCGTGTTGTGTTAGTTTATGCTGTACATGAAGTGACTATGCCATGCGGATCTAGAAAAATGGTACCAGTGAACCTAGCTCCAGGGCAGGAATAGAGACACAGACATAGAGACTGGACGGATGGACACAGGATGCAGAGAGGCAGAGGATGGGATGAACTGGGGGATTAGCTTTGGCAGTTATACACTGTTATGGGTAAAAGAGATAGCTCCGGAGAACCTGCTAAACGGCACAGGAGCTTAGCTCCATCCCACTTTGATGGGGTTTACTGACACCAGGGAACACCAACAGCTACATTCTGCTAGACCTCAGTTATTGAATTGCCTAAAGTTGCCCTTTCCAAACAAATTAAACAAAGGTGTGGTCAAAGTTTCTCAAAAAAAAAAAGAAAAGAAAAAAAAAAACTGCATGTAAAACCTGTGAGATTAATGAGGTTCAAGTGGATGTTTAATGATTTCTCCTGCTTTGCACCATAAGTAGATCATCCTTCTTCTGAATCAGTCTAATACTGCCCGGGCAGAAGCAATTCTTTTCTTTATAAGATCTCTCATTTCTGTGCTCAGATCGCCAGCAATTCCCTTTTTACCTCCACCAGATCATTCATGTGAATGGGTCTGGTAAAGTGTGCTCCATTGTATTTCTTCCTGTTGGTTTACATGTTAGTTCAAATGAGGTTTGACTGAGGAGCACATTTCTAATACTAAGGATTGAAGGTTTCCAAATTCTCAAATTTCCTTGGTGTAGACCTGTGCACAACCACTATTGGTTCAGGACTTAGTTATGCCTCCCCAGGATCAGTAAACCCGAGTCAAAATACCCATTGAATTGGAGCCTTCTTTAGCAGGGCCTTCCTGATGGTTTAAGAGTGTATGGTTTTCATACCAAGCGGTGAGCATGCTGTCAAAGGGAACACAGTCTGTTCCCTGCCGGGGACAACAAGAGCCGTTTCGCCTCTGCCCTCAGCTCTGTAAACACAGGCTGGAATGCTGACGGCAGAACTGGAGGACGCACATTTGGTGTGCCTCAGGCAAGGCTCCTCACGCTCACCCTAGCCTCAGCGGCTCATCCATGCACCACATCCCTGCGGACGAGACCACCATCATGTTACTGTCCATCTGAAGGAGCCGTCTCACTGCTTGTCACCACTAAACGTTTCTCCTGTGAGATTAATGACCCACAGCCCCACGGATGAAAAGTAAAAGTGAAGTCATTCAGTCATGTCCGACTCTTTGCAACCCCGTGGACTGTAGCCCACCAGGCTCCGCTGTCCATGGGATTTCCCAGGCAAGGGTACTTGAGTGGGGTGGCACGTCCTCTTCCAAGGCATCTTCCCACCCCAGAGGTCGAGCCCTAGTCTCCTGCATTGCAGGCAGACTCTTCACTATCTGAACCACCAGGGAAGCCCCACATATACATATGGCTGATTCCTGTTGTGTGGTAGAAACTCACAGAACATTGTGAAGCAATTATAACCCAATAAAAATAAAAAGATTCCCAGCCCCAGGGTGTGTGGGTTGTCATCCGCATCATTGAAAGTCCCTGAAACTAGACAAGCAAACAGAAAATGCACCTCATAGGAGTCACATAAGAAGTGCTGCTGGCTTAATTAATGAATGGATGGATGGATGGATGAAGGAATGAATGATACAGCCAAGGTAATTGTCTGGGTTTGGATGAGGCCATGTCTTGGAATTCTAAGAAAATGAGAGCACCAGCGTGAGTATACATCTTTTTCTGTTCTTTCCCATCATTTTCCGATTTGAAAAAAATCTAGCACAGACAGAATTCTGCTGTAGTTTGCAAGTTTATTCCTCAGAGGTAAAATGTGGGATGATTGCCGTTTTATTAGCGCCAATTACTAAATAATACTATATTTAATAAAATGGTGTTATCATTACTACTTCATACTTTTCAAAATGTTTCATAACTGTTATCTCACTTTATAAAGAAAGAGAGTTCCATGTCTTCTTCAATTAATCTTCAAGTTTTCATCTATTACATTTTCCTGCTGTTAAATTTTTTTATTTTATCCAGAAAAAAAAAAAAAACTGCTATTCCTTCCTTGTGGAAGCAATTAAAAAAATCACTAATTAGAATATAAAGTTCCTTCATTAATTGTCCATAGATGTTTTCATCAGGTTTGCAGAGCCCGTGCTCCCCTAATTCAAAAGCTGGACCTGGGACAAGCATGACTTCAACAGCCAAAGTACTGCCGTAGGAAACGAGGAGCAAGAGAGGGTGAGCTTCAGTGAGACCAACAGAACGGGCTGCAGTGAAACCAGAGTCTCATTAAAGCCTGGCGGCTTCAGACCAGGCGTCTCATCAGCCCCGGCTAGCTCTGAGCGCAGCAGCAGCAAATGCGGGTGAAAAACACGCCAGACGAGACACACCGCCACGCGTGAAGCAGAGAGCTGGCGGGAGCCTCTTGCGTAGCGCAGGGGCCCTGTGAGGACCTGGAGGGTGGGATGGGGCCGTGAGGGGAGGGAGGCTTCCAGAAGGAGGGGACATGTGTATACACATGACTGGTTCCCTGTGCGCTTCAGCAGAAACGAGCACAACATTGTAAGGCAATTATACTCCAATTGTTTTTTTTTTTTTTAAAGGATGTTGTGCTGTTCAATGGTCTTTGGAAAGAGTCGTATTTTGAGGGAAGTGTCCTCAGAGACAGGAGAGGGACTGGACTCAGACGGCTCTCATTTCTTCCACGCCAGGCTTGCTTCTGAGCAGAATATTGTGTGAGTGTGTGTCTGTGTTCACCTGTGCACACTCCCTGAAGGGCCCCCTGAGCACTTGGCCAGCCCAGACCAGGGAGGCGTGGATCTTAGAGCCGGAAGGGCCTGGAATCAGCTGGTCCCCCACGCAGAATCCAGTCTGTACGGTGTCACCTATGGCCCTGCAACCTTGGCTTGAATTCCCCTTGGAGTGCGTGGCTCGCCCCTTGGTGCACGTGGCTTCTAGTAAAGCCAGGATCTGATTCCTACCGGAGCGCACAGCCATGGGCCCACTGTGACCTGTAGGACAGTGGGAACCACCCCGCCGGCTCCACTCATGTTCAGGTTCCATCTGCTGGGGTGGGCGCTCACCCAGGCTTACGCCCTTCACGGCACGCCTTCTCTGTGGGTGCTTGGAGAACAGGAACCACACTGCTCTGGACATGAAGCCAGCCCTGCCTGGCATGGACGCTGTCCCCACTGCCCCTGGGACCAAAACCCCGGCACTTCTGTAAGTACAACCCAGGTCCTGTGAGCTTCAACCTGGGTAAGGTATGGAATTCTGATTGCTGGGCATCTTGTGAGTTGCTGCCCGTAAATTCCTAGAAACTCCTAACTGTATATTCCCCACTTATTTTTTTAATAAATTTATTGTTTCAATAAAACTTAATTTTTTTAATTTATTCATTTTAGTTGGAGGCTAATTACTTTACAATATTGTAGTGGTTTCCACCATACATTGACATGAATCAGCCATGGGATTACGTGTGTGGCTCAGCTGGTATAGAATCCGCCTGCTGATGGAGCCAACATAAAAGATGCAGGTTCTATCCCTGGGTTGGGAAGATTCCTTGGAGGAGGGCAAGGCAACCAATTTGCTAATGTCAGCCAGAATCCCACTGAAGCGTTGTCCCGTCTCCTTGGTTCCAGTTCCCTGTTTTGAATCCTGCTGAAGCTCTGTCAGGGATCCCTCCCAGTTCTGTCATGTGCAAATCTCCTAGGCATGTGTTTCGTGCCTTGATCCAAACCACGGCATGGACGTCAGCACATGATAAAGAACAGGACACAGTTTTATGTGTTTTAGGGTTTTTCTCTTTGATTGACACCAATTATTTAGTAGCAGTCTTTGTGTAGATTGTTAAGGGGGTTCTGATCTACTGAACTGTGATTTCATCAAGTGCACGGGGATGTGAAAAAGACAGCTCCATGCCGGGCTGAAGTGGGAAACTTGGAGGCAGGGGCTGGTAGAATTTGCTCCTGAAGTTCAAGTAGAGCTCTTCATTAATCCTTGTGTCGCCAGGACCCAGCAAAGCGAATTTACTAAACACAAAGAGAAAACACGCTGCTTCTTTGTGAAACTAATTGAGCCGGATCTCGTGGTCCTTGCTCCTTTTACCATGCCCACCAGCCTGTTAATAATCACGTCTTCCTTGTTGTCAGTGATCAATGTTGAACTGATTGGCCTGTGGTCTCAGGAATGCATCCGTTTTTCCAATTTTGAAATTGGAAAAATATTTGCCTCCTCCACTCCTCTGGCTCCCCTCCCACAATTCAGTATTTTCTCATGGAAAAATAACTCCTCTGTCACATTTCACAGACTCTGCACAAACTCTCAGGCCCCGAGTGGTAGCTTTGGTGGGACTGAGTCGTAACTTGCACTTTCCCAGAGGATCTGGTCACTTTCTTTCTTGCTGCCCCCCTCCAAGGACACAGAGTGCTTTGCTCACACCTCTGTGTTGTCCGGCCTGCGCACTGTTCTCTAGTGGACGCTGATGGAAACCAGCCCGCGGTCAAAAGGACCTGCCTTCCCTCTGTCCTCTCTCTTTTTCTCTATGTCTTATTTTATATTGGAGCATACATGATTAACATTATGTTAGTTTCAGGTACACGGTAGAGTGGTTCAGTTTTCTATATACACGTATCTGTTCTTTTTAAAATTATTTTCCCATTTAGATTGTTACATGATATTGAGCAGAGTTCCCTGTGCCACACCAGTAGGTCCTTGTTGGTTATCTAGCTCAAATATAACAGGGTGTACATGTCAACCCCAAACTCCCTGACTACCCCATCCCCCCGTCCTGCGCCCCTGTTTATCGTAAGTTCATTCTCTAAGTCTGGGAGTCTGTTTCGGTTTTGTAAGTTCATTTGTATCATTTTTAAGACTCCACATATAAGCAGTATCATATGATATTTGTCTTTTTCTGTCTGACTTACTTCACTGAGTACTAAAATTTCCCCAAGAGTCAGTCCACCCTTTTTTTTTTCTTTTTTCTGTTTGTTCTGCAGAAATCAAGTAGTTCCATCTGATGGCTGACAATAAAGTGGAGGGTGTCTCAGAAAATTTAAAATGGAACAATATTTTTAGGGAGTTGTCCTCCTTGCTTTAATTTTCTGGAAAATAAATGTAAGAAATATGTTCAAAAGTAGTGAATGGGGTAAACTTTCTGTATTTTGTGAAAATAGAATCTGGAACACAGCAATGATGAGTATATAAATTACCTCTGCAGGATTTGAATCTGTAAAGAGATCTATCAAAGAAAAAAAAAACCTAAATGTCAAACTTCTGAGTGTTAAATATTCTATTTTTCATCACGGATCATATAATTCAGAACTTATAAAAATAACACTAATTTGAGCATTAATGATAATAATCATCAGTAATCAGAACATAGTTCCTCGAAAGTTTCACAGCAATGCTATAAAAGAAGAGTATCAAAATGCATAAGAAAAATAATACGTGCATGTACCTTTTAGTGTGTGGAAACATGCCTCTCTCAGAGGGACTCGAGCTGAAGCAGTTTCCTATGCCAGCTAGTTTTCCAAGATCCTGACTTGTTTGGAATATCTCTCAGCAATTGAGTCCCATTCTGCTGGCAAGCCACCTGTTAAGCTAAGGCGGAAGCCTAGGAGAGGAGGGAAATGGGTGGAGTCGATTATGTTTTAACATGACTTCATAATACTGCAATGTGAGGTTTTAACTCCCGAGTCCACACATTTTTTCATAGGGTGTGTGGTTGATTTATTAATGCCATTCAGGTCAAGCAATCTCAGTATTATTTTTTTTAATTTAAAATTTAAGAAAATATTCTTCTAGAGAAATCTGGAATTTGGGATACTCATTTGTGTTGTGAGTAAAGCTAAAGTGGGCAATATCAGCGAGACTCGTTTAAGGAGAGTGTCAGTGCTCACAAGCGAGTATTAATTTTGCTTCTATCGTATCAGTGCAAATCTAGGTAAAAGTCAAGTCATTTATTTTTGCTCTGAGATTTAAAATGTAACTGTAAGACAAGGAATTGGTTCTGTTTGCTTGCTTGTTTAAATGCTTTGGTGGAACCCAACAGCCAGCCTACATTTCTTGTTGGGTTACTATGGAAGTCTGGGGGGAGGTAATCCGTGCAGCCCGTGGTATCTCTGTCCATGTGGCAGACAGTGGAGTGAGTGGTCCCCACCACACCTCACTGGAAACACCAGCCACAGCAAGTGGGAGGTGGTCTAGATCAACGTGTCTTGGGGTGTGGTCCCCAGACCAGCAGTGTCAGCATCACCTATAAACTAGCACATACCCGAGGTTGACCAAATCACAGAGCCCAGGGACGTGGCTCCATGGTTTTGTCCTCAGGAGCCTCCAGGTGATTCTCCTCTGGGCTGAAATCTGAGGACCACTGATCTCGTCACACTCACCAGTGGACCGAACCATTGCACTGGAAGCAGCTACGTGAAAGACGAGTGCAGAAAATACAAATGGGAAACACTGTCAGCAAAACAGAAGTAGTGGAATCTGCTTTTTATGCATACCAAGATAAAGACTCACTCCTACACTTTCAATATGCTTTCAAGTCCAGAAAGTAATTCATTACAGATCATGTTCTGGATTGTGCATGTGCGTTCCATTGTGTCCGACTCTTTGTGAGCCCACAGACTATAGCCCGCCAGGCTCCTCTGTGCATGGGATTCTCTGGGCAAGAACACTGGAGTGGGTTGTCATTTCCTCCTCCAGGGGATCTTCTCAACCCAGGGACCGAACCCACATCTCCTGCATGGCAGGTGGGTGCATTACCATCTGAGCCATCATGATTCTGAAGAGACACAATGTTTTTTAGAGCTTGTGGTCTTTTGGGTGACTTTCCACTACAAAGAGCTTCATACCTTCCAAGGACATTGTTGAGGGTCTCTTCGTCTTCTAACATAGCATCGATTAAGAGCAAGCTACAGGTGGCATTGCCTTCCGAGTGTTTGGAACACATAGGATGTCCACGGAGGGCAGTGCAGTCTGTAGAGGATGGGTAGGCTGTGGTTCCTCCAGCATGGTGCAAAGAGGAGTCAGTGATGAGAGACTGCCTCTCTACAACACCCTTACCTTTCACATGTCTGTATTCAGCAGCAGTCAGACCTGTTCCCTGTGCCAGCAAGGGCTTCTCTGGTGGTTCAGATGGTGAAGAATCTGCCTGTAATGCAGGAGACCTGGCTTTAATCCCTGGGTTGGGAAGATCCTCTGGAGAAGGGCATGGCAGCCCATCCCAGTATTCTTGCCTCGAGAACCCACTGACTGAGAAGCCATCCCTCGTGCTTTGTCTAAAATACCCCAGGTGGCAACTCAGACCCCAGGTCCTTGGATTTTCAGGTCAGGTCAGTGTCCCATTCTTTTCCAGTGTCTTTCAGAAATTGAAAATGATATTGATAGGGTAGAAGAAAGTAATACAGAGTTCATATCAGTCATGTGGTTGCATCCTCAACAGTAACAAATTTCCCCTGTGTTCCTATAGTAACAAATTTCCCCTGTGTCCCTACAGCTCTGAGATCTTCATAAAATTTCCCAGCAGGTCCTGTCCTCATCCTTTACTGCACTGTATGATCATAGTAATTAAGTATTTGTGATTTAATATGTCTTTTTTTTTACCAGATTGCAAGGTCCAGGAAGACAGGAATCTCATATTTCATTCTTTGTACTCTATCACCCCTACTCATCCATGCATATCACCCACACACGTCACTCCACATATTTCTGTAGACGCAATTAATGAGTAAATAGTAATTAACACATACATCAATATTATAGCACACATCACACTGTAGCTTTTCACACTGATTTTCATGCCTGAATCTTTCGGTCTGCTGGCTCAAATTTATCTCTCACCCCTATTTCTAACACAGTGTTCAATTCCTGGGGATAGCAAACTGTTATATTATTAAATAAGTGGCTCTCAGGACCTAGAAATGAGTAAATATAGCCTTTATTCTCACTTTCATTGCTGATCAGGGACTTTTAAATGAAACAGTCTATGTTCCAGTTTTCTCATCCATTATGTACACATCATCATAGTTGCCTGTGTCTCCCTGGGAGATTGTAAAGCTACGCGAGAAAAATGGTGATACTGCACTGCGAGGCTAGAAAACAAAGACCTTACGTAATTCTGTGATAACAGAATTCTGTGAAAACAGCAATAAAGCTGTTACTTTTGTTCTTCTCTTTTTCTTCTGAAATATCTGTCCTATCCTAGGAGCTCAGGAGGAACCTCCAAGAAGACATAATCTTCCCATCTTGTTGATTTTCTTCTCTGAGAAGCATCTTCCTTGTTAGTACATTACTGACATCTCAGCAACGGAAGTCAACAGTGAGGGCCAGTCCTTCTCCAACTTCTTTTGCAGACACTTCCAAGCCTTTTAGAATCTCACAAACTAAAAGAAATGATCCTAGGTCACCCGTGACTCCTTTTGCAGCCAAAATTATAGTTGGTGCCCCCAGAAACCCACCAAAGAGGTGGCTGAAGTGCCGTGTGTAACACTGCACGTGGGGACCTGACATCCCCGAGAATTCTCACAGTGGCCCTGGGCACCCACCCCCGCGTCCAGCTCCAGCAGTGAGGCTCCTCTCACGGCGGATAACATCCAGCAAGTCCTAAACAGCTGACTGTGAAGCATGACCTGATTGCTGGGCCACAGACCAGTACCTGAAAACACCCACCTGTTGAGTGTCTTTCCAGCCAAAGGGATGAAGACCAGGTTGGTAGGAAAACTGTGTCCACAGAGGCAGAAATGGAGGACGTTTGCACATTGAAGAGTGTGGGTGAGTCTAGAGGGCGCTGGGATAAAAAAACATAAAGCCGTATAAGCCGTTCACCCCAGGTGGCACTAGTGGTAAAGAACCTGCCTGCAAATCAGGAGCCTCAGGAGCCCTGGGTTCGATCCCTGGGTCGGGAAGATCCCCTGGAGGAGGGCATGGCGACCCACTCCAGTATTCTTGCCTGGAGAAATCCCACAGATAGAGGAGCCTGGCTGGCTACAGTCCATGGGGTCACAAAGAGTGGGACATGGCTGAAGCAACTTGGCACGCACGTGCCATAAGCCGTTTAGAAGAGCAATGCTGGATCTTGGCCCATTTAAGAGCATTCCTAACCTGCTGCTCCCAGCTTGGAAGCTCTGCTCTAATGTGACCTGCTCCCTAATCTGGACGAAGTGGTGAGAACCACACAGCAAGGTTAAAGACAGGCCTGGTACAGAGATTCTAAAAATTCCGAAGAACTAAACCCCTCAACATGTAAGCCCTTCAGGCACCGGGACCGCGGCCCACGGAGCAACCTGGACGCGGGGTCAGCTGCGCTTCCCTGGATGGCTACACTGCACACGTCCACAGGGAGAAGACCCCTGCAGCTTCTCGGGCATTCTCTGGATGTTGCACTGTGTCTCTTCACCCTGTGCCCATCTTACCCCACGGCCATGCACGGAAATAAGCCATAACTGTGCGTCTAGCAGCTTCCCTGAGCCCTGGGAGCTCTTCTATCAATAATGAGTCCTCAAGCCTGAGCATGGTCTTAGGTTCCCCACCCCCTTCTACAGAGCAGGAGAACTCAACAGATGCAGGAATCAGTTTTAGGGCAGGAAACCAGGAGGGAGATGGGGTCACAGAAGCCCTGGGGGGCAACTGGAGAAGGGCTGGATTCCCACGGTGTGTACGTTGGAAATTCAGGCCTTTACTTTTTTCAGCATTAAAAGATGGATGTAGGGAAAGAGCAATTAGCCAAGACACTGATGGTCAGGCTCTGTCATCCCCATCCTCCCGCTCTTGGTTCACGTTCTGTAAACGATGACTTTCCTTGGCTCTGTAACAGCTGAGACCGTTGATGGCAATGTGCACACGTGTCATGAGTTACGTGCTTGGCCACGTGCCTCCTTTGTCCTGTACACCTATGTAAGCACCGCCTGGAAAGCCCTTGCATCAGCGTCAGCCATGAGAGAATAAAGCGTGTCCATGCCTTGCTGCTGCATCAGCCACTAGTGGATAAAGCATGCCTGCCGCTCTCATAGCTCCTCACATGTTCTTCCAGCTTCTCCGCGCATGCCTTGCCTGCCCTGGGTTCAGTGAACAGTGAGACAGTGGATAATCCCCCTATGAGGGTTGATGGGAGTGGTGGTCATCTTCCACATTCTGCCTTCTTCTTTTGTCTGATTTCTTTGCACGTATCTGTTTGAATTGTAATTTTATCTTCTTATGTTGAAAATTGTTTCGTGTTTTGTTTTGTTTAGAGGTTCACTTTCATTGAATTTGTTACAATATTGCTTATGTTTTATGATTTGGTTTTTATGATTTGGCATGTGGGATTTTAGTGCCCCCACTGGGGATGGAACCTGCACCCCCAGCATTGGAAGGTGAAGTCTTAATCACTGGACCACCAGGGAAGTCCCCAAAATATTTTTTTTAACAAATGATTTCTATTAAAAAAGAAAAGGTTGGAGATAAACTGATTAATCAATTTATCAAATAAATATCTCACAGTGGTCCTGTTCACCTCAAACCAGATAAATATGACAACAGAACAGGTGACCCAACTTTGTTGTGTATGGCCACCAGCCTGTGTGCTACCAGGAATCTGGAAAATTCTATGAAGATAAAAGGCAGCAACTCAAACTCTCTCCAGGAACCTATTTCCCTTTCTGCTTTGAAAGTGAACTGGAGTTCTCACCCACACAAACGGATGGACCCACGTCTTTGTCCTCATGACTACGTGTTCTATAACCAAACTGAAGTATTCTATCTCCTAGCATCTAACTGGGTAGATTATGGAGGGCACGGGGCCTGACGCACCCAGATATCTTGCTGCTCTTTGATTGATGAGCAAATGTAGAGCCAATCACGCTAGGACTCAGGGAAACTCGTGATTCTTGAGTGGCTTCTCTCAATTTACAGCATATTTTAATATGGTTGCCCTTCCTGAATCACACCTCTGAAATCATCCCAGGGTTCCATTTTGTTGTTTTATAAACTAGTGCCTATAAGCTGTTATTTATATTATTTAACAGCTCTACTTACTATGTGTCTGTTGGCTTTGTTGGTGAGCATAGTTTAGTCTGAGAATTCACAAGAGCAAACTGTCAAGCAGGATGAAAGTGACTTACAACCTGACCCAGGGATGGGAACTGCGTCCCAATGCCTGACTCATGAATGCCGTCTATAAATGATTATAGAGAGTTCTACAGACGGGGCATGCTTTTGCCAGCCTCCCCTCCCTTCTCAAGATGCACTAACTAAGCCTGCTCTTGCCCATCCGCTGAGCGCATGCTTTAGTTGGTTCCAGGTGAGAAGGCAGGGTGGCCCCGTCACAGATCAAAGGCAGAAACTCTGCTGGGAAAGTACGTCTGGGTGCAAATGCCTCAGAAAACCAAGACAGTTCTCATAGAAGCAGAGGACTGTTTACAAGTACATTCCAGAATCATGGGGGCTCGTCTGGCCCTTTTTCATTTTACTTCTCAGAAGAATGCTTTCAGAAATTTTCAGGTCTCTCTGACGCTCGCTCCCCTGAGCCAAATGATGCATGGGGCTTGCCGGGCGTCCCGGGAGCACCCCTCAGATTCTGCTTCTCCTTGTCCTGTCCTCCTTAGACTGAGAAGCGGAGGCTTTCAAACTGGCGACAGCTCTTTCTGTGTTTTGGAGGACTGTCACCCTACTCGGGCTCCTCCGGCGGCTCAGATGGTAAAGCGTCTGCCTGCAGTGCAGGAGACCCGGGTTTGATCCCTGGGTGGGGAAGATCCTCTGGAGGAGGAAATAGCAACCCACTCCAGTCTTCTTGCCTGAAAAAGTCCCATGGACAGAGAAGTCTGGCAGGCTGCAGTCCATGGGGTCGCAAAGAGTCAGGTCGAAAGAGTGACTAACACTTTCACTTTTTAACCCTACTTGCCCTTGTAGTAAACAGTTACTGGACTTGGTGGATTCAACATTGAACTTCAGGGTTGAATGAGACCCTATAAGGGTCATCAGCCCATGTCTCTGAATATGCAACTGAGGAAACAGTGATTGTATAAGCCGATAGGTTTGAATAGATGTGAGGTTGAGCACCCAGTGCTCAGTAATACGTTCAGTTCTTGCCTTTCAGACCCTCATCCAAGACTCTCCACACTTTTGCTTCATCCGCTGACTTGTGGTGGACACACATGCCACCTTGAGGCTCAAGAGTCCTTCCAAGATGGGAGGAGCGTGCATCCTGGAATCCCTGCTTAGACAAGAGCGACCCACCCTCAGGGACACAGTTTCGGACCTTGAGTAAGAAGTACACTTCTGCACATTGAGACCACTACTTCTGTAGCTTTACCTTCTCTACCTTATGGGGTCTCTTGGCCATCTGCACACCTGTGTGTGTGTGTGTGTGTGTGTGCGTGTGTGTATCCTTATACCATCCTCTTAAAAACCATCTCAACCTTCTAAATTCAAAAGACAACCATCATAAGCGACAGAGCTACACCGCAAAATCAAAACACAAGTGCTAGCTATAGATTTGATTGTGTTTTAGTGGTTACTATGGAAATGTTGTGGTTTTAGTGTCATCTTGATCTGTTGGATCATAGAAAAAGCAATAGAATTCTAGAAAATTATCTACTTCTGCTTCATTGAATACGTTAAAGTCTTTGACTGTGGATCACAACAAACCGTGGCAAATTGTTAAAGAGATGGGAATACCAGACCACCTTATCTGCCTCCTGAGATAGCTGTAGACAGATCAAGAAGCAACAGTTTGAACCAGAAACGGAACTACAGACTGGTTCCAAACTGGGAAAGGAGTACATCAAGACTGTATATTGTCACCCTGCTTATTTAACTTATATGCAGAGTACATCATGAGAAATGCTGAACTGGATGAAGCCCAAGCTGGAATCAAGATTGCTGGAAGAAACATCAATAACCTCAGATATGCAGATGATACCACCCTTATGGCAGAAAGCAAAGAACTAAAGAGCCTCTTGATGAAAGTGAAAGAGGAGAGTGAAAAAGCTGGCTTAAAACTCAACATTCAGAAAACTAAGATCATGGCATCCAGTCCCATCACTTCATGACAAATAGATGGGGGAACAATGGAAACAGTGACAGACTGTATTTTCTTGGGCTCCAAAGTCACTGCAGACTGTGACTGCAGCTGTGAAATTAAAGATGCTTGTTCTTTGGAAGAAAAACTATGAAAATCATAGACAGCACATTAAAAAGTAGAGATGTTACTTTGCCAACAAAGGTCCATCTAGTCAAAGCCATGTTTTTCCTGGTAGTCATGTATGGATGTGAGAGCTGGACCATAAAGAAGGCTGAGCGCTGAAGAACTGATGCTTCTGAACTGTGGTGTTGGAGAAGACTTGAGAGTCCCTTGGACTGCAAGGAGTCCAAACTATCAATCCTAAAGGAAATCAACCCTGAATATTCATTGGAAGGATACACGCTAAAGCTGAAATTCCAATACTTTAGCCACCTGATGCAAAGGGCTGATTCATTGGTAAAAAAAACTCTTATGCTGGGAAAGATTGAAGGCAGGAGGAGAATGGGACAACAGAGGATGAGATGGTTTGATGGCATCACAGATTCAATGAACATGAGTTTGAGCAAGCATCAGGAGATGGTGACGGACAGGGAAGCCTGGTGTGCTGCAGTCCATGGGGTTGCAAAGAGTCGGACGTGACTGAGCAAGTGAGCAACCACAACATAGAGTCATCTTCGTTGTTCCTTGGAGGGTGGTTTAAGATTTATTGCTTCCATACCTTTTCATGTGCATGTATGCTCCCAGCTCTTTGTGGCCTCAGGGATTGTAGCTAACCAGACTCCTCTGTCCATGGGATTTCCCAGGCAAGAATACTTAAGAGGGTTGCCATTTCCTCCTCCAGGGGATCTTCCTGACCCAGGGTTTGAACTCTTGTCTCTTGCAACTAGCAGGCAGACTCTGCTACACCACCTGGGAAGCCCAGACCTTACAGCATGCTATAAAAGAACCAGCTGGCCCTCATATGCGAGTATAGGTTGTTTTGTGTTTTTTTTTTCTCACCCAACTCTCCATGTTTCCAGCAGTTGTGGAAAGTGGATCTGGTATATTTGGAAGCAGGAAAGTGTTACTAGAGTCTGCTTCCAAGGAGCATCTGGGTGAAACAGACACGCTGGTAATTCTTTCCAAAGCTGAATGGGCTTGTCAGGAATTTTGCAGGCACAGGTGTGTTTTTTGGTTAATAGACATGCCTCCAGGATGAGCAAGCCTCTTCTCCAATATCTTTGCAGAAAAGTTGTCTCTAAAATATCTAAGACTATTTTCTTTGTGTAAAGGTAATTTATTGTTACTGTCATTATTATTGCTAAAGTAAAGAGCTGCCACGCAGCCTGCTGTTTGGGCTTCCCACGCTAGTAGTAGAGAACCCGCCTGCCAAAGCAGGAGATAGAAGAGACGCGGGTTCAAACCCTGGGTGCCAGGAAGATCCCCTAGAGAAGGAAATGGCACCCCACTCCAGTATTCTTGCCTGGAGAATCCCAAGGACAGAGGAGCCTGGCGGCCTATGGTCCATAGGGTGGCACAGAGCAGGATACAGCTGAAGCGACTTAGCACGCAGCCTGCTGTTTATGTAACAGTATTTCCAAGCTGTGCAGAATGCTCAGAAATTGCGTGCTCTAGACTATGAACAGGACCTGAACTATGAGGCCAGGGCTCTGAGGCAGGTCCCTGGCCCTTTACTTGCTGTTCATTCAAAGGCAGATATTTCAGGACTAATTTTCCTCTCCTGTCTGATGAGAAGGTGTCGATGTTTTTAAGTTCTCCCAACTTTAGAATTCTCTTTGTATTCATCGCAGAAATGTGCACGACCAGTTAGAGAGGCTGGTTGGGCTGGCGGGCACAGACAGGATGCTGTCTGAACCTGGAGCCTCTTCTTTTGGGATGAGGGGCCAGAAGTCATTTCCTGCCAGAAGGTGTGGCCCCGTGGCTGAGTGCCAAGGGCTCCCATGGCTTCCAGGAAGCCTCCCATGAGATGTCGTCCTTCCCTGCCCCTCCATGGATTGAATGCAGAGTGCTCTGAGGAAGCAGAGGAAGGGGCTCGGAAGGGGTGGGGAAGTGGAAGGAACCTGTGAACAGTGCTCCACCAGAAGACCCTGTTATTGCACTAAGACGTGAGAGCAAAATGAACTTTCATTGTGCTATGCGGTAAGAACTGGGTGCTTATGTTTAAAGTAGCTGGTGCTGCCTTAATATAAATAGACATCTCTCTTTTGGGTTTTCCAACCTTTATTTTTTGGGCTCCAAAAATCACTGCAGATGGTGAGTGCAGCTGTGCAATTAAAATACACTTGCTCCTTGGAAGAAAAGTTATGACCAACCTACACAGCATATGAAAAAGCAGAGACATTACTTTGCCAACAAAGGTCTGTCTAGTCAAGGCTATGGTTTTTCCAGTGGTCATGTATGGGTGTGAGAGTTGGACTGTGAAGAAAGCTGAGCGCTGAAGAATTTATGCTTTTGAGTTGTGGTGTTGGAGAAGACTCTTGCGAGTCCCTTGGACTGCAAGGAGATCCAACAAGTCCATCCTAAAGGAAATCAGTCCTGAATATTCATTGGAAGGACTGGTGCTAAAGCTGAAACTGTAATACCTTGGCCACCTGATGTGAAGAGCTGACTCATTTGAAAAGACCCTGATGCTGGGAAAGATTGAGGGTGAGAGGAGAAGGGGATGAGAGAGGATGGGATGGTTGGATGTCACCACTGACACAATGGGCATGAGTTTGAGCAAACTCCAGGAGTTGGTGATGGACAGGGAGGCCTGGCATGCTGCGGTCCATGGGGCCGCAAAGAGTCAGACATGACTGAGTGACTGAACTGAACTGAACCTCAAATACTATTCATGGGCAAACATTCAGTTCCTTATCCTTAACCTAAAGCTTATCCCTTGTGCCTGAGACAGAGCCACACGGATGATGGCTAATGACTGCTCCTCGGAGTATTATGCCAGTTGTTCTAAATCTGGCTTCCTCAACCTTGACACTGCTAATATTCAGGGCCAGATCAACCTTTGTTGGGGGCAGAGACTGCCTGTGCATCCCAGGACGCTTAGCTGCATCCTCAGGCTCTGCCCACACCATGCCAGGGGCACCTTCCCCTGAGTCGTGACAACCAGACGTCTCCAGACCCTGTCAGATGTCCCCTGCGGGCCAGAACTGCCCCTCTTGGAGAAGCGCTGTGGTACCTCAACAGGCTTCCCAGGGGGCGCTAGTGGTGAATAATCTGCCTGCAAGAAGCACAGGTTCAATCCCTGGGTCAGGAAGGCGCCCTGGGGGAGGACATGGCAACCCACTCCAGTATTCTTGCCTGGAGAAGCCCATGGACAGAGGAGCCTGGCGGGCTGCAGTCCATGGGGTCACAAAGAGTCAGACACTACTGAGTAACTAAAATGCACATGCTCTAAATCAACAGAACAGCGGATTGGCAGAAATACAGAACTTCTATCATTTGATTACTTTAAAAACATTAGCAGTAAAAAAATCTTAAACTCTGGGGGATATTTAGACATCAGCCAATGCCTGCTGCTACCCACTCCCAGAATCCACACACAGTCATACGCCTGGCTTCTGGAATCCTGGAGTGCCAGGGTCTTACTGGCCTTTGCAGGACTTGTTTACCTATGGGTGGCAGGACCTACCATAAGCAAACCAAGTCACAGCAACATACTAAGTTCTGAAAGAGAAATCGGAATGTCTTGTAAATAATATACATGGCATCGATTCAGGAGATTGCTTACATTAACACTTATTAAATGCTCATAAACCATGTTCCTAATTTCAAAAATTTTGGCATTGTTCGATTTTATTAAAAAATTATGAGCTGATAGAGGACATATACTTCAACAGTAAGTCATTGGCCATAGAGAATCCCATGGACAGAGGAGCCTGGCAGGCTACACTCCATGGGGTCGTCAGACACGACTGAGCAACTAACACCCACACCTCACATATAGCAGTTGACATGTGCTAGAGACTAAGGTCTGTGTTTGCCAGCAAACTCAAACACTGAGACCCTAATCCCCCAGGAGATGGAGTCAAGAGTGAATCCTCCATGAGGTCCCAAGGGCAGAGCTGTCATGAATGGAACTAGTGCTCTTCTTAAAGAGACCCCAGAGAGCTCCTCCGTCTTTCCCCCATGTGAGGACTCAGCGAGAAGAGGCCATCCATGAACCAAGAGGTGGGATCTCACCCGATGTGGAATCTGCTAGTGCCTTGATCTCGGACTCCCAACCTCCAGAACCATGAGAAATAAACTCCTGGGGTCCTAAGCCACCCCATCTGTGATGTTTTGTTGCAGCTGCATGAATGGACCAAAGTAGCTTCTTCCTTGTTGCCTAGGCTACTTAGGCAGCTGCTCGACACAGTTGCAGCCATGTCTTGACATGCATGATCCTCTGCAGTTTAGGGTCTGTTTCACCCAAAGAGTGAGGTTTGGAATCCTTGGATGGTAGGTAGACCTGTCACCGGGGATGTAATCTAGTAGGCAGCTTGCACCACTACGATCAAGTCCTTCCTTGACAATACTAGCTCATTGAAAAGATTCAGTTTTGTAAATGACCCAGAACTTGCGTGCTCAAGCCATCTCACGGGGACAAGGAGACCGTGAGATGTTCATTCTTGTGAGTGTTGCTTCTGCCTCTCTCACTGTTTCTTCTTTCCTTATTGGCTCTTATCTCTCTGACCAAGGAGCTCAATCTTTTCTCTCAATCCACAATTATTCATTGATAAATTCATCAAGTCTCATGGTTTCCACACCAACTGTGCACAAGCTGGTCCCAGTGTGATCCTCTCCCCTAACTTCTATATTCTTACACCAAGTCATCACTGCTATCTATACTAGAACATCTCAAGATCTGACGTGATCCAGACCAGTTCCTAGATGACCCCTAAACCTATCCCCTCCTCATTCCCTGCCATTATCGTAAATAATAACTCCATCCTCCCCTTTCATCAAGCAAAAACAAAAAAAATCTGCATTTACTCCTGACTACACCCTTTCCAATGGTCAGGTATGGATGTGAGAGCTGGACTATAAAGAAAGCTGAGCACCGAAGAATTGATGCTTTTGAACGGTGGTGTTGGAGAAGACTCTTGAGAATCCCTTGGACTGCAAGGAGATCCAACCAGTCCATCCGAAAGGAGATCAGTCCTGGGTGTTCATTGGAAGGACTGATGTTGGAGCTGAAACTCCAATATTTTGGCCACCTGATTCGAAAAGCTGACTCATTTGAAAAGGCCCTGATGCTGGGAAAGATTGAAGGCAGGAGGAGAAGGGGACGACAGAGGATGAGATGGTTGGATGGCATCACTGACTCAATGGACATGGGTTTGGGTGGGCCCTGTCAGTTAGCTATGGACAGCGAGGACTAGCGTGCTGCAGTGCATGGGGTTGCAAAGAGTCGGACATGACTGAGCAACTGAACTGAACTGAACTGAACTGAACTCCCTTGCTCTCATAGTTCACATGACATGTAACAGCAATCACTATTGGCTCTAGAATAAAAATATGTCAAAGATCTGATTCCATGCTACCTCCATGCCTGTCACTCTATCCCAAGTCACATATGTGTTTTCCTAAAATTTAGATGAAATATTCATATAATGAAACACAGATAATAATCCAATGACTTTTACAAATGTGTACCTCCATGTAAGTAGCAACAATCAAGATTTAGACTATCTCTCATATTTCCCTTGTGTTCCTCCCATCTGAAAGCTACTGTTTCTGATGTCCTATGACCATTTTCTATTACTATTGCTTGTTCTCCAATATCATATAAATAGAATTTTGTGGTATTTACTCTTCTGTCTGGCTTCTCTCACTAGTAACTTTAATTTTTTAAAATTTTTTCAAAGCATAGTGTTGAAAAGATTGCATAACTTCTTGCAGAAGAAATCCTGCCATTTGGGACAATGTAGGTAAAATTTGAGGGCATTATGCTAGGTGAAATAAGTCAGGCAGAGAAAGACAAATACCATATAATCTCATTGTATTTGTAATCTTAAGCAAGCAAAGAAAGAAACAAAAACTTAATCTCATAGAGACAGACAACCGATTGGTGGTTGCTACAGGCAAGGAGTGTGGGGTGTGGTCAAAATAGGTGAATGTGGGTGGGAATTTCACAGTCTATAGAAATGTAGAGTCCTTATGTTGTACACCTGAAGCTGATACAGTGTATGTGATAATACTGCTGCTACTGCTAAGTCACTTCAGTCGTGTCTGACTCTGTGCGACGCCATCCCTGGGATTCTCCAGGCTAGAACACTGGAGTGGGTTGCCATTTCCTTCTCCCATGCATGAAAGTGAAAAGTGAAAGTGAGGTCGCTCAGTCACGTCTGACTCTTCGCGATCCCATGGACTGCAGCCGACCAGGCTCCTCCGTCCATGGGATTTTCCAGGCAAGAGTACTGGAGTGGGGTGCCATTGCCTATGTGAGAATGCCTCAATAAAAATTAAAAACAGAAAAATAAAAAAGTTCTTGTAACATAATTGACATGCAGGGTTGTGTTAATGTCTTCTGTACAGCAAAGTGGCTCAGTTGTGAATATATGCGCTCTTTTGCATTTTCTTTTCCATTATGGCTTATCACAGGACATTGAATATAGCCCCCTGCACCAAACAGTGGGACCTTGCTGTTTATCCATCCTAAATATATGCAGACTAGTTTGCCTCTGCTAATCCCAGACTGCCAGTCCTTCCCTCCGCTCCTTCACCCTCTTCCTTGGCAACCATGAGTCTGTTCTCCATGTCTGTGAGTCTGTTTTTATTTTGTAGACACGTTAATTTGCATCTTATTACAGATTCCACATGTAAGTGATATCACATGGTATCTGTCATTCCCTTTCTAACACTTCATTTGGTATGATAATCTCTAGGTTCATCCATGTCACCACAAACAGCATTATTTCATTCCTTTTTATGGCTGAGTAATATCCCATTGTGCATATATATTACACATTCTTTATCCATCCTTCCGTCAATGGACATTTAGTTTATTTCCATGTCTTGGCTACTATAAATACTACTGCTATGAATAGAGGTGTGTATCTTTTCAAATAGACTTTCACCATATTTGCTCTTTTGTGTCTGGCTTCTCTCACTCATTATAGCTTTTGAAGTTTAATATAGGTATGATCATTAGTTTTTATTGGTGCATAATGTTCCATTCTATCAATACATCACAATTTTTCTTTGTGTATTAGCCAACATACATCAGGGAAATAGAACCAATATCGGGGAGTGGGGGTGGTGTATGTGTGTGAGAGAGAGAATCTTTAAAGAACAGCCTCACATGATTGGCGGGGTTGGGAAATCAGAATTCTACAGGCGAGGCTGCAGGATGGAGATCTAGGGAAGAGTTGATATTGCAGCTCAAGTCTGAAGACTGAAAGCAGAATCCCTTTTTTCTAGAGGATTTCAGTCATTTTTTCCTTAGGGCCCTCACTGATTGGATGAGGCCCACCCACCTTACGAATCTTCTTTACTCAAAGTCTACTGATTTAAATATTCATCACATCTGAAGGCAAAATGCAGTCTGGTGTTTGACCTAACTTCTGGGCACCATAGCCTCGCCAAGTTGACACATAAAATTATCCATCCCACTTATCTATTTGCCGCTTGATAGAATTTTTTGGTAGTCTTCAGTTTTAGACCTTCATGAATAAACATTTTCTACAATTCTTATTGTGGAGATTTACTTTCACTTTTCCATTTATTTTCTAAATACTTTCGCTATTTTTAGGGATAGAATTACCATGCTATAGGGTAGTTATACATATAACTTTCAAGAAAGCGCAAAAACATTTTCTAAAGGAGTTGCCTTATGTTAAATCCTTGCCAGCAGTATAGGAGATTTAAGGTTGCTGCACATCTTTGGAAAAATATAATGTCATCTATCTTTCTAGTTTAAACCATTCTAGTGAGTGTGAAGAGATATTTATGTGTCTGTGTGTGTTTAAAGCATAGGCTAGTAGTGTTACTCTCTCGGTTATGTTTCGTCTCTTTGTGACCCCACGGGCAGTAGCTCACCAGGCTCATCTGCCCATGGAATTCTCCAGGCAAGACTGCCTGAGTGGATAGCCATTCCCTTCTCCCTTCTCCAGGGGATCTTCCTGACTCATGTCTCCTGCGTTGCAGGTGGATTCTTTTCCGTCTGAGCCACCAGGGAAGCCCAAAAGCATAGGCTGCTTAGTCATAAACTTGCAAAAGGGAACCCATCTACTTTTAGTTTCATTTCCACAGGGGTTCAAAGGTGTTAGAAGGGACAGTGAGTTTGCAGGGTAAGCAGAAGGAGCGCTGAGCACAGTGGGTGGAAGCAGGGAGACTTTCTTTTGGTGTTTGGGAGACATTTGCAGTCCTAGTTTGCCTGTACTGGGCAAATGAGCAGTCGGGGATATTTCAGTGCTGGGGCAGAGGTTTTTCTGTGGCCACTTCTTAAAACAAGCGGAGGTCACAAGGGGCTTTATTGAGGCCAAACTGTCAGACTGGTCCCTGCGTGTGCGTGTGTGTGTGTGTGTGTGTGTGTGTGCGTGTGTGTATGTGTGTGTGTGTGTGTGTGTGTGTGTGTGTGGTGGGTGGGGGAGGCTACTGTGACTGACAGCTTCTCCACCAGCAGTTTTTTACTGTTTATCATCCAACAGTTTTCCATTGTATGAATATACAGTGGTTTGTTGATCCATTAACAGACTTGCTTGTAAGAAAATTCAATACACAGTCAATACATCTGTTAAGCTAGGAGGTGTTTATTTATATCACAAAGGAATTCTGCAATCTCAAAAGAGTTGTCACAGAGATCTTTTATCTAGGAATGGCTACTTAAAATATTGATCTGATTACAAAAAGTCAACATGCCTTGTTTTTAAGCTAAAGATTGTCTCTATATATTAGGGCTCTCTACCAGAAGGCTCAGTAAAATGCCTTTTTAGTGTCCTGTAGCTTACTGATGCTCACCATGCATTGACTATCACCGCCCTCCTTCTTGGGAAAAAAATAGGCAATTTTTTAAAATGTGACGGCTAACTAGTTTTCTCAAGAAATTCTCATCCAGATCCATGGGCACGTTTCTTTTCTTGGAAAGAAACTCTTCGCTTTATCACATCATGGAGAACACGGAAAGCTTGCACGGTTCCTCTGGGAATTTTTGGTACAAGACCGTAGCTTCTTGTTCTCTAATGCTTGTGTTCAAAAATAGAAAGGCCCCTCACTGGGCCCTTTTTAATGAGACAAAGGAACCATGACTCATGTCCTCTGTCCGTCTTTCGGTCTCACGACAGGCTCAGGAGAAGACAGATGCTTTTGTTCCTTGAGGCAGAGGCCCTGTTAGAGAACCTGGGTACTCTCCTGTCTATCAGGGGACGTGAGGGGTGGGCTGCCGTTTCCACCCGTGAAAAAGGAAGAACACCCACAGCCGAAGGCTGACATGAGGGAGGCCCTGCTTGAATGTTGCTTGGCCCCTCCTTACGAGAAGGGACATAAGGATAACCCTTTCCTGGTCCCTGATCCGTTGGCATGTTTGAACTTTGCCCTGTAATTTATTTAAATAAATCAAAATTAGGCCTCATCAAAAAAGAGGGTCATCTCTGATTTTAAAGCAGGCTGGGCATAGCTCCTGATGGATCCTCTGACATTTGTCTGTGATATTCATGGCTTCTGAGCAAGTGAATGGAGACCAGCAGGCAGGATTTCACTGTGCTTCTAAGTCCTCAAGCAGAGACGTTGCTCCATCAGGATTACTCTGGGCTAAATGGCCACATTTAAATATCACTCTTTAAAAATTAAGACACTGTTCACCGATATTTTATATCCTATACCAGTAACTTGTGCTTATGTGTGTTGGTATGTGAGAATATTACAAAAAAAGAAAAATCACTAAATGTATCCCCAAAATGTGCAGAAAAATCCTATAAATGGAGTTTTTAAGTGAGAACTGGATCAAGTCAAGAGTCTACTTTTGGGAAAAGATGCAGAGAAGTGAGAGAAGTGAGAAGAAGTGAGAAGAAGTGAGAAGGGCCTGAGGAGAGCAGCCTGAAGAATGCCATTTCCTGCGCCTCCGCAAGCCCCAGCCGCTGGGGAATCTCTGATCCAGAGGCTGTGCTGTGTGATTAAAATCCTTACAGTTTAAAATGGTCTCTCTCCTCTCATTCAAACACAAAATGTGTTCACGGGGTAAGACACGAAAGAAGTGGCAGTCTCCGTATTTAAACGAGATACAAGAGGTTAGATTGGATTTTTGTGTAAGAAATTTATAGAACACAGTGTAGTGTAGGGACAAAAAACAAACAAGCTTGTTTTATATTCAGAGAAGCGAAGTGAAGTTAGTTTGAAATAGTTATTCCTTCAAGGCAAGCATGGGCCCTATTTCAAGCTTTTTGTTGTTGCTGCTAGGTCACTAATTCATGCCTGACTCTTAACCACCCCAAGGACTGGGGCCTGCCAGGACTCCCTGTCCTCTAGTATCTCCCAGTGTCTGCTCAAAGTCGTGCCCATTGAGTTAGTGATGCCATCTGACCACCTCATCCTCTTCCATCCCCTTCTGCGGCCCTCAGTCTTTCCCAGCATCAGGCTCTTTTCCAATGAGTCAGCTCTTTGCATCAGGTGACCAAAGTTTGGGAGCTTCAGCTTTCATCATCAGTCTTTCCAATGAATTCAGGGTTGATTTCCTTTAGCACGGACTGGTTTGATCTCCTTGCTGCCCAAGAGACTCTCAAGAGTTTCTCCAGCACCACAGTTTGAAAGCATCAGTTCTTCAGTGCTCAGCCTTCTTTACAGTCCAGCTCTCACATCCATCTGTGACTTTGATTACACAGACCTTTGTCAGCAAAGTGATGTCTCTGTTTTTTAATACTCCTATTTCAAGCATAAGGAGATATATATGATGACATGAGATATTTGCCTTTTATTCTATTGATATTGTAAGTTATATTAACTTTTATTGAAGTTAAACCAATAGCATTTTCTTGGGATAAATCCCACTTGTTTGTGGTGTATAACATATATGATGCTGGATCTTGTTGCTACCATTTTCTTGAGGATTTAAAACAATGTATATACATGTAAATCCATGGCTGATTCATATCAATGTATGACAAAACCCACTGGAAAAAAAATACAAAATAAAAAAAAAAAACAACAATGTATACTTACGAAAGATACTGGTCTGAAGTTTCTTTGTCTTGTGATGTTTTGATCTTCTTTTGATATTATACTACTAGCCTCATAAAATGAGTTAGGAAGAAAATTCTCTCCTCTTCTATTTTTGGGAGGGTTTGTGAAGAATTACTGATAATTCCTGTATGTTTGATAGGATCTACTAGTGATGCCATCTGGGCCTGAGCTTTCCTTCATGGGGCTTTAGATACTAACTCAATCTCTAATTGTTAGAGGTCTGTTCAAATATTCAGTTTATTTTTAAATCAGTTTTGTTAATTTGCATCTTTCTATGAATTTGTGCTTTGCTCCAAGTCAGCTAATTGTGAGAAAGCTCAGAGTAACCTGCCTTGAGTTGGTCAAGGAAGGACTATTTAGTCCACTTGAGCGGCTGTAACAAAATATTTGTGAAAAGGTATTTGTGATAGTGCTGGAGACTAGGAAGTCCAGGATGGAGGCTCCAGCACGGCCTGGCCTGGCCCCGGCCTGCTTCTGGGTTCTGACTTCTCGCTGTGTCCACACATGGCAGAGAGCCGAGAGGAGCAAGCTGTCTCTTGCCTCCAGTAAGTATGTTAATCCCATTCCTGAGGGCCCATCCCCATGACTTCATCTGTTCTTATAGATGCAAGGACCCAGCTCCTAATATCACACTGAGGGACAACTATGATACTGGGGTGAGGGACTCAAGTATTTAGTCCATAACAAGCATCTTTATCACTCTTTAAATACTGTCCATGCTAAGAAGTTTGTGAATATACTTTTTTTTTATTTTCTCCATTCCGAATATGAAAGCCAACATCCAGAGTATTTAACATCCACTGAAACTGAGGTAATGGTTTGCTACTTCTCCTTGTTATATAATGACACTCAATACCTCTGGAGCTTTACAAGGAATATATCTTTTTGCTAAATTACTTCAAATTACTCTGCTTTTTTTTATATTTTCCTCTGTTTCCTAGTCATTGCAACTTTCCACTTTAGATCCATTTAAGCAAAATAACCATGATTACAGATATCTTTCTGGAGTATTACATGCTTCCTTGACTTAAAGTGGGATAGAAAATCATTCCTCTTGTTGATGACTTCTGGGCATCTTGGTTGCCAGGTCGGTTCCTCTCTCTGTCTCCTCTGCCTGGCGCTGCAGGCCCCATGGCTCCACGTTTCCTTCCCCAGATCCTAGTCCATCAGAAACTGGCTGGGTGCAGGCCTGCCAGGCCCTGCGGGGAGAGAGCCTGGAGAATGGAGAAAAGGGAAGAGCCAGCTTCGTCTTCCTGCCGCCTGCCCCCCAGCGGCAGTGGAACTGCGGTCACCCCAGCCTGAGGAAGACGCCTCCAAGGTGAGCTTCAGCTCAGCTCAGCTGCATCCTCTCTGCCAGCACTGGTGTGGGTGCAGGGGCTTCCTGCCCATGCAAAGCTCTAAACCCGCCCCCCAGCTCCTCCCTCATCTGTGCAATGGTTTCCCTGCATTAAATTCTCTCTTACTTTATAGATTCTCTTTTCAATGACCCAGGGTCATGCACAAGAGCAACAATTTCTGTCCCGAGTCACACTTAGGCAGGCCTGTCTGTGAATGTTTCCCTGCCTCAGAGTTATGCCTTGGCTAAAACCCACATTGCTACCAGTGCATCTCCCCCTTTAAAGCATCCCAGGATATATGCCTGCTTGGCTGGAGGGAAGATGCTTCATTATGGTGGCTTGGGGACTCTCAGAGAAATTTTACTACTTTTATGATGTGAATGTTGGCTTCTCCAGACAAATCAGGTGTATAAGGAAATGATGTCAAACTTAATAGAAAAAAAAATTGTTCTCTTTCCATGTGGAGATCTTCTTTTAGGTTAGTTTGTGCCCTTGGCCTCTCTTTTCTACCCACTTACCCTTCCCAAAGAGAGAAGGCAGGGATGATGTGACTCGCAAACAGGAGGAAGAAGGAGGCCTGTTCTGCTCGCCTGCCGTTTTTATTTGGAAATGTGTATCAGGCAGACGTCTGTGCTCTGATCTTCCTTGTTGTAGGTTTTCAAGGGCAGGGGAGGCAGAGGGTTTCGTCTCAGCCGGTAGCTGGTTGGGTTTAATTCAAGACTGCTGAGTAGGAATCCCTCTTTTGCCAGAGATGGAGGCCACTCTGTGCGAACAGCCTTCTTAATTGTAACAGCAGCTATTTCATTCTCCATCTCTTTGCCTCCGAGCTCTTCCTCTTAATACATGCCAAGTGTGGAGACAGGGAAGACATCCATTAACTCTTTCAATTCCCTATCTGCGGTTTGCAAAGCAAATAGTTCACTGGCCCGTGTTTAGTTTTCTCAAGACAGAATCCATGCATTCCTTACTGGGAATATCAAACAAAAGGGATTTAAAGATTCTGCTAATTCCTAAAGGAGAAACCAGTCTCTCTTGTTTTGGCTGTGTACCTTTAAAGCATTTCACAGTAACGTTAATCTAAAAGAAAGGCCTATTTGAGAAAGGTACACATTATTGTTTTAACCAAAATATGTGGGGTTTTTTCAACTGTTTTATCCAAAATATGAGAAAAAGCAATGTTGAGTCTTTCTACTAATTAAGCTTTCAGAGGAAAGGCACTGTGGTCCTCTGAATCTTTCTCAGTTCCTAAAACATTGGTGGTTGTCCTCATGAAGCCCATGCTATGCTCAGTAATGGGTGACTCTTTGCGACCCTGTGGACTGTAGCTTGACAGGCTCCTCTGTCCATGGAACTCTCCAGGAAAGCATACTGGAGTGGTTTGCCATTTCCTTCTCCAGGGAATATTCCCAATCCAGCGATCCAATCCATGTCTCTTGCATCTCCTGCATTGGCAGGTAGGTTCTTTACCACTGCTCCACCTGGGAAACCTTTTATGAGAAAGGTACACATTATTGTTTTATCCAAAATATGTGGTTTCATCGTTTTCATCCAGAATTTGAGAAAAGGCAATGTTCAGTCTTCCAACCAATTACACTTTCAAAGGAGAGGCAGTGTGATCCTCCGAATCTGCTTTTAGTTCCTAAAAATCCAGTGGTTGGCATCATAGAGTCAGAGTATTTGAAAACATTGCCCAAAGCGTCAACTTTTCTTCCAGATGTTTTCATGGTTTTGTCTTAAAGAGGGCACATTTGGACGGGGCCCTGAACCAACCATCACAGCATCTTCTTGAGCTGGTTTGAATGCCCACTGAGAAAGGCAGAAGCAGGCCTTGAAAGGGTAAGTGGTTACTGGAAAAGGGCAGCTCAGCCTTGAATCTTATTATGACTTATTTATCTAGCCCAGAGAATTTACACTTGGAGGAAAAAATAAATAATAAAAGGCACGGTGATTTATAAAACAATCCTGTCCTGTTGCAGCCTGAGCAAAGCTGATGGCAGCTCTCGCCCTGAGCCCTCCTCTGCCTGGGCCCAGCAGCTGGATCGGGAAAACAGCATTTAGATCCTGCCCTTGTTGTATGAATAGATGCTTTTGAACTGTGGTGTTGGAGAAGACTCTGGAGAGTCCCTTGGACAGCAAGGAGATCCAACCAGTCCATCTGAAAGGAGATCAGTCCTGGGTGTTCTTTGGAAGGACTGATGCTAAAGCTGAAACTCCAATACTTTGGCCACCTGATGCGAAGAGCTGACTCATTTCAGAAGATCCTGATGCTGGGAAAGACTGAAGGCAGGAGGAGAAGGGGACAACAGAGGATGAGATGGCTGGATGGCATCACTGACTCGATGGACATGAGTTTGAGTAAACTCTGGGAGTTGGTGATGGACAGGGAGGCCTGGCGTGCTGCGGTTCATGGGGTCACAGAGTTGGACATGACTGAGCGACTGAATTGAACTGATTACACTTAAGTTAAGAAGATATGGAATATATATGCAATGGAATATTATTCTTCCATAAAAAGAATGAAATAATGTCATTTGTAGCAACATGGATGGACCAAGAGACTGTCATGCTGAGAGAAGTAAATCAGATAGAGAAAGACAAATATCATATGATATCACGGAATCTACAAAAAGTGATACAAATGGACTTATATACAAAACAGAAATAGATCCACAGACATAGAAAACAAACATTTTAAAACTATAATCTGTTATATTCCACATAATTATCAAAGAGAAAAGAGACAAATGTTTGTTTTCTCAAATAAGTTCAGAACATTCACTAAAACAAAAGATCACAATTTGTGCAAAGCATTAACATGTTAAATCTTCCCTGTACCTGTGGATATGTTTTTATTTTTTTGATTCATTTATTTTCAGTTGAATGATAATTGCTTTACAATATTGTGTTGGTTTCTGCAATACCTCAGCATGAATTAGCCATAGGTATATGTATGTCCCTGCGTTCTTGAAAGTTTATCACACTTCCCACTCCATCCCACCCCTCTAGGTAGTCACAGAGCATGGGGTTTGAGTTCCCAGCATCATACAGCAAACTCCCACTGGCTATCTATTTTACATGTGATACTGTACATGTTTCCATGCTACTCTCTCCATTTAAATGTAAGCTTATCATTTAAAATGGAAATGAATGATTTCTCCATGCATTTTGTTTTCCTGAAAAATTTCCGTTTCTTTCTCCTTTGTGCTATGTACAGTATTTACATCTCTATGCTAATCTCAACTCCAAATCCCTATTTATCCTTTCCGCATTCAACAGAAGCCTGTCATCTGGGGGTTTGAAGGTCTGAGGGTAGCGACTTCTACTTAACAGCATGTCATTTGGCATCCTGTCTCCTGTAAATGCCAGGTCCGTATTTTATGGGATTTTAAAAAGGTCCAGGGAAGTATGTTGGATGGAGGTCAGCCTCCTGAATGAAAGTGTGGTGGCAGAGGCCCAGAGAAAATCCAGGAGTGATTCATGGCGTGTTCACACACCGTGTGGGGCTGGCAAAGCAGGAGACACTCTGCTAGCAGACTGGAACTAAATTCTGAGACTCTCCTGCGCTGCCAAGAAATGTCATCGCAGCGTTTTCTAAACAAGCCATGAATTGGATGTCAGTGTCTTTGGTTGAAAGTACAGTAGACTTTTTGGCAGGCTCCAGGAGGTTTCTTTAGATACATCTTTCATTTTCTAATTTTGTATTTTTGTTTTTCTACAGTTCCATTGATGCTTTTGAACTGTAGTGCTGGAGAAGACTCTTGAGAGTCTCTTGGACTGCAAGGAGATAAAACCAGTCTCAGATAACACCAGAATATAGAATACACTATATTCACCTTCCAGAAAATACAGGATCTCTAGTGGCATAACCCTATAAATGCACTCCTTTTTACAGTGTTTGTTTAATTTCTGCTGTAAAATGCTTCTTTCTAACTGTGACACTTTTTTTCCTTTCCCTGACAAAGAAAAACCCTGACACCAGTGTGCTGGGTGAGGTCTTCAGGATTCCATGTGGGCAACGATGCCAGGGCCAGATGGAGGCTTCTTCTCTCACCAAGAGAGTCCAGACTCATATGTCCTGTTCTTCCTAATCATCTCGGCAGTTATGTGACAGCATGATGCCATTGTCCCATTTCGAAGGAGAGACCCTGCACTGTAACAATGTCACATGACTTTTCCAACATCCCACAGAGTGAAAAACATGGTTAGCACATCACTGCAGGGGTGTCTAACTCCTGATCTTCAGTCTCTTCTGTAAAAACACCTAGATCCTACTGGTGGCCAAGAAGTCATTTTGCTGTCTAGTCCCACATTTGGTAAATAGTGAACACTTTTTGGATGCCTCTAACACATGGGTTGTATTTCAGTTACTCAGTCATGTCTGACTCTTTGCAACCCCATGCTGGACTGCAGCATGCCAGGCTTCCCTGTCCTTCACCATCTCCCACAGTCAGCTCAAACTCATGTCCACTGAGTCCATGGTGCCATCCAATCACCTAACCCTCTGTTGTCCACTTCTCCTCCTGCCCTCAATCTTTCCTAGCATCAGGGTCTTTTCCAATAAGTCAGTTCTTTGCATCAGGTGGCCAAAGTATTGGAGCTTCAGCTTCAGCATCAGTCCTTCCAATGAGTGTTTGAGGTTGATTTCCTTTAGGATTGACTGGTTGGATCTCCTTGTTGTCCAAGGGACTCTCAAGAGTCTTTTCCAGCACCACAGTTCAAAAGCATTAATTCTCCAGTGCTCAGCCTTCTTTATGGTCTGACTCTCACATCTGTACATAACTACTGGAAAAACCATAGCTTTGATTATCATGGGACACACTGCTGAGCACTAGAGAAAATTCAATAACACATTTGTTCACAGAACACATGGTCAGTAAGCACTTATTAGGTACCTTAGGTGTGCCCAAGACTGGAATAGGTTCGAGACCATAGAACTCTTGCCCTAATAGAGCATATGCTTTTCTGCAGGTGGGGAGCAGAATGGGAAGAATTAAGTCAATAAAATTGTGTCCATCAGAGTCAAGTGTTATGAAAACAAAAACAGCGAAAAACCGATCAACGAACAAACGAGTAGGGTCAGAATGTGACTTGGTGGGTTGTGGTCGGGGGTGGTCTGGCATACATGAACAGGTGACCCACAAGCAACACGGAATTAATTTCTACACCTGTGGACCGAAACAACCCCAAGAAAGGAAGCCAGTAGTCAAAGTAACCGTGAACCGTGAGCAGTGAGCAGGGAGGAGGTCCAGCTCCTGCGGGGGAGGACCAGGATGGAGGGGCTGCCCTTGCAGAGGCAGAGGGGAGCCCGTCTGAGCTGGGGGCCTGAAAGCAGAGCTGACCACGGAGAGGGAACCAACCACGCCCGGGGGAGGGAGGCGCGCCCCATCCGAGTCAGCGGCTGGTCCAGGTCTGAGTAGGGAAGAACTTGGCTCATCCAAGGGCCGGAGAGGAGTCAGTGGGGCTGGGGAGCAGGCTTGGGGTGGCAGGTGGCCGAGGACGGGGTGGGAGAGAGGAGCGTGAGAACAGACCGGGCCCTGGGGACCGCAGCGATGTCCCGGTTTATCCTGACGCCAACGCGAAGCGTGGGAAGCAGCTTCATCTGGGTTGTGTCTGCATGCTAAGTCACTTCAGTCGTGCCTGACTCTCTTCAACCCCATGGACTGTAGCCCACCAGGCTCCTCTGTCCACGGGATCCCCCCCAGGCAAGAACACTGGAGTGTGTTTCCTCCTTCAGGGGATCTTCCTGACACAGGGATCAAATCCGTGTCACTTACGTCTCCTGAATTGGCAGGTGGGTTCTTCACCACTAGCGTCACCTGAAAAGAAAGTGAAGTCGCTCAGTCATGTCTGACTTTTTGCAACCCCATGGACCATAGCCCGCCAGGCTCCTCCATCCATGGGATTCTCCAGGCGAGAGTACTGGAGTGGGTTGCCATTTCCTTCTCCAGGGGACCTTCCTGACCCAGGAGTTGAACCTGGGTCTCCCGCGTTGCAAGCAGACTCTTTACCGTCTGAGCCCCCAAGGAATCCTGTGTCCCCTGGGGGGTCCCTTAAACTAGGAAGGCGTGATCTCACTTATGTCAGAGAAGGTCTGTTTGCTGCTGCATGAAGTCTGGGCCAGAAGGAGGGGAGGAGGGGGCAGAGGGCCAGCTAGGACCTTGGCAGTCTCTCTGGGTGTGTGAGGGAGGCCTGGAGCGCGGGCCCAGGGGAGGAAAGGCATGTCAGTGTCAGTAATCACCTTGGAAGCGAGACCTGACGGAGCTGGTCTGCAGCATGGATGTAGGACTCTAGGAACAGGCTGTGACTCATCCTTTTCTGGATGGTGGCAGGACTTGTGCAGAGTCTGGAAAGATTTCAGAAGGAGGAAGGAGGCTGAGGAGCTGGGAGGGAGCTGGGGGTGCACCCCGAATGCCAAGGGGCTTAGAGAAGTAAAGAATCTCATGCAGGCAGATCTCCATCTGGTGAGGTTTAGGCGTGCGCATGCTCAGTCACTCTGTCGTGTCCGATTCTTCGCAACCCCATGGGCTGTAACCCGCCAGGCTCCTCTGTCCATGGGATTCTCCAGGCAACAGTACTGGAGTGGGCTGCCATTTCCTCCTCCAGGGGATCTCACTGACCCAGGGACCTGCGTCTCTTACATCTCTTATGTCTCCTGCATTGACAGGTGGGTCGTTTACCTCTAGTGCTACCTGGGTCTGAAGTGAAAGTCGCTCAGTTGTGTCTGACTCTTTGCAACCCCATGGACGATAGAGTTCACGGAATTCTCCAGGCCAGAATACTGGAGTGGGCAGCCTTTCCCTTCTCCAGGGCATCTTCCCAACCCAGGGATCAAAGCCAGGTCTCCCGCATGGCAGGCGGATTCTTTCCCAGCTGAGCCACCGGGGAAGTGCCCCCACCCCGGTATGGTGACTCCAATCCGAACCCCATCAGAGAACTACCCCCACCTCACCGCTGCCGGCGCAGCGACACTCGGAAGCCTCCAGGGAGCGTCTCAGCACTGTGACTCGCCCCATCTTTGGACAGCCTCCCTGCCGTCACACTGCAACAGGAGTTCCCCTCAGGACTTGAGCTTGGTGGACCCACCAGGCCCATCCAGAGACCGACACGGTGCTGGTTCTGCACACGGACCTTCCAAATGGGCAAAACCAGCGCTTCTGTCTAAGCCTCTGTGAGCAGGTGGACGGCTGTCCCTGCTTCCACCCGCCCTCTCCCAGGCTCTCTCCCGCCACTCACTCTGGCCCTGGTTTTCCGACTGTGCTCTGCTTGTTAAACACCCTCCCAGTGAGGCATCCGGAACTAATGCTGAGGTTCGGATGAGGCCAGAGAGGCCGTAGAGAAAGGCCTTCACTCCCTTCACCCCGGGTGCTCTAGGTCCATTAATCCAGACTCAGTCTCTCCTCCCTCTGACGTCCACCCTCCCGAAGGATGCACCCCGATCCTGGTGGACTAAGCCCCCTTTCTCCACACATCCATCTCTAAGGCAGGCTCTTGGGCTCAGCTTTGGAGGAGCAGGTTTTGGACCAGCTCGTCTCCCTGTCTGACAGCTGACGCTGTGATCGCATTCCTGGCACCGATTTGTTGGTGACAAGAACATGATGGAAACTCAGCTAATACAACTGTGCCCACAATCTGCACCAGACCCAGAGTGGGCGGTTCCAGCAGCAGGAACAGCGATGATGGCCTTGTCCAGGAGCTCTGTGAGACAGAGGGCCAGGCAGGATGCTGAGCGTGTGTGTGTGTGTGTGTGTGCGTGTGTGTGTGTATCAGGCCGGATGGGAGACCCTTCAAGTCACTCATGAGGCAGGACCCACAGAGGTGTGCATTTGTCTTAAACCACAGTGGAGAGCCTTAAGTACAGTCCTGAAATGTCAGGCTTCTACTCTGCAGGAACTGGAAAATCGTGGAACAAAGGATTAAAGCAGGATTTGGAAAGTTAACTGGTGGGAAGATTGAGGATGAACTGAAGATAATGTAATTCACCTTTTTTTTTTTTTTTACAAGTACCAGAAAGAAGTCACTAGGGGTAACTTTGGGTTATGTCATGGTAAAGAGGATCATAACCGTGATGTGCTCCAGGTATGAAATGAGTCAGGCATTTAGTAACAGGGCAGCTCAAGGGGTAGGAGGAGGAGTTCTGCATGAATGTTATTCTCCTTCAACATGAACAGCTGCAGAGAGGTTTGTATTAATAAGGTGAGGATGATGAAGTCAGAGAGTAAAACGGTAATATACAGCCATTTGTCACAAGTGTTCCTTTTTAGTTCAGTTCAGTTGCCCAGTCGCGTCCGACTCTTTGCGACCCCATGGCCTGCAGCACGCCAGGCCTCCCTGTCCATCACCAACTCCTGGAGCTTGCTCAAACTCATGTCGATCAAGTCGGTGATGCCATCCAACCATCTCATCCTCTGCCACCCCCTTCTCCTCCTGCCTTCAATATTTCCCAGCATCAGGGTCTTTTCTAATGAGTCAGTTCTTCACATCAGGTGGCCAAAGTACTGAAGTTCCTTTTGCTGTCTATTAAATATGTAACACGTTCACCTGATTCAGAACCTTTCCCTCTGATACCTGGACCCACTGATCCATTCCTAGCAGCCCCCTATCCAGCGATCTTTAGTTTCTTATGCAAGTTTCTAGTATTTCTTTGTAGCAAAGCAGTTTTGCTCCTGCCTTCTCTGCGGCACTCGTGGGCTCTGCCCACCAGGCAAACTACCAAGGCCAGGTGGATTAAACCACAGACATTTATTTTCTCACAACCCTGGGGGCTGACTCTCTGAGATCAAGGTGGGGGCAGGGTTGATTTCTCCTGAGATTTCTCCTTGACTAGTAGACGACTGTCTTCTCCCTGGGTCTTCACATGGCCATCTCTTTGTACCTCCCTGGGTCCTGGACTAAAAAGGACCAGTCATATCGGTTTAAGGACCAGCCATATAACCCATTTAAAAGCCCTAAGCCACTTTTTAAGACCCCTCTCTCTACACACGGTCTTATTCTGAGGTGCTGCGTATCAGGGCTTCCACATACGGATTTTGGAGAGACACAGTTCAGCCTGGAACACCTGCTCTGTTTCCTGGACTCTCAGAGGTAAGCAGACTGATAGTATAGGGGCTTCCCCGGTGGCTCAGCTGGTAAAGAATCCACCTGCAATGAGGGAGACCTGGGTTCGATCCCTGGGTTGGGAAGTTCCCCTGGAGGAGGACAGGGCAACCCACTCCAGTGTTCTTGCCTGGAGAATCCCAGGACAGAGGGGCCTGGCGGGCTGCAGTCCATGGGGTCACAAAGCGTCAGACATGACTAAGCACAGCATAGCACCAGCTTCATGATGACAACCACCAACTTTTTAGGAATCTAAAATCTAAATCTAAAATTTAAATCTAAAATGACTGAGAGACTAAATACACAGCACAGAGGCTAACCCAGATCCAGGGAATCACTTTTGGTGGGGAATGGCTCCATCAGTACACTGAGGACATCAGATCAGGGGTTGTGGCCACATGGGTCTTAGGTCCCTGTAGGACTCCTAGTTCATACTGTGTAATTATCACTCTGTTACTGACTCAGCAACATGGTTTGCTCAAGGGATTCGTGCAGTTCTTCCCTAATGACACTGTTTCACAAAGTATCAAGATAAAAGAACCTATGTAGATTCTACATATATGCGCTTAATATACAGTATTTGTCTTTCTCTTTCTGACTTACTGCACTCTATACAATAGGCCCTAGGTTTACCCACCTCAAATGTGCTCTTTTTTTATAACTGAATGCCATTTCACTGTATATTTGTACCACAATTTCTGCACCCATTTATCTCTCTATGGACTTCAATGAACCTATATGCAGGGTGGTAAAGGAGACGCAGACACAGAACAGATTTGTGGACACAGTGGAGGGGGAGAGAGTGGGACGAATTGAGAGAGTAGCATGGAAACATATGCATCACCAAATGTAAAACAGACAGCTGGTGGGATTTGCTGTGTGATGCAAGGGGATCAACCCAGGGCTCTGGGACAGCCTAGGGGGTGGGGTGCGGTGGGGGGTGGGAGGGAGGTTCAGCGGGAGGGGACGTGTGTATACCTGCCGCTGATTCATGTTGATGTCTGGCAGAAACCAGCACAATTTTGTAAAGCAACTATCCTCCAATAAAATTTTTTTTAAAAAGAGGCTATGTAGGAGGAGCTGGAAGACACACTTGATACAGATAGACCATGCAGACTTTGCTAGAGATGACCTCTTGTTTGTCTTGTGTACTGAGGGAAGCAGCCACATCCCGGGAACTCGGTGACTTGTCATGGTGATATTTCATGGGGAACATAGACATTCAATGCCCTGACAAGCTCATGATGCCAGTTTATGTCCTTTGCGATTTTCTATTATAAAGCAGCTATTGTCATATTAAAGAGAATTTAGGAAATAAGTAAAGATTCTTAAAGTCCATAAGCCCAACCAAGTTTATACAGAGGAGCTATCCTCAAAATATTATGTCTTAGGCTAAACTATTGGAGAAGGAAATGGCAACCCACTCCAGTATTCTTGCCTGGAGAAATCCGTGGACAGAGGAGCCTGGCGGGCTGCAGTCCATGGGGTCACAATGAGTTGGACAGGACTGAAGCGATTGAGCACAAGCTAAATCTTAAACAAATCATTGCAACTGAGAACTCAACTTAAATATAAAAATTATAGACTCATGGAGTAGCAGAACCCTAGAATGGGATTATTACCAAAGTAGTACATGTAGGGTCAGAATTACCAGGTCCTTAGAAGAGAGGACATCAAAGGAAAGAAGGGGGGCCAAGCTTCCCAGACGCCTGGTACCTCCAGTGAAGAATGGAATGGTCACCTGCTCCAGTATTCTAGCCTGGAGAATCCCATGGACAGGCGAGTCTGGCGGGCTACAGTCCATGGGATCACAAAGAGTCAGACACGACTGAGCGACTAACGCTTTTACACCTTTCACCTCGAAGTGAGATGGACTGCACCCCTGGGTGGGGTGGGTGGAGGGGCCACCTATGGCATTTCACAGCCCTGACGTTTGCTCACAAACCTACAGGCTTCCTCCATCCCCTCCTGGCTGGGGCTGGCAGGCACAGTTGGTCCAAAATATCACACAGGTAGGTTTTGTTAGAACTTTGGACTAGTTAAAGGTCTAGAGTATTGCTATAACTCCTCGGTTACTGCAGGAGAGGAAGATAAGGCGGGTCTGGTTATCACCCAGCAGGTGAGGACTCAGATTCCCTGCACGGCTCAAGGGCAAGGCTTGGGGAGCTGCAGGGGTGCAAGTTGGAGCTTCTCAGCTGCAAGATCCAGCGTGCATGTCTTCACCACCCCAGACGAGGCCCGTAGCTCTGGGCTTATGTTCAAGTATTACTTAAACAAATCACTGCAGCTGAGAGCTCAACTTATACATGTCCTTCCGCTAGTTCCGTTCTTGTCCTCACCTGACTGTGACCAGTGACTTTCACACACACCTTTTTTTACTTTTTTTTCAGTCAAGTTAAGCTTTTATTTCCTTCATTGAAGTTCAGTACTTAAAATAGTAACACAAACTGCTGAAAGAGAGTTTTAGTTAATTTAAAGAAGTTTCTCATGTGAGTTTGCCCAAATTATTTCTTCCACTCTGGAGGAAGAGTTCCTACTGGCCCATACTGCTTAAATTCTATACAAATATAAAAGGACTATATTGTAAAGTAATTAGCCACCAATTAAAATAAATAAGTTAATTTAAAATAAATTAATTAATTAAAAAAAACTAAAGACACAAGATCACTTGAATCCCTGCACCACTTAAAAATAAAAGTAAGATCCACCAAAAATACGTCAATAACTTCTAAAATAATAGTCACCGTTTAAAATAAGCTTTTCTGTGAGACACTGTGCTAAATATGTTGCAATTCGTTTTGCTTTTGTGCTCCATGCTGACCCACAAAAACATCCTTGCCCACAGGGCCTCGCTCTTGGCCCCCACCTGCCAGACGCCCCCTCTGCATGGTCCCCAGCATGCCCTGCTATGCCCAGCTATGCCCCTGCCCTAGGACCTGTGGGCGCTATAAATCCCTCACTTTCTCACACCTCTTCACATACTGTCCTGTATCTGCTCCTGACTGATCATCCAGGCACCCAAATACAGTAACATAATTGTTCCTCATGACACAGCACACAATTCCTGCTTCAGAAAGTCGTTTTGGAACTTAGGAGGAAGGAAGCTCTTTAGTCACTTAGAACTCGGTGTGTTCTCCTTCTCATAACTGGAATTCTGTGTGTATTTCTATTTTCTTTCTTGCCTAAGACTGTCCATAGGCTTCTAAACCCCATCTAAAACATATTCATAGAAATAAAAAAAATAAATAAAATGTATTCATAGAAATAATGCCAACTCTCGTGTGAACTTCATATGCCTTTTCCTTAGTGTTTTTTACTTTATACGTATTTTACTATTTTAACAGATATTTCTTTAATTTAAGGCAGCCTCAAGTATTCTATGGAAAGAGATGCGATACAAATAATTATATGTATACATATATGTATATGTATATATAGAATACATTTATGTTAACCAACTTAGTAAAGTATCTACTTCTCTCTAACATTAGCTGTTTAGAATACTTGAAATTGTTTGCTATCGTTGGTAACTCAGCTGGGGTGACTTGGTTCTTCACATCTGGGAAATAGTTCCATCTTATAAATTCTTAAGAGATTTTCTGGAGAGTTCAAAGTTTTTGGATATCTTTAGAGTGCTTCCCATGTGCTGTCATACTGATTCCATGGTTATGGGTTCATCATGATGCCTGCAATAAACAGCTGCCCTGGTTTCATCTTGTATCAGCATCCTAATTTTTTGTTGTTGTTGTTATAAAATACTTTACAACTTACTCATTTTATAAATGGCATTCTGATGCTTTTCTCCTAACTCCAGTGCAATTTTATATTTTATTAATGCTGTGTTTTAGTCTCTCAGTCTGTCTGACTCTTTGCGACCCCATGGACTGTAGCCCTCCAGGCTCCTCTGTCCATGGGGATTCTCCAGGCAAGAATACTGGAGTGAGTTGCCATGTCCTCCTCCAGGGAATCTTCCCGACCCAGGAATCAAAGCCAGATCTCTCGCATTGCAGGCATACTCTTTATTGTCTGAGCCACCAGGGAAGTCCCTGTATTATTAACAGTGTGTCTTTATCCAAACCGATTGAGGCAAATGTTTCCAAACTACTGCTGGTCCTTTCACTTCATTTTATTTCTGTAGACTTTTCTGCCTTTTTTTCTAAAAGTCAAGAGAGTAAATATTACTCTTGTGAGCTGTTCCTTTTTTTCTATTTTTCCATAATATGATATTAATAGTTAACTTTTTAAACTTCTAAAATTACTTAATATGTGCTTTATTATAAGATAGTCACTATTGTGTGGATACAAACGGCTAGTTTTCTGTCTTTTCCTTTAATTAACTACTTTAATAAATTTATCATTCTAGTTTTCAGCTGACTCATTCAGATTGCCTGGCTATGTAATCAGTAAACCTAAAATAATGATAGCTTTAGCTTCCTCATTCCAGCATTATTAGACATATAAAAAATACTTCTATTCATTAACCTGAAAGTTGGCTTGTAAGGTCATTTTATGTACTCATATAACCACTAGTAATCTAATTAGCTTAAAAGGTACCACATTATAGATTATTAAGGACAGTTTATATGAAAAACTATAAGCTGATTTGACACTCTTTATTCTTTGATTGATTCATAAAATTTTAAGAAGAGATAGTTGCAGGATTAAATGTTTGTGTAATTTAGTGAGTTAAGTAGTTATTCAAGAGACAGACTTGATGTGAGCCTTGAAACACTTAAATAAGATGAGAGACAGAAATTAAAAAGGTTTCCTGGATTATGAACACCTAGCTTCTTTTTCTCCATGTGGCATCCACCAGCCCTTCGCCTGCACATCGGGTGACGGTGGCCATGATGTGGGTTGGTGCTATGCTGGGTGGGGGCCCTGGAGATGCTCTGGAGACAGATCAGGGGGAGCTGGCTTAACCACACTGCTCTGTAGCTCAATCGTTTATGGAGATCTGCAGATTCATCTATGTTTGCCGCTCTGATCAAATGTCAACAATATCATGCGAATGAGAAAAAAAATATTAGAACACTTGTATTTTCTTATTGTCAAGATATGAAATTAGCCCTCAGTTCAATTCAGTTCAGTTGCTCAGTCGTGTCTGACTCTTTGCGACCCCATGGACTGCAGCACGCCAGGCCTCCCTGTCCATCACCAACTCCTAGATCTTGCCCAAACTCATGTCCATCAAGTCGGTGATGCCATCCAACCACCTCATCCTCTGTCATCCCCTTCTCCTCCCACCTTCAGTCTTTCCCAGCATCAGGGTCTTTTCCAAAGAGTCACTTATTTTCATTAAGTGGCCAAGGTATTGGAGCTTCAGCTTCAACATCAGTCCTTTCAATGAATACCCAGGACTGATCTCTTTTAGGATGGACTGGTTGGATCTCCTTGCAGTCCAAGGGACTCTCAAGAGTCTTCTCCAACACCACAGTTCAAAAGCATCAATTCTTCGGCACTCAGCTTCCTTTATAGTCCAACTCTCACATCCATACATGACTACTGGAAATTAGCCCTAGTGAATCACAAATAACAATATTCAATGAGTGTTTGCTAATTAATTTTGTAAACCCATAAAAGAAAGAAAAGACGCTGATTCTTTACTACTGCTTCCTTTTGGGGTCATCAAGTTGTCTGGGTTCTTCCTTTGAAAACATCTCCTCCTGCTCCTCCACCTACCGAACAACACACTGTCCCACAAAGCAGTTCCTTCGCCCTTGGATGTTGGTGGATTCTCCTCTAGGTCTTGATCTCTGACTCCAGAATTATCTTCCAAAAATGCAACTCAGTCAAAGTTACACTCCTGCCTAAGAAACTTCTCTCTCTCTTTTAAAGTGAACTAATTCTTCATCATCTCATAGAAAACAAAAATCAAATTTGACCACAATAAACACTGTTAGCCTCCTTCTTTCCCTGGACAATTCATGCTTGGGGGAGGGGCCAAAAACTTGCAAAATGGAAGATGAGCATGGAATTACAACATGAAGTCAGGTGATGCATCCTAATTCAGTCTGACATCTGGCATTTATTTTTAGCCTGAAAAATAAATTCTCCCTTTGGAAAACAGGGAAAAATAATTTCCTATGAAATTCTAGATGTGGAGAGGGAAAATAATTTTGTAGCTATTCTTTAACCATATTTCGAAAAGAATAATTACTATACATGCTCCCATGGTCATCATAAATTGTGTTAACGTTTTTATTGATTCTCCCCTAAGTGAATTTGTGCCCTTGTGGAAATAACGAAAGAAAAACATAAGCCAAGTGTAAATTATTACTGTATCTGCATTCATTAAATGCTGTTCAGAAATTAATAAAACTGAATCCTGATGGATTATGTCATAAATCTAATAAAACAGGGCTTTTTGGGAAACTGTAACATCCATCCGACCCTCTACCCTTAGACCAATGTCTAAGTCATGCTTTTTTTTCTGGCTGTCTTGTTTCTCCAACTTTGACTCAAAGTATTTCTTCCAACAACCAAGAATGTACCTATTTTCTGAAGAGTCCCATGATTGTTCACAGCTTTGCTCACTTAGGTCATGAGGAATCTGTTTTCTATTCCTAGTGTCATCATAGTGCAAGAGCAGATCAAGTGACAAATGCTCCGTGAAGATCTGATAGCATGCTCATTCCATTCTCCCGAACACTCACTCATAACACTCATTTTTGCATGTCTGGCCTATTGCCCAAGTTAGGACTTGATGGAGAACGAGGGCTTTGTAGCTCATTTGTTTGTCCTTTAACACATCAAGTCACATTAATACCTCTTGAGGAGGTACTACATAAATCTTTTTCAACTAAATGTAATCACTTTAAAAGAAATTTAAGTTAAGAATATTTTCCTGAGTAGCATATTTTACAATAACCTAAATGGGAAAAGAATCTGCAAAAGAATAGATAAATGTATATGTAAAACTGAACCACTTTGGTGCACATTGGAAACTAACACAGCATCGTTAATCAACTAAGCGCCAATGTAAAGTAAAAATTAAAAATAAGGTTACAGTAAAAATGCTGTTTGTCATTTTAAAGTGTTTTGATTTATTAATATTAATATACGTATCGTCTAGAAATTTTGAGATTTATTTGATTGCCTTAATTTATAAACAACTAATTCAAGACTAGACTTGAAAATGATATGGTTTGAATATAAATGTCCTAAATATTATATAAATATACGTAAACTAAGATTTTCATGCTAACAAGTACCTTACAGGGTTTCCCAGGTGGCTCGGGGGTAAAGAATCCGCCTGCCATTGCTGGAGACGCAGGTTTGATCCTTGGGTTGGGAAGATCCCCTGAAGAAGGAAGTGGCGACCTGCTTTAGTATTCTTGCCTGGGAAACCCCATGGACAAAGGAGTCTGGCAGGCTACAATCCCCAGGGTCGCCAAGAGTCAGACATGACTGGGCAACTTACTATGCACACAAGTACCTTATGATACCTCCTAAAACAGAAAAGCTGTCCAACAAGCCAAGCGTTACCGACTTTTGCTTTCTGTTTGGTTCAGGATGTGTCTGCATGTGGCTGGAGAAGGCTGTGACTTACTTATGTTCCTGATGAGCGTGGTGCTGGCCCTCCCTGATACTGCTCCTGAGTAGAGCCTTGGGCCAGGGAGAGACCAGGGACTTGCTATCACAGTGGGTCCTTCTGTCCTCGGGCTACCAGCAGGCTCCGCGGCCCGGGGTCAGCTTGGGCAGCATGTCGTGAGCTATGTCCGTGAGGCTCTTAGCCCTGACTGGCATATGTGGGGCTGAGGCTGTCTCCCTCCTTGTAAAGTACAGTGAGGGGGCAGGGATACAGCCAGTGGTGAACAGGCATCACAGACTCCATGCCCAGGACTTCCCTGGTGGTCCAGTGGCTAAGACGCAAAGCTCACAAAGCCGGGGGCCCGGGTTCAACCCCTGGTCAGGGAACTAAATGTCTCATGCTACGACTAAAGACTCTGCATGCCACAGTGAATATTGAAGATCCTACCATCCTCAACTAAGACCTGGTGCCGCCAAATATACAAATAAAAATAAATTTTAAAAGAAATAAAAAATAAATGTCATGCTCAGATATACAAAGTTTCTTTCACTGGCCTTGTAATTTTTTTGGTGTATGTTGAAAACACCAAATCATTTCATGATATAGAGCAGTGGTCCCCAAACTCTGGTATCTAACACCTGATGATCTGAGGTGGAGCTGATGCAATAATACTAGGAATAAAGTGCACAATAAATGTAATGCCCTTGAATCATCCCTAAACCGCTTCACCACTCTTTCTGGCTTGTGGAAAAGCTGTCTTCCATGAAACTGATCCCTAGCATCAAAAAGGTTGGGGGCTATGATTTAAAGCACTGCCATTATGTGGCTGTTCCGACTATATTCCTCTAGCTTCACAATATACATTTGAAAAGTCGGGGGGAGGGAAGTTCAGAAAGTTGGGAAGTAGAACAGGAAGCGATGAGAGGAGTTCCACCCTGGTTGCTGAGCTCTGCCCGGCGACACTGTCTCAGCCGCACGTGTATTCAGAAGCAGCTCATCAGATTTATTCTACTGGACTGGGTCCTGGTTTTGCCCCATGCATGGAAGCTGCAGATTGAAAACAGAGACTCTGATAGGAATCCTTAGAGGGATCCCTCCAGCTTCGATATTTGCTTTAAGTTTCATCTACAATTTTTATGATCTATTTTATCAAATAAAAATATGCAAAATGGAAACATAATTCTGTCTGACTTTATGACATCGTGTCACGTCATTAATATAAAGCCCTAGTGGACTGCTGTTTAGCGCAGATGCTGGCAAAGTCACGTTCAGTTGCATTAGCTTAGTCTCATGATAGAAAGAGATAATTCACAGACGTCCCCTCTTTCCTAACTGCCCTCCGCCCTGATCCAAGGGAGTTCTCCTGACTTGAAAGAACTGGTCTGCCTTCTCATTTCCTTTGTGAGCATGAGGTACTGGGAGACATAAATCTCTCCTTTAGCTCAACGATATTATGCACTTTTACAGAGTAGATTCTCATATAACAGGAAAAAAAAATTCAAAAGGATAGATACTATAGTATAACCAAGGATGCAAAACTGAACTGTTTAAGTAACAGGTTAAAATGTATTCATGACTTGCTTGGCTTGATGATAGGAATATATATAAAACAAGAAAAGAAAAAAAAAAAAACCTCATTTAAACAAAATGCCAAATAACTGAAGCTTTCAGATGGCTTAATTTTCCTTCCATGGTTTTGAATATCTCTTCAAGAAGTGAATAATTCCTCTTTGGGGCGTGAGCGGGTCATTATAGCATAGCGGCACCTTGAACAGGTCATGGGGAAGCCTGGACAAGGGCCTGGATTGGGCAGGGCATGTTGAGCTTATACTAGAATAAGAAAGGATGCAGGGCTTCACACTGGAATGGCGAGTGGGGCCTGAGACATACCCAGGGTGTGCCCATGAAGGGGGGTCTAGGGGCAGAGGTGTAAGCATTGTTTTCATAGATGTGACCTTCTGGAGAAAACAGAGGGATGGATAAAACCCTAGTGACAGTCAAAAAGGCTGCAAGTCAAGCCAGAATGAAGCACAGGCCAAGGACCCCAAGGGGAGAAGTTTTATTTTAAATCAGATATTGTATCATAAGCCTACAGAAAGCCAACAGAAAGTCATCACCAAATATCCAGAGTCAGGATTGCAATGCGACCTATGGGTATTTCAATAATAAAAGTGTGAGGCTCTCAGAGGAATCAGCTTCAGTAAAGCTGTAAAAGTAAGATACTCATTTCAAGATGAGGAACCAGCAACGTTCTTTGGGTGTGAGGACCATCATTAAAAGCGTGGACACAAGGAATGGAGGCAGCACTAGCTCAGAGTGGGTCCTAATGGGAGAGAGAAGGAATATTTAATGTGACTTTTTTCAAATAATTTAAAGAAGGGATTTTTACAAAGGTGTGAAAGGGGTGTGGGAAAAGTCATACCTGGAGATTTTCGCAGTGGGTCCTACCATCCCCAAGACTGGAGAATGTTTAATGAAACCAAGAGACTGGTGAGGAGAAGGGCCTCCGCCAGCAGCTGCAAGTTTTAATGGAGGAACTGGCTGGACTGTGGGAACTGGAAAGGGAGTAAGCATATTCCGAGCTCTCTTCCTTCCCTCTCTCTGATTCCCATCGACTGAACTTGTTCAGAAACAGGAGATTCCCAGGGCATGGAGCAGGTGGAGAAGGGTAGAGGGTTGGTCTGGAGTGATCCAGTGCATACTTTTAAGGGTTTTCCTGGTGGTTCAGATGGTTAAGAACCCACCTGCTGATGCAAGACATGGGTGCGATCTCTGGGTTGGAAAGATCCCCTGGAGAAGGAAATAGCAACCACTCCAGTATTCTTGCCTGGAAAATTCCGAGGACTGAGAAGCCTGGCAAGATATAGTCCATGGGGTTGCAAAGAGTTGGACACGGCTGAACAACTAACACACACACAAAGAAAAATATGCTTCCTTAGGATGGAAAAAACTACAATTTTGATTACAGGATGCCCCAAGTCAGAGAAAAGAAAAAGATTGAGGCTACTGAGAAAAGTGGGTTGGTCCCTTGGTATGCTGGAGCCACATGCTACAGCTCATGAGAGACGATAGCTTAAATAAAACTCTGAACTAATTTTAAACATGGGGAACATAAAATCAAATAGAGTGAGAATATTCATGCCACAGGAACTGACAAGCACGTCATGACCCTGATCACTGCCCCTGGCCTGGAAAGTCAACTTTAGCAGCAACTGCAGTTGTAACAATTTCTCAGAGTTCTGGGAACTTTGAGGGGTATGGACAGTACAGGCTCTCTTTTCCCTTCCTGGGTTTTGGGGAAAGCTGACAGGATAGGGAAGTAGGTGAAAAATGAGATCATGGCTGTCATAGACAGGAGAGAATGAAAGGGAAAAATACTTAAAAAAAAAAAACAACAATAAAACCAAATGTTTACCATGTTCATGTCTCCATTGCTGCCCAGAAAATAGGTTGATCAGTACCATCCTTCTAGATTCTATACGTATGCATTAATACATGATGTTTGCTTTTCTCTTTCTGACTTACTTCGCACTGTATAATAGGCTCTAGGTTCATCCACCTCATTAGAACTGACTCAAAATGTGTTCTTTTTTATGGCTTGAATAATATTCCATTGTATATATGTACCAGAACTTCTTTATCCATTCATTGAAAGAAATACTTTACCAAATGTAAAATGGATGTATCTGGTAAGTCGCTTCGGTTGTGTCCAACTCCTTGCAACACCATGGACTGTAGTCTGCCAGGCTCCTCTGTCCACGGGATTCTCCAGACAGGGCTATTGGAATGGGTTGCCATACCCTCCTCCAGGGGATCTTCCTGACCCAGGGATCAAAGCCAGGTCTCTTGCAACTTCTGCATTGCAGGCGGATTCTTAACCACTGAGTCACCAGTGAAGCCTGTAAAATGGATAGCCAGTGGGAATCTGCCGTATGATGCAGGGAGCTCAAACCCAGTGTGCTGTGACAACCTAGAGGTGTGGGATCAGGTAGAAGGTGGAAGGAGGTTCAAGAGGTAGAGATATATGCATACCTGTGGTTGATTCATGTTGATGTATGGCAGTAACCAGCCCAATATCTTAGAGCAACCATCCTACAATTTAAAAATAAATAAAATTTTTAAAAGTTTACAAATAGCTTCTATGTATAGCTCTGTGCTTCTTAGTGTTTGCAACATTTATTCCAAAATAGTCCTGTCACATCCAGGGCTTTTATGAGCAGGTAAGAGGTCATCATCCTAAATGAATAAGAGTGAAACCTTCTTTCACAAGTCTTCACATCTGATCAGCTTCCCTATCTCAATTATCAGCGGCACCACTAGCCAGAAAATTCTTCACCCTGAAGACTTGGGGGCTGTTTTCATCTCCTGGCAGACATCAAGTCTAAGACAGAGCCATATGGTGCAGGCAGAATAGTAGTCCCTAAAGATGAGTACATCTTGGTTCCCAGAACCTCACATGCCAGAAGGACTTTGCAGATGTTACTGAAGTGAAGAAGATGGGGAGATGATCCTGGAATATCCCACTGAGCCTAATTGAATCCCTTGAATTATGGCTTCTCTCAGGTAAGACCAGAGAAAGAGGTGTGACGAGAGAAATAGAGTTAGAGAAACGCTGCTTGGCAACTTTGAGGATGGACAAAGAGTCCACAAACCAAAGATGCTGAGGCTCTTGGCTGTGCTGTGCTGTGCTTAGTCATTCAGTTGTGTCTGACTCTCTGTGACCCCATGGACTGTAGCCCACCAGCCTCCTCTGTCCATGGGATTCTCTAGGCAAGAATACTGGAAGGGGGTTGCCATGCCCTCCTCCAGGGGATCTTCCCAACCCAAGGATCAAACTCAGGTCTCCCGCATTGCAGGCAGATTCTTTACCAGCTGAGCCACCAGGGAAACCTGAGTGACTCTTAGAAGCAATAAAAAGTGAGGACCCTGAAGAAAGGAATCGGCCTGCTGACACCTTGAGTTAGCCCAGTGACCCATGTGTCTGGCCCACAGAACTGTATTACAGTAAATTAGTTGTTTAAGCCACTGAATTTATTGTGATCTGTTATGGGCGTAACAGAATATGAGTGTGCCACGCTTCACTTTTCCTGCAGATTTCATATTCCTATTTCCTCTCACAGTGTTGCTGCTCTGAACTGTTTTCTAAGACCTGCACTGATCCTGGCAGCTTCCCTCACTGATCGAGTTCAAAGGGGTTAATACAAAACACTCAGAGCTGTTTCTGCAGCAGGAAGAGCAGTCGGCAGACAAGTTACTTTGCACCAGAGATGGAATTTGGGGAGCGCTCAGTGTAAAGATGCCCATCAGATGATGCACCTACAAGCATCTTTACATTTTACCTGTCCTTCTCACTGGACAGCTATGCTAGGGAAGCAGGGGTCAGTCTGTCACCGCCCCAGACCCTCTTTCTTGGAGAAGCACAAGAGTTTTTTTCAATGTTCTCACGAACAGACCTCTGGATGTCTGACAGACTGGGTTCAAACCCCAGCTTGACAGCTTCCAGGCTGTGTGGCTTTGGGCAAGGGAATCGGAATATTTCTTGTAATTTCATTTCCTCATCTATCAAATGGGCCAACAGCAGGACATCCACAAGTAAGTTAATATCATGCTCATTTACTCAACCAGCAGAAGCCCAATATCTGGGCTTCCCGGGTGGCTCGGCAGTAACGGATCTGCCTGCCAACAGGAGACACTAGAGACGTGGGTTTGGTCCCTGGGTCAGGAAGAGCCCCTGGAGGAGGAAGTAGTGGCCCACTCCAGTATTCTTGCCTGGAAAATCCCATGGACAGAGGAGCCTGGTGGCTTACGGTCCATGGGGTTGCACAGAGTTGGACACTACTGAAGTGACTGAACACACACTTGCACTCAAGCCTAATACATGCGAGGAACTTGCTAGGCACCCAGGAACCACCGAAGTACAGAGGAACGAAAACCACCCCAGACGTAAAATTTATGTAGGTAAAACCTACTGGTGTGCAAGGGTGGAGAGTAAGGGCTTACCTGATGTTAATAACAAATATATAACTGGATTGATTTTTCAATAAAAATATGAAAATTTTCAAGAAAATGTAAAAGTATGAAATTAATTTCCTCACCTCACTCAAAAGCTCTGGGAACTTGAAACCCAGCAAGTGAGTGACCTCTGAAATATCTTCATGAGATTCTCACTGAGACTTCAGCTGAGCTGACAAACAGAAGCTTGGGAAATGGATGTCTGAAGGGCTATTATAGAATTCCTCTTTGTGGATGGAAAATTGGATAATCCAGGGTTCTGAGCCTGAACTTCAAATACTCTTGAGAAAAGTGACCAGTCTATAAAAGAATGTAACTGTCAATTCCCATACTGCAGTGGAAATATGCCCACTGGGAAAGTTCAGCAAGGACCGACTAGCATCTTACAATGAATTGCAGTTTACAAATGCATTCTAAATTTGTCTATCACCCAGGGATCCTTGTAACCCAAGACAGTGAAACAGCAGGATGCCTCCTGCTTCTGAGACAACCACGGTCCCTTCGCCTGACTTGGGCTCCTGCCAGGCAGGCTTCTATAAGCAGAATTTATGCTGAAGCAAATGGCTCTGAGTCCACCAGCCAAGCTGGGTTCTCCACATTTTAAGTGAACACCACACTCACCTCATACACACTCACACATGTGTGTTTCATAGGCAGAGATACAGCAAAAGATATCTATGTGTGTGTTTGTTTTAAAATCTTTTAAGACATATATTAAAAAGCAGAGACATTACTTTGCCAGCAAAGTTCTGTCTAGTTAAGGCTATGGTTTTTCCAGTAGTCGTGTATGGATCTGAGAGTTGGACTATAGAGAAAGCTGAGCGCCGAAGAATTGATGCTTTTGAACTGTGGTTTTGGAGAAGACTCTCGAGAATCCCTTGAACTGCAAGGAGATCCAACCAGTCCATCCTAAAGGAGATCAATCCTGGATGTTCATTGGAAGGACTGATGCTGAAGCTGAAACTCCAATACCTTGGCCACCTGATGCAAAGAACTGGCTCATTTGAAAAGACCCTGATGCTGGGAAAGATTGAGGGCATAAGGAGAAGGGGACAACAGAGGATGAGATGGTTGGATGGCATCAGCAACTCAATGGACATGGGTTTGGGTAGACTCCGGGGGTTGGTGATGGACAGGGAGGCCTGGTGTGCTGCGGTTCATGGGGTCGCAAAGAGGCAGACAGGACTGAGCGACTGAACTGAACTGAACTGAAGACATATATTCTTAACTTCCCAGCTGGCACTAGTGGTGAAGAACCCACCTGCCAATGCAGGAGATGTAAGCAACACAGGTTCAATCCCTGGGTCGGGAAGATCCCACTCTAGTATTCTTGCCAGGAGAATCCCATGGACAGAGGGGTCTGGCAGGCTACATTCCAAAGGATCACAAAGAGTGGGACATGACTGAAGTGACTTATCACAGCCCAAGACATGTATTCAATTTTAAATAGTTTAAATAGTTGGTGAAGATTAACTAGGAATTTGAAATATGGTTGGTGTTTAGTTTAGAACCTGCTAAAAATACATTTGTGTTCAGATGGCCACATTTCATTTCACTGTATCAGTGTATCCTCTGAGGTTCATTTGCAGCTGGTTACTTACCAATGTAAAATATGAGCAACTTGAGTCCTTCATAAGAGCGTCTCTGACATCTTTTAACTGCTTCACTATCCTTTCCTGAATATAATGCACTGGTCTTGTGCTCAAGGTTTCCTTCTATCCCTGGATTTAGAATTTGGAGAAATATGTGCACTGTAAATATCACAAGAGTCCCACACCTCTGAGAAAGTGCAGGAAGGAGCAGGGCTCACGTAACAGCAATGGCATCGCCAGAGTCTAGATGAACTCTCAGTTCCGTGATACAGTCATAGCTATAAGCAGACGATTACATAGACTTATCCAAAGATCAATCATTTATTCATCCACCCGATGGGGCTAAATTAAGGATCAAGGTGGCAGGATGAGCAAAGGAGTGCGGGGGGAGTGTGTATACACACAAATTATATGTACATGTTTATGTGTATATACGTGCACATCTGTGTCTGCATGCATGTAGTAGATACATCCTTCTGTCTTTTGCTCTGTCTTTCCAGTCACACATTTCTTTTGCTTAAGGATCACGTGATAAAATTGCCAAAAATCTTCTTAAAGAGCTCAAGTTATTCTCACCCACACACGCAGTCGGCAAACACCCGGATCCGGCACCAGCGGCCTGCTCTGTAGGGACGCCATCAGAGCATCCTTGCGGTGTGACGCAGAGCGGAGTGGAGCGGACAGGAAGGAAACAGCTTCCCTGAGCAATTGCCGCCGTCAGTTCCTCTTGTCGAATCTTTACAAAACTCTCATTTACAAGTTTGGTTTGAGGCTAAGTTCTAGAACTCTTGCAATGCAGGAAACCCTGGTTTGATTCCTGGGTTGGGAAGATCCCCTGGGGAAGGGATAAGCTACCCACTCCAGTATTCTGGAGCTTCCCTGCTGGCTCAGTTGGTGAAGAATCTGCCTGTAATGTGGGAGACCTGGGTTTGATCCCTGGGTTGGGAAGATCCCCTGGGGAAGGGAATGGCTACCCACTCCAGAATTCTGGCCTGGAGAATTCCATGTATAGTCCATGGGTCACAAAGAACTTGACAGGACTGAGCAACTTTCACTTTCACTTTATAGAGCTCTGAGCCTGGGTTTCCCTGTCTATTTAACAGCAGTAGCAATCATTCTCCTGCCTGGATAAGATGGAGGTTGAGGATGAGGTAATGGATGCACAGTGTCTTCTTAGTACCGTAATACATCTAGGGATGCACAGTGCCTTCTTAGTACCCTAATGCATCTAGCAGTGCCTGTGTGCCCTGCCTGAACCCCTGGGTGCTGTGTGCAGTGATGTCTTAGATCCTGGGAAGGAGCAGAGCAGCATCCTAGGCCCTCTGGGTTTGAACCAGAAGGAATCTCTAGGAAGAGTCTCAGATAAGCCCCTGGGGTGACCTGAGGATGCCATGTGGGCAATAAGTGACTGCAACCAGGAGAGTGAGCCAAGGCTTGGAAGTGAAGCAGAATCTGGAAGGACCCAGTGGGCTTGGAAGCATGCAACAGGCTGGGTGATCACAGAGCATGAGACTGGGGCTGGATCTTCCCCAAGGGGCACGTCTTACTGACTCAAAGGAACCAAGTCAGGGGCAGGTTTTCTCCCAACAGTTGGTAACACTGATCCTCACTTCCAGGCTCAGTTCCTCCTACATATGTGATCCATTCTCATGCAGCCAGGGCAAGATAAGAAGTCTAGTCAAGAGAACCAGAATGCAGGTTTGAGCTGACCTGTTGGTGATTGTTCTGCTACCTTGTCAGAGGACGCTCACCCTGCCCTTCAGATCTCATGCCCTGTCTGAAAACCTGGACTTTTCTTCTGTTTCCTGTCTTGCAGGGTGTCCAGAGTCATATACTAATGTCTCTAAGTCCATGCTTAGCTGCAGCTTACACTTTGTGTTGTGATAGATGACATTCAGGACAAAAAGTTCTCAGAAGTGCCTGGCAATGCACTTATCCACTCATTCGCCCTTTGCTTTGATTTTTTTTTTTTTTTTTTTCTCGTAAGAAGCTGCTTTTGTAGTAAGTCTTTCACTGCGCACCTCTTCTGATGTTACCATTTGGAGTTGCTGCTCCCATCTTTACCTGCATTCATACTCGGAGTGTGTGTGGGCTCAGTCATTCAGTCGTGTCCGACTCTTTGTGACCCCACAGACTGTAGCCTGCCATGGGATTTCCCAGGCAAGAATACTGGAGAGGGTTGCCATTTCATACTTAGAACCATTCCAAACCTTTGAAATTGATCATCAGAGGGCCTCAGTGTGAGAGATGGCAGACCTGATACCTGAAGAGTGACCTCTTCACAAGTCAGGGGACCACCTGGACCCAATGCAAGCTCTGCTTCTCTATTCTTTGTTCCTGATTAAAGAGATGAGCTTCTTGAAGCTGGAGACCACATGTTGGATGGTGATTTGGATCCAATTCTACAGAATTTCAGCTTATTCAACGCTCAGATCTCTCTCTGTTTTATTCTTAGACTACTACATGGTCTCAATAGAACCATTTGCTCCATTGTTATGTGGTCTATCTACCACCAGCTGCATGTCTCAGATGGGAAAATCCTGGAAGGGAGGACCCATTCTCATGGGTACTTCTTGGTCAAATGCTTCATTGTAGATGGTGGATCAAGACAGGTAGGACCTTGATTACACGTGACAATTTCTTTAAGGGCTTTGGCCAGGAGTAACTCTTAGTGGAGCACGCTCCTCTCCTACTTACAGCTGCAACAGCCATTCCAAGAAGTCACTCTCGGGTGAGTTTTGGAGGCCCTGCTGCAGACTGCTGTACACCAACTACTTCTGATTTTTAGGACAAGAATTCAACTTCACAGCACAATTGAGCTCAGGCTGTGAGCTCAGAAATCCTACATCACTCCACTAACTGCAATCTAACTTAAAACTCCACCTTTGAAGTTAAAAAAAAAAAAATGAATTAAAAACAAAAAATCTTGCCCAAATTTGAATAAGTTTTTCTCAGTCCTGCATAAGGGATAGTAGTTTATTTTCTATGTTTTTGGCATGAGAACTCTAATGATGGAGGGTAATCTGTTTGAGTTTCGGGTGTAGAAAAGAGCCAAGAATTACTAACCTGGGTATATATTCTTGGTATAATTGTGTTTTGCTTGATTTCTTTGAAATTCACTCTCTTTTTTCCCTAAAAAGCTATCTTTTCAACCCCTTTGGTTTGTGTCTGCAAATCTCAGTGACCTGAGAACATAAAGGGAATTGACTCAAACGTTTTAGAAAACTTTGCAAAGAGGCTATCATTCCGCTGCATTCCCTTGTCAGGTGCCTGAACCTGATCCCACTCCCTGAAAGGAGTGTGAGGGAGCCTCTGACCCACTCCATTTTCAGGGAGTGATGTTGAAAGAACAAACCCGACTGCACTCAAATTCGGCATTGTTTTGCGGAGTACTTTTTTCTAAAGCTTCTCATAAGTTCTTTGTATATAAACCTGCCTCACCAGCCAAGGAACTGTTCAATTTCCATGAGGTTAAATGATTTCCCCAAAGACTATTAAATCTTAATCCAATCTCAGTAGAACAATCTCATTGCATTGAATTCATCACAGAAATGTTTCCAAGCTTTAATTGTAGGTACCTATGGAGCAGGATGGTTTTCTGTTCATCGAGTTGAAAGAAAACTCTTTCAGTTTCAAAATGTTGGAAAACATTTAGGCTCCTCATTCTTATCTTATTTAGATATGTAATTTGTATAATATACTGTGATGCTGAACTAGTAGTAAATCAGATTAATATGTTCCAGGCCTTAAACTAACCTAAATATTAAAAGTCTATTTTTAAAAGCCTATATTGTACACTTAAGAGATAGTATTTGTCAAATACAACCTTGAGAAAGGGATGGCTGGGCTCTCTCTTTATTGGTCCTGTTTGTTGATACTGGTTAGGCGCTCAGTCGTGTCCGATTCTTTGTGACCCCATGGACTGTAGCCCACCAGGCTCCTCTGTCCATGGGATTCTCCAGACAAGGATACTGAAGTGGATTGCCATGCCCTCCTCCAAGGGATCTTCCCAACCCAGGGATCAAACCAGTGTCTCCTGCAGCAGCAGGCAGATTCTATACCACTCTGTTACCAGGGAAGCCCCAAAACCACCACAACAAAAATATAACCTTAAAAAAGCATGATTGGATTCTCTCTTTGTTGGCCCTGAAGTGAACTGAAAGTCACTCAGTCATGTCCAACTCTTTGTGACCCCATGGACTATATAGTCCACGGAATTCTCCAGGCCAGAATACTGGAGTGGGTGGCCTTTCCCTTCTCCAGGGGATCTTCCCAACCCAAGGATCAAACCCAGGTCTCCCACATTACAGGCTGATTCTTTACCAGCTGAACTACAAGGGAAGCCCCCTTTGTAGGCCCTGGTAGGGAAAAAAAAAAAAAAAAAACAGGCCATGGAAGCCATGTGGTCACATACACTTCAAAAATAGAGATTTCTTGTTGTAGGAGCTGGGAGGATGGTAAAGCATTTTGAAAGAGCAGAGCTGAGAGCTCCAGGAAAGCACCCGCTCTTTACACACTGGAGTAGCAGCGTCTGTTTCCCATTCGGGAGGCATGTCAAGGGACACTCTTTGGAACACCAGCACCTACCCAAATGCAAAGTAGCCCCTTAAAGGAAATCACAGGTGACTTGGGGCATGACAGGCATTCCAGGGTGGCTTTGAGGAGTTGCCAAGTCAGAGAGTGTGGAATGACGGGGATCCAGCCTGTGTGCTGTGGGTGAGAGTTTAATTGACACTCAGCCTAGTTCTTCAAGTAGAGGCCATCCTTGCTCTATACAAGCATTGTGTGCCATCCTCCAGAATCCTGACCACACACATGTAGTGTGTTCTGCCTTGCGAGTCACAGTCCTATACAGTATGATCCCACCACAAATGCCCAAATGCCGTTTGCCCATGTTGGAAAACACAGAATCCATTCTATTAGCTGCCCCCTCCAATTTCCCTATATGTTGCAGTCATCACCATTTTCCACAAGTCACCCCAACTCCAAATGCTAAGTCACGCCTTAATCATTCTTGCACTTGGCCAGCTAATCAGTACCCAAGTATTGTTATTCATATCTAAAGGTCCTTTCTCCCAGCTCTTTCAGGCTCATCAGCTCACCCAAGTCTGTTAGCCCAAATGTGGGTAATATTTATATTCACTAGGCTTCCTAGGTGATGCAGTGGTAAAGTATGGCCCTACCAGTGCAAGAGACATAAGCACAGGGTTTGATCCCTGGGTCAGGAAGATCGCCTGAAGGAGGAAATGGTAACCCACTCTGGTATTCTTGTCCATCCCATGGACAAAGGAGCTTCGTGGGCTACAGTCCATAGGGTTGCAAAGAATTGGACATGATTGAGAGACTTAGAGCACCCATATTCAGCATTGTTCATCTCAAAGGTAAGATATTTATTGTTATATCCAGTATTCACATTGTTAGAGCATGAACAATTCCCAGCCTATCTTATTCCTCTCATTTCTTCAAATAAATCAAACTTCATGTCCCTGCATCCTTGCTAGATGAGTGACCCCTGGGGGATGACCATTATCAGTCCTGGTTTATAAACCACGACTCTGACCCACATTAATGGGTGATGTTCAACCAGTTACTTGAACTCTTCTGCACATCAAAACCACATGTATGACACATCAGTCATCCTTCCCATTCTAAAATGAATTGGTCCCTCCACTTCCACCACTTCTGTTCCAAACAGGTCAGCTCTCAGGGTCCCACCACCTCACCCCCAAGCTCCATCCAGGCATCTGGTCAACTTCTGTTACTGAACACCTTGTACCCACCACCCACCTTCTCTGGGGCCTCTGGTTGCCTGGAACAACACTGTTCAGTATAAATATAAAGTTAAGTGAGACGTTCATATTCTCTTTTTGCACCATGTGGCTGAAATCCACTGTGTGTTTTTCAATGACAGCAAATCTTAATTCAGACTGGCCCAAGTTCAGGTGCTCAGCAGGTACATGCAGCCAGTGAGGTGCTGGCCTAGAGAGTCACACCAGTGCCTGTCTTTGCCTTCGGGCACTTACCACTCCGCTGTCCCGTGTTGTGTTCAGATCCGAGGCTACCGTAATAACATTTAGAACTTTTCAGTGCTCTGCACCCACTGCTGAACTAGTGAAATGAGTATGTCCTAGAGGTTTGGGTCTGCTGAGACTGCTACAATAAAATAGCACAGACTGGGTGGCTTAGCGAAGAGACATTTGCTTCCTCACCCTCCTGGAGGCTGAAAGTCTAAGATGAAGTTGCTGTCAGGGCTGGCTTCCTCCGAGTCCCTCTGTCTGCCTTGCAGACACTTCTGCACCCTCACGGGACTGCCTCTCAGTCAGCGTTGTCCATGTCCTAACCTCCTCTTATCACAAGGACACCAGTCACATCGGCTGAGAGCCCAGCCCTGTGGCCTCCATTCACCCTGACTTGCTTTCAGTTGCTCAATCATGTCCAACTCTTCAGCTCGATGGACTGTAGCCCACCAGCCTCCTCTGTCCATGGAAATTTTCCAGGCAAGAATACTGGAGTGGGTTGCCATTTCCTCCTCCAGAGGATCTTCCTGACTCAGGGGTTAGACTCGCGTCTCCTGCATTGGCAAGCAGATTCTTTTACCACTGCACCACCTACAAAGAATGCATTAATTATCCTTAATCATTTCTTTAATGATCCTGTCTTCAAAGAGAGTCATGTTCTGAGTTAGAGTTAGAATTCAACATGAATTTTAGTGGGGGGAGGCACAGTTGAGCACATATCCCTGGACTGTATGGTAGCCCTCAATAATATTAGCAGACATATGATCATCTCCTCTTCTTTTGTTTCTTAATCTCTAAGAAATTTTACCCTAACTCACCTTAAAACATCCCACTGTCTGTCCACCTCCACACTGTCTTTTTGTCCTCCACAAAGAAATGTCCCGGGATCCCCCTGTTGTAAGACCCTTCAGATTATCTTCCAAGGTCCCCCCCCCCCATTGGGCCTCTCCTCATCCCTTTATTAAAAGAAACGCACTCTTCAACCCAACCATTAAAGTTGTTAGAAGGGGCATTGCCTCAGGTTGCAGTTATTCGTGTGAGGTATAGTAGCACACTGCAGGGTAAGGTGTATGAAACTCTGATAGGATGCCTAGCACAGGCGCTGAGCAAAGGGATCAGTGAGTCACGGCACTTCCCCTCTTCTCTTTTTGGGCTTCCCTGGTATCTCAGCTGGTAAAGAATCTGCCTGCAATGTGGGAGACCTAGGTTCAGTCCCTGGGTTGGGAAGATCCCCTGGAGAAGGGACAGGCTACCCACTCTCATACTCTGGTCTGGAGAATTCAATGGACTGTATGGTCCGTGAGGTTGCAAAGAGTCGGACATGACTCAGCAGCTTTCACTTTTCACAGATTATACCCAGGTGGCTCAAGCGGTAAATAATTCACGTGCCAGTGCAGCAGCTTCAGGAGATACAAGTTTGATCCCTGGGTCGGGAAGATTCCCTGGAGTAGAAAATGGCAACCCACTCCAGTATTCTTGCCTGGGAAATCCCATGGACAGAGGAGACTGTTAGGCTACAGTTCTTGGGGCTGCAAGGAGTTGGACACAAATGAGCATGCAAGCACATGAGGTTAGTATTCACAAATTTAATGACTTTTGTTTGTGGGCAGGATAAGTGCATGGCTTCCTCTGTGATGATAAAGTCCCAGGTGAGAAGACCCCAAGCAAGCACGTGGCCCAGAGAATGTGTTGGGCAAGTCACTCCCAACAGCGCCCGGCACCTCCCTCTGGTCGCCCTATTACAGGGCTCGGCTCCAAGGTCCTCTGGGAAGATGACTCGCTTGTGGTCCACCGCCCGCCTTGGGCTGCCAGCAGTCTTCCAGTCCAGTTCTCCCTGACTGCCCTTTCCTCTTTTTGGAAGGTGAAACTGAAATTTCCCCACACAGTGACTCCTGCCTGACTGTGTGGTGACCCTGGCTGCATAACTCAGCACTGCTCTTCATTTTTTAGCCCTTATGACATGGATCAGGGCAGTCACTGAGAGACAGCTCTTTTTCTTTTTTTCTTGCTAATATTAACTTCACAAAGGGCTTTACTCTGTGCAGATGACCAGATTCTCTATTTGCTTCTACCAGATGGGGATTTTTAAGACCATACAGCATAGGGAGAAAAAGCAGTCTTGGGCTAGAGATATATTTTTGTTATTAATGTTTTGTTTATTCACCCAAAGTTTAATGACGAACCTGATTTCAAGTCCAAACATTCACAGTATCCCTTCGGAACAACAACCATAGACTGGTGAGTTAGTTTCTAGTTTCACCATTCCTGGGGTCAAAAGTAGTCCAGCAAGGAAAATATTCAATAATTATTAGCAATGTGAGAGCTGAACCATAAAGAAGGTTGAGTACCGAAGAAATGATGCTTTCAAATTGTGGTGCTGGAGAAGACTCCTGAGAGTCCCTTGGACAGCAAGGAGATCAAACTATTCAATTCTAAAGGAAATTAACCCTGAGCATTCATTGGAAGAATTGTTGCTGAAGCTGAAGCTCCAATACTTTGGCCACAAGATTCAAAGAGCCAAATGATTGGAAAAGACCCTGAGGCTGGGAAAGATCAACAGCAGGAGGAAAAGGGGGCAATGGAGGATGAGATGGCTAGATAGTATCACCAATTCAAAGGACATGAATTTGAGCAAACTCAGGGAGATACTGAAGGACAGTGAAGCCTGGCCTGCTGCAGTCCATGGGGTCACAAAGAGTCAGATATGACTAAGCAACTGAACAACAAATTAAGAGAAAAGTGAAGTGTTTGCCTTTTGAGAAATATTAACATATCCCCAAATTAATACTTTCTGAAGGAAGGAAAATGGCTGACAGATCCATCGTAAAACTTCACAGTTTCCACTCAAGGCCAGTGGTGAAGGGTGTGGTTGGGGCTTGGGAGAGGGAGATTTCTGATGGTACCTCCTGCCCAAATAGGAACAGTCCCTAAAGGATTTAACGTAAGTGGTTTGTGTCACCTACTAAGACTCCCAGGACTTTTCTCTCCAGAACTAGAAGCCAAATTTCTCTGGCATCTTGATCTACCCTCAGAATGAGGAATAAAGGAAACCTGTACAAAGACTGTCATATCTGACACCACACTGAACCAGAAATCCAATAAAATAACATTGGTGTTCTCCAAGTTCAAGGGTGGAATTGTAATAAAGTGGCTCCAGATTGAGGGCTTCCCCAGTGACTCAGTGGTAAAGTATCCACCTGCCAAAGCAGGTTTGATCCCTGGGTTGGGAAGATCCCCTGGAGAAGGAAATGGCAACCCACTCCAGTATTTTTGCCTGGGAAATCCCATGAATAGAGGAGCCTGGTGGGCTATAGTCCATGGGGTCACAAAGAATCGGATACAACTGAGCAACTGAGCACTCACAGATTGTATCAAAGTACTAGTTTCATGTTAATTCTAAGTTATTCAACAGAATCTGTTCTATTTTCTTTTGTAATGCAGTGCCAAAGGCAAGTTCTATTTGATGGATGATTGGTTTGTCCATTGAGGATCACAGTGATATGAAAGTCTTTCCCCACCATAAGGACAGCTGTGGCAGGTGGAGGACACCCCTAGACATCTCAAAGCCACCGTTAAGCCCCTGACACAGGGTCAGACTCAGCAGGTACTCTGATCCAGGTCTGTGCAAAGTCCTTGACAAGGCCGAGCAGAGCTGCCCAGCGGATGGCTGGCCCCAGGCTCTCTGCCCTCCCTCCTGACCTGGAGCGGGAGCCTTGGACGCCTCGTGGCCTGGCCCCCAGGGCACACACACCTCCCTGCAGGCGGTAGCATCTGACTACTGATCCTGCACCCTCGGTCCATTGCTTCATTGGTCCCAGTAGGGAGCTGAGCAGAAGCACCTGCTTTCTGAGAGCTGATGACGGCTGCTGGCAAGCACGTCTACAGCTTCCTGGAGAAGAGGCAGCCAATGACCATAACACAGCACATAATGCTTGGAAGTGGGGGCATGCTCTTATTCCAGTGAACTGCATGACCTCAGCAAGGCAGACACAGTCAGGCCTGTGTTAGTGGTTTGATGGTGAAAAAAGAAAGGCTTCACTGGTCGCTCACATAGTAAAGAATCTGCCTGCAGTGCAGAAGACCTGGGTTTGATTTCTGGGCTGGGAAGATCTCCTGGAGAAGGGAATGACTACTCACTCCAGTATTCTTGCCTGAAGAACCCCAGGGATAGACCATGGGGTTGCAAAGATTCAGACATAACTGAGCAACTAATACTTCACTTCAGGACCTAGCCATCCCCCAACACACAGAGGTCATGGCTGCCCCACCTTCAGAAGGCTCCCCCTACCAGGCACTATGCCAGGGTCTGAGTGTGTCCCCTGGTTTATGACTCACAGAACTCTACTGGGTCAGCTGTTAGCAACCCATGTGCAAGTGAGGGAACTGAAGCTCTAATGGTTAAGTGATGTGTTCAGCATTTGCCAATCAGAGGAAGAACTGGGTCTGAACCAAGTTTCTCTTTCTCTCTAACAATTACTAATGCTAGGGCTCAGTCCCACATGCTATTTCTACTATACACACCCATCCATGCACTGGTCAAAGGAAATGCCCTCTTCCAACAACACAAGAGATGACTCTACACATGGACATCACCAGATGGTCAATACTAAAATCAGATTGATTATATTGTTTGCAGTCAAAGATGGAGAAGCTCTGTACAGTCAGTATAAACAATACCATGAGCTGACTGTGGTGCAGATCATGAACTCCTTATTGCAAAATTTAGACTTAAATTGAAGAAAGTAGAGAAAATCACTAGCCCATTAAGGTATGACCTAAATCATATCCCTTACTATTATATAGTGGAGGTGACAAGTACATTCAAGGGATTAGATCTGATAGACAGAGTGCCTGAAGAACTGTGGGTGGAGGTTCATAACATTGTACATGAGGTGGTGATCAAAACTATCCCCAAGAAAAAGAAATGTAAAAAGGCAGAATGACTGCCTGAGGAGGCCTTTCAAATAGCTGAGAAAAGAAGAGAAGCAAAAGGAAAAGGAGAAAAGGAAAGATATTCCCACTTGAATGCAGAGTTCCAAAAGATAGCAAGGAGAGATAAGAAAGCCTTCCTCAGTGATCAATGCAAAGAAATAGAGGAAAACAGTAGAATGGGAAAGATTAGAGATCTCTACAAGAAAATTAGAGACAGCAAGGGGACATTTCACACAAAAATAGGCACAATAAACGACGGAAACCATATGGACCTAACAGAAGCAGAAGATATTAAGAAGAGGTGGCAAGAATACACAGAACTATACAAAAAAATGATCTTCATGACCCAGATAGCCACAATAGTGTGATCACTCACCTAGAGCCAGACATCCTGGAGTCCAAAGTCAAGTGGGCCTTAGGAAGCATCACTACGAACAAAGCTAGTGGAGGTGAAGGAATTCCAGTTGAGCTAACTCAAATCCTAAAAGATGATGCTGTGAAAGTGCTGCACTCAATATGCCAGCAAATTTGGAAAACTCAGCAGTGGCCACAGGACTGGAAAAGGTCAGTTTTCATTCCAATCCCAAAAAAAAAGGCAATGCTGAAGAATGTTCAAATTCCCACACAATTGCACTCATTTCACATGCTAGCAAAGTAATGCTCAAAATTCTTCAAGTCCAGGCTTCAACAGTATATGAACCAAGAACTTTCAGATATTCAAGCTGGATTTAGAAAAGGCAGAAGAACCAGAGATCAAATTGCCCGCATCTGTTGGATCATAGAAAAAGCAAGAGAATTCCAGAAGAACATCTACTTCTGGTTCATTGTCTACACTAAAGCCTTTGATGGCATGGATCACAACAAGCTGTGGCAAATTCTTTAAGAGATGGGAATACCAGACCACCTTACCTGCCTCCTGAGAAACCTGTATTCAGGTCAAGAAGCAACAATTAGAACTGGACATGGAACAACAGACTGGTTCAAAATCGGGAAAGGAGTACATCAAGGCTGTATGTTGTCACCCTCTTATTTAACTTGTATGCAGAGTACATCATGAGAAATGCTGGGCTGGATGAAGCACAAGCTGAAATCAAGATTTCCAGGAGAAGTTATCAATAACCTCAGATATGCAGATGACACCACCCTTATGGCCGTAAGTGAAGAGGAACTAAAGAGCTTCTTGATGAAGGTGAAAGAGGAGAATGAAAAAGCTGGCTTAAAATTCAACATTCAAAAAATGAAAATCATGGCATCTGGTCCCATCACTTCATGGCAAATAGATGGGGAAACAATGGAAACAGTGAGAGACTTCCTTTCCTTGGGCTCCAAATCACTGCAGATGGTGACTGCAACCACGAAATTAAGTGACTCTTGCTCTTTGGGAAAAAAAGCTATGACCAACCTAGACAGCATATTAAAAAGCAGAGACATTCCTTTGCCAGAAAAGGTCTGTATAATCAAAACTATGTTTTTTTCCAGTAGTCATGTATGGATGTGAGAGTTGGACTACAAAGAAGGCTGAGCTTCAAAGAACTGATGTTTTTGAACTGTGGTGTTGGAGAAGACTCTGAGAGTCCCTTGGACTGCAAGGAGATCAAACCAGTCAATCCTAAAGGAAATCAGTCCTGAATATTCATTGGAAGGACTGATGCTGAAGCTCCAATCCTTTGACCACCTGATGGGAAGAACTGACCCATTTGAAAAGACCCTGATGCTGAGAAAGATTGAGGGCAGGAGGAGAAGGGAACAACAGAGAGCGAGATGGTTGGATGGCATCACTGGCTCAATGGACGTGAGTTTGAGCAAGCTCCAGGAGATGGTGAAGGACAGGGAAGCCTGGCGTGCTGCAGTCCATGGAGTCGCAGAGAGTTGGACACGACTGAGCGGTGGAACCCCAGCAGCACACACGTTAACGCTTCACGTCAAACTTCAGCTGCTCTGCAAAGTTTCGTTGATTCACCGAGAGGTCTTACAGTTGACGACTCCTGTTATCACCCCAGCCCTGATAACGCAAGGCGCTCTGCCATGTTAGTTACTTTTTGTTGCTGTTTTTCAGTCGCTAAGTCATGTCAGACTCTTCACAGCACCATGACTGCAGCACATCAGCCTCCTCTGTCTTTCACTGTCTCCGGGAGTTTGCCCAAATTCATGTCCATGCCATGGTTAGAATCTTGCTTAAATCTGCTCCTCAAGAGAATCTGAAGACCTGGAAGTCAAGGGCCAGGTATTTTGTTGTGAGGATTGCCAGCATCCAGCACAGGGCAGATTGCAAACATGTGGCAAAGGTGGGAAAAAGGAGGAAAGGGAAGAACAGGGAAAGGAAGAAGGAAGAAAGGGAAGAAAAGTAGACTTTTAGGATGACTTAACCCCAGCCATCTATCAAAAAAGAATAATTATTATTTCCAGTGTATGAATTGAAAAAGAAAAGAACAGTTATATGTAGCCTGAATTTTTCCATTGTGGGATAATTAATGGGGCAGGTTTGACCATGTAACCCACAGGAGGAAAGCATCATATGCCCACAAACAGGGAGTTAGAATCAGAAAGAAAGTCTTTGATTTCTACTAAGAGCCAGTTACTGAAATTTAATTCAATGTTTGCTAAGAGTGATAGCTTGAGACTTAAGTTATTAATTGACCAAGTTTTTCTTATCTTGAACTAAGATAATAAAAATATTTAAGTAAAGAAAAATTGGTCCATTTCCTAACCTAACAAAAATATCAAATAGTCTTCCCTAACACAGACTACAGTGCCAACAGATACTCAGTGAAGTCATACTGAAAGCATCCCTTGATACATGAACTACAAGGGTATCTGAATCAATGAGTGAATGAATCTTTCTTAACCATTGGCATAGATACTATAACAAAAGTGAAGATAGTCAAAGTGAAAATAAGAGTGAAAAACAAGATAAAGTTGAGCTTCCCCAGAGGATTACTGGGTAGTAAGATAACACTGAGGAATTTATTAAGAAGGGATTAAAAGAAAAGTCAAGGAAAACTAAGAGACACTTAAAGAGATATACTGAAAGACTCCAACAAACTCTTGGTAGCAACAATAGTCTAAGGGCTGACAACTGAAACATTTTCCCATTTAATAAAAGCCTTGTATCTTCTATGAGAAACTCAATCTGATATCAGAGTGAGTTGAGAGAAACAAAATTCACATAGGATCGTAAGGCAGGGAAATTTAAAACAGCAAAGCAAAAAAAAATATAAAAGTTTTCAGAAAGTTTTTAAATAAAAAGAAATATCTGTTAGACTAATAGCAGACTTCTCATTGGTTAAATTAATAAAGAAAAAATTGGAATAATAAAAAAGTGTTTAAGGGGGAAAGATCAGCATTGAATTATATGTTGATCCATGGCCTTTCAAATTTATGATATAGTAATGCTATTTAGTCACTCTGTCATGTCTGGCGATTTTGCAGCCCCCATGGACTGTAGCCTGCCAGGCTCCTCTGTCCATGGGATTTCCCAGGCAAGAATACTGGAGTGCATTGCCAGTGAAATTCTCCTCCAGGAGATCTTCCTGACCCAGGGATCAAACCTGTGGTTCCTGCTGCATCTTCTGGATTGCAGGCTGATTCTTTACCACTGAGCCCCAGGGAAGCCCATACAATATAATAAAGACATTTTCAATTTTAAATTCTAAGCCAGTTAACAAACATCCCACCATTGAAGAAGAGATTAAACATAATAAAAAGAAGAAAAGTGTAAGCAGAGGCATGGAGTGGGAATACAGAAACCTTGCTCATCTAAGACCTTGATAACATACATGTGATACTATAGTTAATTGTGAGTCTAAATTTGATTTTTGTGGTTAAAGAGCTGACACTGAAATTCTAGATAACACAGAATGAGGAGGCTTGCTAAAGCACAGCATGCTCTTTATCCTACTGTTGAAAATTACAGAGATCCTAAATAGTTTCAAACATTGTTACACAATTTAGAGTGAGCCACAATTATTAAAAGCATGGATAACATTAAAGAGAGAAAAAAGAATGAAGAAAGTGCTTTATTCTGGTAGAAAGTTGTATTAGAACAATAAGAAAGAAAAGAAAGATGTTGCTTAAGTTAATAATTTAAAATAATCTTCCAAATGTTCCCATACAGAGGTGGGAGAATCCCTCATTTGTGGCTTGGTGTTCTTGTCTCACAGGCAAGAAACTAGAACTTGGATGCCAGACTCCCTTGCAGCTATGCTGCAGGCTTGTGACTTTGGCTCCATTGATCAGTCTGTTTGGACAAACTCGAACGTGGCTTCTATCCAGAAACCAGAACATATAGAAAGCAGGTGCCTTGTGGATTCCAGGGTGGTGAGGGGAAGGGTAGAGGCCTGTCCACCAGGTCCGGCCCTGGCATCCACACCAAGCACCACAGGGCTCTCTGCAGAGGCTGGGCTGAGCAGGGCAGTGTGGCTTCCTGCTACAGAAATCCCATGGTGTGAGGCAGGTGCCACTCCTGACTGCATCACCTTAGAGAATGCCTCTGGGACATGCTCAGAGTGTCTCTACTAGTTTATGATTTGTTCTCATGATTTTTTTTTTTTAACAATCTACCATTCATATATATATAACCACCAACACTGACCGGCATTATGCCTGGTGAAGAAAGAAGAATGTCATTATAGCAATAATTGATTCAAGCTGAGTTCTTTAGGTACAAAAACTGACCACTGAACATTTGAGAAACAATAGATGTGTGTGTAGATGCAAAATTACTTGTTAATTACAAATGGAACATTAACTTTACAGGGTGTTCGCCAAACACAATCTTAACCAAGTAATCTGAGTTAATAGCCCTAATAATGAGACAAACTGATATCCTCTGTCTACAGATATAATGCCCTGTGAAGAAAACATCATTTTTTAATATTTATGCATAAAAGCATAACTTGAAATCAATTATGAGGAAGCATGCAACAAGCCCACATTGAGAGACATTGTACAACATAACACAGCTGTATCTTGAAGTCAAAGTCATAGAAGACAGAAGTACTCAGTACATTTTCTCAATTAAACAAGACTAAATAGACACGGAAACTAAATGAGATGTGGGATTCTGAATTAGATCCTGGAGCATAAAAAAAGGTAAGTGCAACAAATATTACTGGAAAAATTACTAAAATTTGAAGGAAAGCTGTGGATTAGTGGATACCCTTGTTATATTTCTCAATTTGATTAATGTTCTATGGTAGGTAAAATTTGTACATACCTGAGAAGGTGTATGATGCTGAGAATTTAGCCAGAGATTATTTCACCAGATGGAAATACTGGAGATGAGAAATAGTTTTATATGCCAATGCTGAAAATACCGCTTCTTTCATATTTTCTCTAAATTCTACCTGTAAAATGCTAGGTTCTTATCTTAGCTCTTTACTTAGCTAATAATAGCCAGTCGAACATTCAGCATCCTGCCTCAAAATACAATTGTTCAAATCCAAAAGTTTATTTAGTACAGTTGCTGTTTCTAAGATACCACCCACCATGGTTTTACAAACTGTACCACCACCAATAACATGGGCCACCATAATTTCAGCATCTTAAAAAGTCCCCATCCATTTTTCCAGTCTTGACCCACCACCCAGCCCCAGTGCAATGATGGTTATTTTATATTTTTGTTACAGCACCACCCTACTTTGAAGTAGCAATGTCTGCATTAGCTCCCTATTATCATGATGAATTTGTTTTACAAACCACCCTGACAGGCAGTACCTTAAAGCATCCACATGTATTGCTGCCCTGTGTCCGTGGTCAGCTGGATAGTTTTTCCGAGCACCCTGGTCAACTGCAGCTCCTGTCAGTGCCTTTGCTGATAGAGTCTGGGCTGCCTTGCCTGTCTGGGGTCAGCTGGCTCTTGTTGGTCTATGAGGGCTAACATGACTGGGATCTCAGCCGTGGGTCCCTCATATCCTCCATCCGAACATGCATGCCATCGTGGTAAGTTCAGAGGATTCAAAAGAGAGCAGGCATAATCATGTCAGAAGGCATGTGAAAATTCACATGTACTTTGATGTTCTTTATGCATGTCTAATTGGTCAAAATAAGTCATGGGGCTGAGTTCAAACTGGAAGGAATATATGTTCTAGAGCCAATGAGTGGATACAGAGGAGACTTTCACTGGGATCCTAGCATAGGTAATCTACCACTGATATGCAGTGAACTCAGTGTGAAAAGTGCGATCATTTCCATAGGTAGTACTGGTGAATCCAACATCTATATAGGAAAAAGAAAAAAAAAAAAAAAACCAACAACATGAATCTTGCCTACTACCTCACACTAGAGACAAAAACCAGCTTAACTGGACAGAACAAAATATACAAAAGAAAATAACGAAGCTTCTAGACACGTCTCCCCTGATTGGTTCCCAACCTTAGTATTGGAGTTGCCTCTAGAAAACATAGATCAGTCCATACAATTCCCTTCCTTGAAAATATGAAATGTCCCTATTCTCTTCAAAATAAATTTCAATTGATCGCAAATTGAACGCATAACCCTTAAAGTCCTTCAAAACCTAACCTCAAGCTATGAGCTGAAAACAAACTCCACCCCAGCCATCTCATGCACAGGTCACACCAGAAAGTACCTGTTTTTTCAGAGTCTTTCTCTGCACCTCTCACTCATGTTTCCGGCTTTCTCTGCCCTCTCCAACTGGTGAGATATTAATTCTGATAATTAAACAGTATAGACTCTTGGGGCTTCCCTGGTGGCTCAGATGGTAAAGTGTCTGCCTGCAATGCGGGAGACCTGGGTTTGATCCCTGAGTCGGGAAGATCCCCTGGAGAAGGAAATGGCAGCCCACTCCAGTATTCTTGCCTGGAGAATCCCATGGAAGGAGGACTCTGGTAGACTGCAGTCCATGGGGTCGCAAAGAGTTGGACATGACTGAGCAACTTCACTCTCTCTCTCTCGCATACTCTTGAAACCTTCCAGAGATGCCCCAGAACCAAGCAAGAGAAATCCCCTCTTCCCTGTGCCCCCGGGATCTGACTCAGTCACCCTGCTCTCTCCTGCACACAGCGTGGCTCCCTCAGCGTCCCACGTCCCAGCAGTGTTCCCGCCTCCTACTGGACAGCCAATGCGTGCAAGGAAGCAATGGATGGAGAAGAGTGAGGGGAAGGGAGGGATAGGAAGGAAAACGGAATTAGGAATTCCACAGCAGTTCAGGTGCAAAAATTATATAAATCAATTTCCACTGCAAAATAAAGAAGCTGTTAGAAAGGAGGATTACTGGTCTGAATGTCAGTATTATGACACAGTATGTGTTATGTTTGGCTACTGCAGTCATTGCTGCTTTGGTTGTGATCCTCCTTTTACAATGCTTGGTGTCCGTTTATCTACCTCTTATAAAAACAAAATACACTGTGTAGCCTGTGTGTGAGTTGTGAGCAAATGGAGAATCAAGATACAATGTATCTGGATTTAGGAGAAATGGGAGTTCATTAAAGTTTCACATCCTGATGTAGAATAAATGTTGACATTTGGTTCAGTCATGGCCACATGACTTGCTCAGTCGCTCAGTCATGTCTGACTCTTTGCGTCTGTTTGCTCCTCTGTTTATGGAATTCTCCAGGCAAGAACACTGGAGTGGGTGGTCATTTCCTTCACCAGAGGATATTCTTGACCCGAGTTTCCTGTGTCCCCTGCATTGCAGGAGGAGTCTTTACCCGCTGAGCCACTGTGGAAATCCAGTGGCCATAGTATCTCCCACTTCTAACTTTGTAGATTGCAGGGACTGGTTGGGACAAACAGGTTACATTCTTAATAGACCAAGTCATTTAAGTTCCAATAATCATTTAAACGAAGTTTCCTATTCAGTCTCTTATTTTCATTCTCATGGCAGGGAAATAGTCTTGTAGAAGTAGGGGAGAGTGTCCTTCCAGAGGTCTTTCTAGAAATGATGGCTGAGCTTGACTGGACAATCCAGAAGGAGCGCTTCAAACCTTCAAACCAAGAGACTTTTGCTTAAGACATGCCCACAGGCGCCTGTTATGATCTCACAGCTGGCCAGTCATAGCGGCTGAGATTAGTAACTCAGGTTATGTCTGCTGCTAGAATAAGCCGAGATGTATTTCCTGGAACATTATTAGTCTCGAAGTGATTTTCCAGGCCCCCTACGACAAAGTTTACTTATTTTTAAAGAAGTCTGTGTGATATTAATATTTACCTTAGTAACATTTGAGGACTGTTTCATGCTTTTCCCCTATACGTGATTTAAGTGGAGTGAAATCCCCTGGTTGTATATGCTATGATCATTTATATCAGGGCTTCCCCAGTAGTTCAGCAGTGAAGAATTCACCTGCCAATGCAGGAGATGCAGGAGAAGCGGGGTTCGATCCCTGGGTCAGGAAGATTCCCTGGAGGAGGCAATGGCAACCCACTCCAGTATTCTGGCCTGGGAAATCCCATGGACAGAGGAGCCTGGCGGGCTACAGTCCATAGGGTCGCAAAGAGTCAGACACAACTGAATCGACTTAGCAAGCACGCACACATAATTTATATAGGACTTAGACTGAGGCTGTTCTTACAAAACTCTTTTGTTATGATTCAGAAACATACCTTTTTCCTGGATAAAGACTCAGCTTCATTCTCCTTCTGCTGGCTCATTGTGACTGGTCCACGGCCAGACGCTTGCCCCGGGTGAGTGTGGGCTCTGAGCGGGATCCGCCGGCTTGGCTGTGCAGGGACCTCATGCTGTGCTGACCCCTCCTTTACTCTCAGATGCAGGTCACATGCAGGAAGCCTCAGGGCTCCGATGAAACAGCGCTCTGGCTATGCTGTCAGTGAGAGTCAGTAGCTTATCCTGCTCAACCGTGGACCAAGCTCTTGACAATCACAGAGGGTTTCTGTTCCTGAAACACAAGCAATTCTTGCCCCACACATGCTGTTGTATTTGGAGGGTTTCTCATTCTTCCAAAATGATATGTGGGTTTTTAGGACGGCTCTTTCATTCTTTTACTGAAGAGTAGTTGATCTGCAATGTTGTGTTAGTTTCAAGTGTTCAGCAAAGTTATTCAGTTATGTTATATATATATATATATATAATTAGAAAATATTGAGTATAGTTCCCTGTGCTATAGAGTAGATACTTGTTATTTATCTAATTTAGGTATAGTAGTATATATGTTAATACTTATATATGTTAATCCCAAACTTCTAATTAATCCCTCCCTTTAGCCCTTGGGTAACCTTAGAGTCTATTAAATAACCTGTGGGTCTATTTCTGTTTTATGAATAAGTTCATTTGTATCATTTTTTAAGATTTCACATATAAAGTGATAACATATGATATTAGTCTTTCTCTGTCTGGCTTCCTTGACTTACTCTGATCATCTCTCAGAGAACACCAGGTCTCCATTCTTCAGGAATCTGAAATCGACCCTGGCCTTCCACATGGGGTGAAATACAAAGGGTGAGTGCATGCGTGCTTAGTCACCTAGTCGTGTCCAGCTCTTTGCAACCCCATGGACTGTAGCCTGCCAGGCTCCTCTGTCCATGGGGTTTCCCAGGCAAGAATACTGGAGTGGGCTGGCATTTCCTCCTCCAGGAGACCTTCTTGCCCCAGGGACCGAATCCATGTCTCCTGGGTCTCCTGGACTGGCAAGTGGATTCTTTACCACTGTGCTACCTGGGAATAGACACTTACTGATGCTGTGGAGACAGCGTCTGCGTATACACAGCCTGAGATGCTGCGTGTGCATCCAGGGCAGGGGAGGTGAGGTGGAAACACTGACTGAGCAGAGTTGGGTGGACAGAAACTCCACAGGACACTCAGATCCATGCGCGTGGTCACCACAAAGCAGCCAACACCACTCCAAAGCCAACCCACATTTTAAGGGAGAGTTAAACAATAACTGCCTCAAGTTCATTCCTGCTGGTTCGATAAAAAATAATTCCATGAGATACGTATCTGCTGGGGACTCCTACATATAAACTAATTATAGATCACTCTGAGTTTTATAAAACCCCAAGAAAATACCAGTAGACTGGATATTTCATATTGCTCTGTGGAATGAGAGAGAAAAGAGTTTGAAGAGGTGTTTCACTTGACTGTATCTAATCATCTGAACATCATTATATAACTGGCAATTCTAAACCACCAATGGTTTTTGAAAAGCTGTAAAAAGCAATTTTAAAATATCAAGAAGATGTATGGATAAAGAAGATGTGAGAGGTGTGTGTGTGTGTGTGTGTGTCAGTCACCAAGTCGTGTCTGACTCTTTGCGACCCCATGGACTGTAGCCTGCCAGGCTCCTCCATCCATGGGGTTTCCCAGGCAAGAATACTGGAGTGCATTGCCATTTCCTCCTCCAGGGGATCTTCCCGACCCAGGGATCGAAACTTAGCCTCCTGCATTTCAAGCAGACTCTTTATTCTATATATTCTTTATATATATTATATTATGTGTGTGTGTGTGTCCTGCAAAGCATAGCTCTGAGACCACACGAAGCTGGGGCAGCGGAATCTCCCTGTGCCCAGGATGTTTCCCAAAAGGCTGGAAAAGAGCAAGGGTCACCCTGAGATGGGGCCAGGGGCAAAGAAGCAAGTAGTTTCCTGGGATGAGGCCAAAAGGATTTAAACACACACACACACACACATTGCCAGGCTGTGTCTTAGAAGAGGGGAAAATCTGAGCTGCAAGCCACAGACCAGCGGGCTCAGGCTGAGCCCTGAGAACTCTGGAAGCAGGGCTTGGGGGGGGTGGCTTGAGGCTGAGAAAGAGAAGAGTTCAGTGTGGGGACCCTGAGGGGCGGGGCCTTGCCCAGGGACTCTGTCTCTGTGACCTCTCTCCAGGTAATTTCTAGGCAACGTGCTGTAGAGGATATTTTCAATTATTTTCATGAACCGCCGTCAAGCTGTGTACCTCAAATTTTAAACACCGCCTATGAAGGAAAGGGACAAATGAGGATTCCCCAACTTGGCAAGGCTTCAGAAAAACACTCCCCGAAAGATGTCCCATAAAGACGCGTGCGTGCTGATGCACATGTGCGGTTAAACCAGATGAAACCGCCGCTGGACATGGGTTGCTTCCGTGTCCTAGCTACTGTAAAGCTGTCACCCTCCAATTAAAAATAAATCTAAAAAAAGTAAACATCTGAAACTGTTGAGATTCGGCTTTTTTACTTACAAAATTTCGCATGGTTCAGACCATGCTGAAGTTCAGAGATCACTGAAGATCTCTGTTGACACAGCAAGGGGCAGGGAGTTCTTTTTGGTTCTGATCCGATTAACATGTATTAATCAGCATTGCAACTCAAGAAATGTGTACCCCATTTCAGGCGCCTAAACCTACAAGGAATCACTTGGCTTCTGAAGAACACATTCCAGAGTGTGAAAGCTAAAGGCAGAAACTGACAAGATCATTTTGAGAAGTTATATATATATATATATATATATGATTACTAATGTGCATTTAAAGAGTTTATTTTAAAACTGTGTATTAATGTGAACAAATGAATGACCAGAAGTAGAAAAGTTGGATTTCTTTGGCTACAAAGAATGTCTTCATCTTAGAAAAGCTTAGTTGCTTAGTCATGTCCAACTCTTTGCAATCCCATGGATTGTAGCCCACCAGGCTACTTCTATCCATGGGATTCTCCAGGCAAGAATTACTGGAGTGGCTAGTCATTCCCTTATCCAGGGGATCTTCTCCATCCAGGGATCAAACCCAGGTCTGCATTGCAGGCAGATTCTTTATCACCTGTGCCACCGGGGAAGCTTGGTTAGGTTTTATATATACTTCCCCGAACTCTTCCTAACCTTTTGTGAAAATCAGCATGGGAATAAACTTGGAAGCCTGATCTAATGATTTAAAGTAAGGTGACATTAATAAATAAACATGATTGTTAATTATGAGTAAACTGAACATTTTAATTTAAATTCAATTTAATATAGAATTTTGCTTCATTCAACATTAGCAACATTGGGTCATATTTAAAGAAACTGAATTAGAAACATACCAGCAATAAATATTAGTTGACATACTTAAGAAATGTCCTAGGGTTTGACAAAGACCTTAGCTTTAGATCAGCAGCAGCTGGCATTCTGCCCAGATAACTTCTAGAGACAGGCTGAAATTACTGGACATCTGAAGACCAGCAAGTGGGGCTTTGGGAAAGAAGATCCTGGTCTCTGGCTCCCCTGGGACAGTCCTCGGCCCTGGAAGACTGGTCAGGCAGAAAATGCAGAGAGGAGCATGTTCTGGGATGTTAAACTTAAAATAAATAAACAACAGAAGCTTCAGGGAGCTACAAAGTGGGCAGCAGTTTTCCTTGATAGCAAATCTTTCGAAAATCTTGACAGAGGATGTAAAACTTCCCTGGGAACAGAGCTGGCAGAATCTCCTTTTAATTTTTAAAAATGTTTACTTGATACTGGAGTATAATAGATTTACAATTTGTGTTAGTGTCAGAAGTACAACAAAGTGATTCACCTATAAGTATATATACATGTGCATGCGTGCTAAGTCACTCAGTCATGTCCAACTCTTTGCGACCCCATGGACTATAGCCCGCCAGGCTCCTCTGTCGATGGGATTCTCCAGGCAAGAACACTGGAGTGGGTTGCCATTTCCAGGAGATCTTCCTGACCCAGGGATCAAACCAGCATCTCTTGCAACTCCTGCATTGGCAGGTGGGTTCTTTACCAGTAGCACCACCTGGAAAGCCCCACATATATATACATCTATTCTCTTTTTAAAATTCTTTTCTCATTTCAGTTCAGTTCAGTCACTCAGTCATGTCTGACTCTTTGCGACCCCATGAACCACAGCACGCCAGGCCTCCCTGTCCATCACCAACTCCCAGAGTCCACCCAAACTCATGCCCATTGAGTTGGTGATGCCATCCAGCCATCTCATCCTCTGTCATCCCCCTTCTCCTCCTGCCCTCAATCTTTCCCAACATCAGGGTCTTCTCAAATGAGTCAGCTCTTCGCATCAGGTGGCCAAAGTATTGGAGTTTCAACTTCAACATCAGTCCTTTCAATGAACACCCAGGACTGATCTCCTTTAGGATGGACTGGTTGGATCTCCTTGCAGTCCAAGGGACTCTCAAGAGTCTTCTCCAACACCACAGTTCAAAAGCATCGATTCTTGGGCACTCAGCTTCCTTTATAGTCCAACTCTCACATCCATACATGACTACTGGGAAAACCATAGCCTTGACTAGATGGACCTTTGTTGACAAAATGATATCTCTGCTTTTTAATATGCTGTCTAAGTTGGTCATGGCTTTCTTTCCAAGGAGTAAGCGTCATTTAATTTCATGGCTGTAGTCACCATTTGCAGTGATTTTGAATCCCAGAAAAATAAAGTCAGCCACTGTTTCTACTGTTTCCCCATCTGTTTGTCATGAAGTGATGGGACCAGATGCCATGATCTTAGTTTTCTGAATGTTGAGCTTTAAGCCAACTTTTTCACTCTCCTCTTTCACTTTCATCAAAGGCTCTTTAGTTTTCTTCTTCTCTTCCTGCCATAAGGGTGGTGTCATCTGCATATCTCTCATTTAGGTTATTACATCATAATGAGCAGAGTTCCCTGTGCTATACAGTGGGCCTTTGCTGAATATGTATTTTATATATAGTTTGTACTTCTTATTGTCAACCTCCCAATTTATCCCTCCCCCTTCCTGTCCCCTTTGGTAACCCTGAGTTTGCTCTCTATGCCTCTGAGTCTGTTTCTGCTTTGTAAATAAGTTTATTTTTACCTATTTTTAAAGATTCCCCATGTAAATATTATCCTATGTTATCTGTCTTTCTCTCTGACTTACTTCACTTAGTATCTCTAGGTCAATCTATATTTTAATATCGATCGAGTGAAAACGCCAGATCTGAAAAAAATGTGCCAGGTCCTGTGTGCACATGCATGCACGCACACCCCCAGAGACACACGCTGGATCAGCATGTCACACTGCAGAGTTGAGCAGAAGGAGAGATTGGAGAGCAGCAGAGGTCACTGGGCACGGAGGTGTGGGAGCGGAGGAGGGTGTCTCACCAAGGCCACATCTGGAAGAGAGATGCTGGACCACATGTGCAGTGCAGGCGGGGACAAACTCAGTGTGGGACCGTGAACTCACCCCCCCCCCCCAGAGTATGTAAGAGGTCATTAACAACTAGCGGGAAAGCAGATTGGAGCTATGTTGAGCCATATTGCTAGAGAGCTGTACATCGGTCCCTCCCAGGGTCTTGGAGGGGAATGGTCAGACGGCAAACCTTGCCCCCTTGAGTGGAGACTCAGGTCCGTCCCCCACTCTCCTCTTGCTGGGGTTTTCTCAGCTGCAGGAGCTCCTGTCAGGTGCTGTCCTGGGGCCAGAACTCAGCACGTGTCTCCTGGCACGCGTGGGAGACTAGTCCCTTGCACACCCTCACCTGGGCAGGTGTAAAGATAGAGGCTGCTGGGAGGGGTTTATACCCATATAGAGGCACATATTTTAAGTCGCTCCAGTCCTGTCTGACTCTTTGCAACCCCGTGGACTGTAGCCCACCAGGCTCTTCTGTCCACAGGATTCTCCAGGCAAGAATACTGGAGAGGGTTGCCATATCCTTCTCTAGGGGATCGTCCCCACCTAGGGATCGAACCAGTGTCTCTTATGTCTCCTGCATTGGCAGGCAGCTTCTTTACCACTAGCACCACCTGGGAAGCCCACATAGAGGCATGAAGCTGATCTTTCTTAAAGCCCAAGTAGATGCTTCCATAAGTAACTAAGTTTGTGTCAAGCTGTCCACAGCAATGACCTTGTCCATGCAGAGCTATGGGCGCACATTGTCAGCTGTCCACAGCAATCACCTTGTCCATGTAGAGCTATGGGTGCACATCGTCAGCTGTCCACAGCAATGACCTTGTCCATGTAGAGCTATGGGTGCACATCCTGACTGTCTGGGTCTGGGACTCACCTGTCTCTTGTGTTAAGATCCAGCACTCAGAGCTGGGGAGCCCAGGAAAAGGACACCACTCACCGGAGGACTTGTTCCAGCCTGTGTTTGCTACACATTTAGCAGGCATGAAACGATAAGGAAACTCTCTCGTCTGGTGACAAGAAGACAAGAGAGAAAGTCAAACCACACATCTGAGCGAACAATAAATATGGCAGCTGATGAGAGGAGTGTCAAATGCATCTTGAAGGATACAGTTAAGATCATCGAGAAGATCAGAGAAAGAAGAAACTCCACTTGGAGAGAACCAGGTAAGGCATTCGACTGACATGGCCAACCCCAGGCAGACAAAGCAAGCTGGGGATTAAAGAAGGGAGAGTCAGTCCAAGGACAAAGAGAAAGGGCCCAGCACTTTATCCATGAAGGAAAACCTAGTGAAAACAGAGACGGAGCTTTTCTGAGTGTCCCTCGATTTCTGTAAAACATGAGACTCTTACTAATACGCTCAGTGTTGCAAATGTTGCAAGGAAAATGCTAAAGGCATTCAAATTAAAGATTACTTCCAGGTGGGAAATAGTCATGGTTTGGCTGACTCATGAAGGATGGACAATAGTGAAATCGGTGTGTCCAGAGGAGTGGACCAGAGACATGCAGGCAGGAGGCCCAGAGGCTGTTCACACCCCCAGCAACCCGGGGTCTGTGGCAGGGGCCACAGAGAGGAGTTCAGTGTGGACAAGTGTCACTAGACAGATGGGGGGGCGGGGCAAGGGTTGCATCTTGTACTAATTCTGAGGAACTGATGGGTTCGCTTGCTTGCGGTATGCAGTGAGGGCAGAGGGGTCAGGTGGGACCCAGGAGTTATTCTGGAGGCATAGCATGATGAAGAGAGTGGGCAAGAGGGAGGGAAATGGCCCCGGTCCTCCGCAGGAGGATTTCTGCAGTGTCCATGGAAGAGGGATGAGCAGAGAACGCTGAGGCTGGGGGCAACAGTGGAGAAGCACCCAGACTCGGGGACACACAGGTCCCGGGAAGAGGAAGAAGGCGGAGCGGAAGGGAACTGTCAGATCTTGAGTAGGAATGTCCAGAATCCTGGTGAAGAACATCGAGAGCTAAGTAGACATGGGGAGAGAGAAGCCTTGGTTTCCTGTTTGATACGGTTGCGGGGACATTCAGATCAACACCTGAAACCCACCAGGATGAAGCTGAAGATGGGAAGTTTACGTCGTGCTGGGAGAGAGGAGAGCAGATGCCTCAGATGGGTGGTTCCCAGACCTCAGTGCACAGACATCACCTGGAGGGTGGGTGAAATCGCCCCCCGTCCCCCGCCACCAAAGAGGACCTGAGTCAGCAGAGCTGGGATGGGGCCGGGAACGGGCATTGCTGCTGCTCGTCAGGGCACCCTGCTTTGAGAATCCCTGCCTTAGAAAGTCAATTACAGGGTCTTCTGCCATGGTTCAGTGGCTAAGACTCTGCACACCTAATGCAGGGGGCCCAGGTTCAAACCCTGCTCAGGGAACTGGATCCCACATGCTGCAACTAGGAGTTTGCATGCTGCAACAAAGACAACCTAAATAAATAAATAAGAAAGCAAATTGTAACAGGATGGACTGTGGGAAAATAACTGAAAAGGACCAAGAAGTGGGCATCCTACAGGGAGTTGTTCTCAGGCTGAACCACCCATTAGAACCCCCAGAGGAGCTTACAGATACCAAAACAGACACAGATCCTGCCCTTCCAAGAGAAAAGAGCTCACACACACACACACACCCTGCCCTGAGATCCTGGTTGAGTTGGCCTTGTCCCAAATGGTGTCGCTGGAATTTTTTAAATTCCCAGGGTCATTCTAACACCCATCCAGGGCTGAGAATCACTGATTAAGGAGATGAGAAGAGAGAGAACTATTTATATATTTTCTAAAGAGGCAGATAAGGACCCCAAGTTTCCTGGCATAACTCTAATTCTCTTTTCTTACCTCAAGAAAATCTCGGGAAATACCCTTTGTTCACAGGTGCCCCAACTGAAATATTGGCAACTAAGAGAAGAAATGGTTTGCTCTTGTGGCACCTTTAAGAGTTAAACGGTAGATGAAGCTTCAAGAGCATCAGTGAGCAGGAATCCCCTGGTAGTCCTGTGGCTAAGAGTCCATGCTCCCACTGCAGAGGACGAGGTTTGATCCTGGATCCAGGAGCTAAGATCCCTCCTGGCATTTTGGCATGGCCAAAATGAGCTTATCAACCAAACAGAAATAGAGTCACAGATATAGAAAACAAACTTATGGTTACTAGGGTGCAAGGGGGTGCAGGGGAAAACTGGGAACTGGGACTGACACACACACTCCTGTATATAAAATAGACATATCAGAACCTCCTGTATAGCACAGGGACCAATGCTCAGTACTCTGTAAGGGCCTATATGGGAAAAGAATCTTAAAAAAGAGTTGATATATGTGTATGTGTGACGGATTCATTTTGCTGTATAGCAAAAATTAACATAATGTAGTAATCAACTCTATGTCAATATGTCAATTATTCTATGTCAATAAATTTTTAAAAATTAAAAAAAAGGCATCAGTGTCCAGCCCACCTAAAACCATCCCACCCCAGAAAGAAGCCACAGAAGCACTGTGGAAATTATACAAGAGGGGTCCCTGTTGTGGTATCCACATAGAGCAAATATTAAGGGCGATCAGTGATTTTCTGATCAGATGAACAGATGCTACCTGGACCTGAATTTGATTCAGCTATAAGAAAACGTGTGTTCCCTACACACACTATGTGTATGTGAGCTATGGCACTGTTGCAGATTTGCTGTCCATAGAGCTGGGAAAGCCCTTCAAGCAAATGTGGACTTTGGGCTCAGTCAAGGTCCCCAGCTGAGAAGCAGACCGGGGCTGGACGGTCTCCCCCACACCCCCAACCCTGCAGGTCTCACTCCCCTGATTTCCGACTCTTCCTTTCACTCATCCTCAGAGACAACTGAGGACGTTTTAACTGATAGATATGATGCTACTGAATCTGAGAAGAGGAAAACCAGTGTATTAGCAAACCTGCCAAACATTTCCCATTTTGCATTTTCTCTCCACTCACATTCATGGGTAAGGGTACTTAAAGGAATAAAACTGCGTTTTCAGCAATCGGAGCCCATAGACTGTGAGCGCCAGGCACGCGTTTTCAGCAGTCAGCAGTTCTGCTGGGTTGAATTGGCCACGTTTCAAGATACACATTTTTGTTTAAAAAAAAAAAATGCCCCTAAATACATTCATTAAATGATTTATACTCTTTCCCACTGACTTTTAGCTGCCTCCGCAGATTCACACAAATGCCCCTGGCTGGGGACGTAGAAGTAACAAGAAAGGGAGCCCTCCTGCTCCTCCGCATAGCTCCTGTCCTGGAAGCGGAGCTTGGAAGCTTCTGACATGGACAGAGATTAGAGGGCTATATCTACTGCCTGCAGGCAAGCCCAGCGGGTTTTGATCTGCAATAAGCATTTCACTGCAGGGATGTCCCAGACACAAGGTTGTTGTCGTTGTTCAGTTGCTCAGTCGTGTCCACCCTCTTTACCACCCCGTGGACTGCAGCGGCCCAGGCTTCCCTGACTTTCGCCTTCTCCCGGAGCTTGTGCAAACTCATGCCCATTGTGTCCATGATGCCATCCAACCAGCTCATCCTCTTGCATCATTTCCATAGATGTAGAGGAGGCTGGTGGGTTCAGCTGCATTTTCTAAGTCAGATTCTCCGCACTGATCTCGGTGATGAGGAAAGGCTAGAGTCAGGGGCTTTATTACAATTAAACCATCAGTTTTGGTTCACCAGTGACAAGACATGTACCACACTAGTTCGCATTGTTAAGAATGAAAGGGAAAACCATGAGAGGAAGAGAATATGTGGGAAATCTCTGTTCCTCCCATGTAAATGTTCTATAAACCTCAAAATGCTCTAAGAATAGACTTTGGATACAGTGGGGGAAGGAGAGGGTGGGGTGAATGGAGAGAGTAATACTGGAACATATACATCACTATATGTCCGTCCTAAAGGAGTTCAGTCCTGGGTGTTCATCGGAAGGACTGATGTTGAAGCTGAAACTCCAATACTTTGGCCACCTGATGTGAAGAGCTGACTCATTGGAAAAGACCCTGATGCTGGGAAAGATTGAGGGCAGGAGGAGAAGGGGACAGCAGAGGATGAGATGGTTGGATGGCATCACCGACTCAATGGACATGGGTTTGGGTGGACTCCGGGAGTTGGTGATGGACAGGGAGGCCTGGCGTGCTGCGGTTCATGGGGTCGCAAAGAGTCGGACAAGACTTTGTGGCTAAACTGACTGACTGATATGTAGAATTAGGTAGCCAGTGGGAATTTGCAGTACAACACAGGGAGCTCAAATCCAGGCTCTGTGACAACCTGGGGATGCGGCGGGATGGGGTGGGTGATGGGAGGGAGGGGATACATGTGTGCCTATGGCTGGTTCATGTTGATGTATGGCAGAGACCAACACAATATTGTAAAGTAATTATCCTCCAATTAAAGTTTTTTTAAAAAAAAGAAGAAAAAGGAAAAAAATGTCCATTAATTTAAAAAATAAACAAAAGCCTCAAATGAATCATCCACTCTGAGTAAATGTCATATAAAATTCATCTCACTATTTTTGCAAAGCGCTGACCTTCTCTGAAAATCTTTTCATCACTTTGAACTCTCCTTTTACCCGTGGTCATTTTCATTGTGGATCACCCTGTAAGCTTGCTTCCTGTTGTGCAACCTGTGAGCTCTTCAACCTATGGTACAAAGTGGAGCTCTAGGAGGTGTAATATCAGAAATAACGTTAGAAGTGGTGTATGCGATCATTCACAGAGTAAAACAGCCATGCAGAATGTAGAAAGGTGTGCTCATTGAATGAATCTTCATCCTGTTTAACTGGAGTCCTGAGAAAGAATTTCAAAACACTATTAACATGTGTACTTTTTAAAAACTTTAGCACAGTGGAAATAGGATGTGAAGTTCTAGAAAATCCCACATTTCACACTTTATTTTTACTTCTCAGTCTTCCGTGGTGGCTCAGCTGATAAAGAATCTGCCTATAATGCAGGAGAGAGACGTGGGTTCGATCCCTGGGTTGGGAAGATGCCCTGGAGAAGGGAATGGGTACCCACTCCAGTATTCTGGCCTGGAGAATCCCATGGATTCATGGGGTCTCAGAGAGTCAGACACAACTGAGTGACTTTCACTTTCCTCTCACTTCTTTTCTTTTGAAGTCTCTGTGGGCCCCGATCACTTGTCCTCAATGGAATTTCTGTTCCGAGTGTCACTGTGTTAGCAGTCGGTGCCCAGGGACGGTGACATCTCTGCAGTGTCCCTCCCACAGGGGACCCCCCTAGACACGCACCCCTTGAGGAGTCCTGCACCCACCCCCGGAACCCAGTCCTGGGATTCCGAAATCAACTTGGAGCATTTGCTCCCCAGTAGAGAAGGATGAAGACAAGGTCTGAGAGAGTAAACTCTTTGACTTGACTATATTATGGGTATCAAATAGAAATATCCATAAAACTAGCTGGAAAAATCCACAGTAAGGATAAGCAACAAAAAATAAAAGTATAAAGAGAAAGTACTGGGGAAGGATGACACTTGTGCAGTCAGAAAGCCTGGTTGAAGTGGAGCTGGTGGTGGGAAAGGCCATTCATTCTACTATTTGAGGAGCAGCCCTGAGCACTTCCGGAATGCCAGGGAAAGCATGCAGGAATCTTGGGGCTGGAGGAACAGAATGTGAAGCCCCTCGGCCCGCTCCACAAACGCCCTGAGCATTCCAGCAACGACTCCTTGCTGGTTGTTACGACTTGGTTGCTTGGCAGCTGCTTTCAGCACTATCCCACGCCGCTGAGACCCCTTGCCCACCGGAAGTCCTCCTCACCCCATAGGCCTGGGCGAGACAAAACTGCCCTTAGGAAGAACGGCTCTGCAGAAGGGAAGGATTCCACCAGAGGCCAGGAAACCGCCTTCGTGTGCAGCCCAGGGCTCTTTGGCTCCGGTCTGTCCTGAGGCCGGCCTGGAAGTCCTTGTTGGGCTGCACGGTGGCTGGTGTTAGAATCCCCTGTTTTCAGACACAATTTCCTGAAAGCATAAGAAATTTTGAGGCCTGGGAATTGTATAAACCCATAAGGAATTTTTACTTTTTCTTGGAAGGCATTTGTTTCCCAGTATCTTGGAACTACATAGTCTTCTTGTCATTGTGACAGCGTGGCCTTCTAAACCTAGGAGTTTAAGTGTGTGTGTGTGTCCGCACGTGTGTGTGCACGCGCGCACACGCAGGGCACAGCTTCCCCTTGTCTCCTCTGAATTCTGCCCTCTTTCTCCCCTGTTAGGCCACAGAGATCTTCTGCTCCTGTTCTCTTTCTCTTCTCCAGAGATGTAGCAAGTTAACTTCCAGATTGCCACTCTGCCTGGTGTCCATGCTGACATTTTATTTTTAACATGAAGTATGGATTTTATGAAGAACTGACTCATTGGAAAAGACCCTGATGCTGGGAAGGATTGAAGACAGGAGGAGAAGAGGACGACAGAGGATGAGATGGTTGGATGGCATCACCGACTCAATGGACATGAGTTTAAGTAAACTGCAGGAGTTGGTGATGGACAGGGAGGGCTGGCGTGCTGCAGTCTATGGGGTCACAAAGAGTCAGGCATGACTGAGTGACTGAACTGAACTGATGGATTTATGAGAAACCTAGAGAAGGTTGAGATGACTGGCTATTTACCAGCCTGGGACGCCCTCCTCACGCTGGTGTCTTCTGTATTAGGGACTTGCTGTTGGAAAAAACCATGAACCCTTCACCTCAAAGCTGGTACCCCAGGGAAAGAAGCAGTGGTACCAGAGAGAAGGAAGAAATGAGGAGGGATTATTAGACAACAAAGAAAAAAGACATTCTTGCAGAGTGGGCAATCTAAAGTAAAATATTTAGAAAATATTTAGGCATCTACATGTTATCCATCACTTTCACTCTCATATTCCTTCATGGGCCTTCTAGGTGCAGCCCTGGGAAGGCATGGCTTTTCACATCAGAGTTTCCAGCATCACCGTCCTTATGCGTCTTCTTACCTGAATCCTAATTCACTCTCACTTCCTACCCTGATCTTGCTACTCTTTCACTGACATGTGGAGATCACATTGTTTTTTCTTTCTGTGCCCCTTAAAAGGAGACTACATTCTCCAAAATGCATCTCATCAAACTTCAAGAATTTTTCATCACCTCATATCCTTTATCCAAAACAACTTGTTACCGAGTCCAGGCTCACCACACAACAGACCAATAAATCAAGAGACAAGCTGCTGGGATAAGAAATAGCAACTTTATTCAGAAAGCCAGCAGACCAAGAAGATGGTGGACTTAAAGAAAGCATCCTTAAAGATGCTAGCATCCTTAAAGAAAGAAGCGTCTTGCCTACCTTAGAAGGCAGGCTTCTTTTGCACTAAAAGGGGAAGGAGAGTGTTTGGTTGTGGCAAACTTCTTGCTGCCTGAATCTTTCATACTTGTAGCCGCTCAGGTAGGTCTGGGCGCAAAGTTCCTGAAAGCCTCCAAGACAAATGTTATTTTCTGTTATGCAACTTTTTAAGCTGAAAAAGTGTTATACTTTAAAAGGTGAGAGACTTGAGAAAGGGCTGTCCTGTGTCTTTCAGAATATAGAGAACACTCTTACAAAAGGTAGTGTGACTAAAAGCACAGGCAACTGACCAACAGTCAGAGCTGAAGGAATAGATTCAATAAGGAGTCAGGTTCATTCTATGAACTGAGTGATAACATGTGTGGGTACATGAAGATTCTGCCCGATTCTGGCCATGTCATACCTGGAGGGTCATTTTCCAAAATGGTCAAGTCAGGAACAGACTCTGCACTAAGAGGGGCTGCCTGGACCCCAGCCCAGGGTCCCTCCTCCGCTGCCTCCCCACCTCCCTTTGTGTCTCTTGCCCTGAGCTCCACGCGGTCAGCCCTCCCTCCTGACTCACCCCATCCGACCCCCTACCCCCTTAGCCCGTTAGAGGCTCTGGGAGTTCTCAGCAGAGGAAACCTGCGAGCTAAGTTGCACTGTGCTTTTCTGAGATGGACTTGGTCACATATTCCTTCATCATGAAATATTACTGAAGGCAAGTTCATGTGCATGACGAACAGTGAAGCCAAACAAACTAAGTCTGGAGCAGAGAAAGGTTTCTCACAGGGTCAAGGAGAACAGATGCTTGCGCCCCCAAAACCCTGAACCCCCTAAAGGGTTCAGCAACGCATTTTTAAAGGTCAGTTGAGGGAGAGATGTGGTTGGTTGTTTCAAACATTTTGGTACTGGAATACTGTGTTCTTGCAGCTAACTAGGTAGGTCAAGTCATCACCTTCCCATAAACCTCCAACAAGATGAAAAGTATTCTCTGTCTGCAACTTTGTATCTCTATATGAGCAGAAAAGTGTTATACACTTAAAGGTCAAAGCCTTAGGAATGGGAAAATGGGCTATCTGTATATTTCTGCCTATAGGCAACATTCTTAACTTGAAGCAAAACCAGGAGAGTACAAAGATTAAAGTAAAAGAAGCAGATGAATATGGAGTCAAAGCCTTGGGAATGGGAGAATGGGCTATCCCGTAGAGTTCTGCCTATAGGCAAGATTCTTAACTTGAAGCAAAACCAGTAGAGTACAAAGGTCAAAAGAAGCAGATTGAATATGGAGTCAGAGTCCCACTTCCCTAATATAGTGAAGATGCCTAGGGACAAATGCTCAGAGGCTTGGCCCTGGGAGATGTTCTCAGGTGGAGTAAAACTTGACTGCTAAGATTAAAACCCCCACACAAAGATTAAAAACCCCAATATGCTTTTTTTAAAATCTGAGACAATCTGAAAATGGCATGCAAAAGACAATGAAATGAATGCACATGACAAACTTTGATCAGAGGGCTCAAAAATCAAATGCGGTGGGCAGCCCAGCAACAAAATCAGCCATGACCTCACGCACAGGTACCACAACCAACTCGCAGCTAGTCACTCCTCACGTTGGCCCCAGAACGGGGAGCTTTGACCAGGAATGGCAGAGGCGGCGTATGCTGTCAAAAGAATATGCACAGAGGTCTCCCTGGGGGTCCAGTGTCTAAGACTTAATGCTTCCACTACAAAGGCCTTGGGTTCGATCCCTGGTCAGCGAACTAAGATCCTGCAGGCCCTGCTGGCCAGTCAAAAAAAAGAAAATGCAAAAATATGAAACAACTGTGTTGATGTTTAGATTGGCAGCCTTAGTCTCATTTTTAATGCATGGAAAGGAGATCAGACTGTAAATGTGGTGATTTTGTTGTATTTCCTCATTTCTTGGGCTTCCCTTGTGGCTCAGCTGGTAAGAATCCAGCTGCAATGCCGGAGACCTGGGTTTCATAGCATGGGGGAAAGATTTCTGAGATGACTCAGTGGTAAAGAATCCACCTGCCAATGCAGGAGACCCAGGTTCGATCCCTAGGTGGGGAAGATCCCCTGGAGGAGGAAATGGCAACCCACTCCAGTATTCTTGCCTAGAGAATCCCATGGACAGAGGAGCCTGGGGGCCTATAGTGCATAAAGTCGCAAAAAGAGTCGGACACAACTCAGCGACTGAGCACCGGGCATGCATAGTGTGGGGGTGGGGAGCTCAAGTCCTGTGTTTAGCAAAACCATTAATTATTCAGGACCTACTTCATATCAAAAAGGTCGCCAGTGCTCACTGGCCTTGGGAGGTCAGGACATACGTTCTCAGAGAGCCAGTTGTCTAGAGAGGTGTGCAGTGAGTGGGCAGTCACCGCTGTAAATCCTGATGGAGTCACTCTTGTCAAGACAGTTGTTTCCTGGTGCCCAGCAGCCTGGGGGCCATCCAGGCCGGCACGTGAGTCCAGTCGGTCAGACAATCACAGCTCTGCTGCCCGCAGTGGGTGACGAGCCCCTGAGGGAAGGATGGTGCTGGAAGCAGGATGCTGAAGCCAGATGACCAGGTCAAATCCCCACCTGGGCCATGGTTTACCTTCACGCTCTGGGTCCCCATGTCCTCCTTTGCAAAGTGGGGATTCTCCCCACCTCCAATACCACTGAGAGTGACACAGTGATTAAATCGGCTGATCAAGAGAGTCTCTGGCACAAAGCAGATGCCACAGGGCTGTCAGTGGTCACTGGGAACTTAGAATAAATGAGGGGGGTGTGTGTGTGTGTAGTCTTCCTGGTGCTCTGACAAGCCACGTGGCCAGCGATGAGGCTCTCTGGTTCCCCAGGCTGTTCCTTACCTGTTCTGGGCAGCCGCACTTGGGGTCAGAGAACACAGGACCACACATGGGGGTCTTCTAGGACCGAGAGGACTGTTTCTGAACCCCAGCCACACTCCTGCTTGCTGCCCACAGCCAGACTTGCCCCAAACAGCCAGACTTGCTTCACAGCATCACATTCAATGGAAAGTGTTTTCCCCCAATATGGGCAAATGCCTTAAGTAGAATCTGGTGCACCTTTAACCAGGAGCCTGGTTGAAAACAAATATCAGACCGGAAAGCCTCCAGTGTCCAAGAGATGGAGGTGGCTGGCGTTGAGAGTCCGCAGATCAGGCAGGCGTGCAGGAGGGCAGTCTGGGGCCCTGTGCCCAGCAACAGGCACCTGTGCCCCGTTCGATGAGCAGAAAGGTGGGCGGTGCCAGCCAGGGGCGGCCAAGCAGGCTGCTCTTGCATTTGTGTTTCAGTAGCTGTTTAAACTATCTTTGCACCATACGCTTCAGCTCTTCTCCCTCACGACAGTTCCGTGCTTTAGAAAATGGTGTTCCTGAGAACACAGGGAGTCTGCAGCGACCCCAGCAGACACGGGCAGGGTCTCCTCTGCCTCCCCACGTGGTACGTGCTCCAGTGTGTCCACATGGGGAGCCCCCACCAACTCAGACGGGGTGTCCTCACCCTCCGTTTGGGCTCTCTTGCCACTCTCAGAACCTGGAAGAGCTACTCTGTCCCAGAACCTTAGCCAAACTCCTCGGAGCTTCACTGCCCCATTGGGGTTATGGAGTCAGCACAGATAAACCATTAGTCTTTCGGTCAAAGGAAAATTGAATTCCCAACGTGATATAAGAAGAATTCTGAGGGGCTACGTCAGTGTGTTCTGTGTTAACCCCCAGTTACTGAGTGATGAAGGCGGTCACTGGAACACTGGGAAATTCCACGAGGGTCAGGAGTAAGTCACATGAAGGGTGAAGCATTAACCCAGGTGCAGAGGCGGGCGGGTGGGTAACACAGGGCTTGGGGGACATGGTGTTCTCCAACCAAAACCAGAAGGAAGAAACTTCACATGATCGAGTCATTCAGTCGCTCAGTTGTGTCCGACTCTTTGTGAGCCATGGACTGCAGCACGCCAGGCTTCCCTGTCCTCAACGATCTCTCAGAGCTTGCTCAAACTCATGTCCATTGAGTCGGCGGTGCCATCCAACCATCTCTTCCTTGTTTCCCCTTCTCCTCCTGCCCTCAATCTTCCCAGCTTTAGTACAGGTCCTCATAGGAGAGGGAGTGGCGCTTGCTTTGCCTGTATCTGTCTTACACCCCTAGGGTCCCTTCCACATGACCACAGGCTGGATGGAGACATTGTATTCAGTATAACTGTGTCCACTGGGAACAGGTGCTTTTATCTGCAGGCTGAGTACTCACACCCCAGTGTTTTGTGCCCCAGAAAAATAACTGTCATATCCTGATGCCCAGCAAAGGAGGTCATTCAAACCAGCTCTCTGATCATGGCAACAAACAATGAGAAACTCATCAGTTAATAAAATTCCATTTACATATGAATGCTAACAAAAATGCAGAAAAATATATTGCTTTTAATTTAATCATTAGTTCAGGGCTTCCCAGGTGGCACTAGTGGTAAAGAACCCTCCAGCCAGTGCAGGAGATGTAAGAGATGCGGGTTTGATCCCTGGGTGGGAAAGATCCCCTGGAGGAGGGCATGGCAACCCACTACAGTATTCTTGTCTGAAGAATCCCACGGACAGAGGAGTCTGGCAGGCTACAGTCCATGGGGTTGCAAAGAGCTGGGCACAACAGAAGGACTAATACTTGCTCCAAGAAGTAGGTTTGGGTGAAACAGGATTAACATGTGTTTCTCTCACTTAGAAGAGGAGTCTGGGCAGCCAGTGGGGAGCTGGGGGACTGCAGGGGGTTTTGAAAGGCTCTTGCCATCTGACTGCCACCCATCTTTGATGCAGCATGGCGCTGTCTCTGTGTCCAAGATCATCACCGGAGCTCCAGTCATTGCATCCACGTTCCAGCCAGCAGGATGGAGGCAGGGAGGAGCACACCCTTCTCTGAGGCCATGCCCTGGAGGGAGAACATGCCAACGGTGCGGACACTCTGCCAGCCAGCTCCCTGACCTCTGTGAGCTTCACAGGAAACTAGGAAACTAATCTCTGTTCAGGGTGGCCACACGCCCGAATGAGAATAGAAATCAGGGCCGCGTTACTCAGGGAGAAGGGACTACAATCTGCTGGCTCAACTCTATTCATTCTTTTTATGACAAGAATAGAATATGTAAGTCATCACAAGGTGACATTTATCACGCAATTCAAATTCCTTGTACGTTTCTGAGTTACTGGGTTTGTTGATGCTGTTTAGTTGCTAAGTGATGTCCGACCCTTTTGTGACCGCGTGGTTGTAGCCCGCCAGGCTCCTCTGTCCATGGGATTCTCCAGGCAAGGATAGAGGAGTGGGCTGCCATGCCCTACTCCAGGGGCTCTTCCCCACCCAGGGATCGAACCCACGTCTCCTGTGTCTCCTGCAGTGCAGGCGGACTCTTTGCCGCTGCGCCAGCGGGCCTCTGGCATTGCTGGGCACTCACTTTCTCCCTTTCTGACTCCTGCACCCTCCTTGCCTTGGCATGCACGGGAGTCTCCATCCTCCCACAGGGCTTCATCCAAGTGCATTCTGAGAACACAGCTGAAACTTCTGTCCACGGAAGCACTGCCGTTCTTGCCTGGATCTGGACACCCCGTAGGAGTCCTCCTTTGGAAACAGGCGCCCCGACCAGCTCGTGAGGAATTCCAGTATGCAAAGCCCACACCCTCACATCCCAGGGCTCCCTCAGCTCTGGAGAACCAGGGAGCCGGCGAGCGCTGCGCACCGCTCGCTGCGCTTCCGGAGAGCCGGACCGCTCGGGGGCAGGAGGGCCCTGCTGCCAACGCGCACCCCACCCGCGGCCCGCACCCCACCCGTGGCCCCGCACCCCACCCGCGGCCCGCACCCCACCCGCGGGCCCTGCCACAGCGGTCCCCGCTGCGACCACGCCTCGTCGAGGCCTGCACAGCCCACCGAGTATTGTTCATTTCCTCTTATATAGCTAGCCAGCCGTCTTTACTTTTTTAACTTTATAATCTCTTATTGAAGTGTAGTTAGTTTACAATGTGTTAGATTCAGGTGTACAACAAAGCGATTCAGCCTTACATTTATATATATATATATATATATAAAGAATTTCATATAAACAATATATATATTTATATATTGTATTATTTATATGAACATATTTATATATAAATATATATAACTAAATAAAATATAATATAAATGTATTAAATATGTATTTAACTATATAATTATATAATTAATATATTTAATTAATATATATAAAATATAATTTTACATATTGTAAAGATATATTTATATAAATAATTATATATAAATAATTAAATACATAAATTAATATATATAACCTATAATATAATATATATATTATGTTTGTATATTACTTATAATATAGTCAATATATATTTATATATAATATATATAATTAAATATATAAACAATAAAATATAAATATAATAAAAATAATATATATGTTTTATACATCAATAACATATATTTAATATATAATTATTTAATTAATATATAAATATAATACATATGTAATTGTATATATTTATGTATTTTATATAAAAATATATACATTTATATATAAAGAATAATATATATTCTTTTTCAAGTTCTTTTCCATTTCAGACTGCTACGTACGTAACACTGCGCAGAGTTCCCTGTGCCTCACTGTAGGTCCTTGCTGGTTATCCATTTTAAACATAGTGGGTGTAAATATTAACCCCCAGCTCCCTAACTATCCCTTCCTCCCACCCTTACCCCCCGGTAACCATAGCAGAAGTCTGAGTCCGCTTCTGTTGTGTAAATAAGTTCATTTGTATCATTTCTTTTTAGATTCAGCTTATAAGCAATATCACACGACATTTCTCCTCACTTCCCTGGGTATGACAATCTCTGGGTTACTGTTTGCTGAGACTTTAGAAGCGCAGTTCTTACCGCAGCCTCATGTTAAAGGTGAGGAAACTGAGGCTTGGAGGCGGTCCGTGACAGTCTCTGGTCCGTGCAGGTTGTGAGCGAGAGTTTGGGCACAGTGACCGCCCAGCCGTGGTCCCACCCCCGATGCAGACACATTCCGCTGCAGGGCCCGGCGGGCCTGGAGGGGCTCAGTCTCCACCTGTGGAATGGAGTTAAGGTGAAACGCGTGCTTAGCTGAGCGGGAGACAGATGCGGCGGACTTGGCTGGTGGAAGAGTCCCTGGAGATAGAGTCAAGCCACGTTATCGTGCCTTCCAACCAAAGTTAGTTGCCACTTTTCATTACTACTGTTTCAAAGCCAATGATGGATCAGTTAATGTGATTTTTATAGGTCTAGCTTCTCATCAGCTGTCTCCCCAGAGACAGATTTTATGTTGAGAGTCTCAGCATAAAATATCTTATTGCTGGTGCCATTAACCGATACCTGCTGACTTCCTGCTTGTGGCCACTGGGACAGGTCTGGGAGCTGCCCCCAGAACCAGCTTGGCCCTTGCTGCTGTGATTCATCATTTTTGGCTAAAACCTTTCAGAATCCTTGCTTTCTAAAATGAGTGACTGAGCCCCAGGCTGAAGGGAGCTGTGGGTGAGACCACGTGGCTGAGCTTCCTCTGCCCTCTCCCTTTCCTCCTTCTGCCTGTTTCTCGACCAGCTCTCCTGCCACCTTTTTTTTTTTTAATTTATTTTAATTGGAGGATAATTGCTTTTCAGTGTTATGTTGCTTTCTGCCATACAACAACACATATTGGCCGATTCACGTATACATGTTCTGTTCTGTTAGTTGCCCAGTCGTGTCCGACTCTTTGAACTGTAGCCCACCAGGATCCTCTGTCCACAGAATTTTCAAGGCAAGAATACTGGACTGGGTTGCCATTTCCTTCACCAGGGGATCTTCCCGACCCAGGGATTGAACCTGGGAATAGGCTTCCCTTGTGGCTCAGCTGGTAAAGAGTCTGCCTGCAATATGGGAGACCTGGGTTTGATCCCTGGGTTGGGAAGATCCCCTGGAGAAGGGAAAGGCTACCCACTCCAGTATTCTGGCCTGGAGAATTCCATGGCCTGTATAGTCCATGGTGTCGCAAAGAGTCGGACACGACTGAGCAACTCTCACTTCACTTCACTTCTCCGGCACTGCAGACAGATTCTTCACCATCTGAGCCACCAGGGACATATATACACACACACCCCTTCCCTCTTGAACCTCCCTCCTCCTTTCCCCCCATCCCACCCATCTTGGTCATAACAGGGCCCCAGGCTGAGCTCCCGGCGCTAAACAGCAACTTTCCGCTAGCCGTCAGTCCTGCATGTGATAATGGATATACGTCAGTGTTTCTTTCTCCATTCATCCCACCCTCTCTCTTTCCTGCATTGGGTCTACATGACCGTTCTCTGCATCTGCGTCTATTCCTGCCCTGCAAATAGGTTCATCAGTACCGTTTTTCTGGATTTCATACATATGCATTAATACATGACGTTTGCTTTTCTCTTTCTGATTTACTTCACTCCCCATAACAGGCTCTAGGTTCAGCCACCTCAGTTCAACTGACTTAAATTCATCCCTTTTTGTCCCTGCCACCTTCTTTTCTGTCACTGATAAAGTTGAATCAAGGGAATCCGTGATATAAAAATCCATAGTAGAACTGCAGAACACTGCAACTATCAGTAGGATCATATTATAATCACTTAATAGTTTTCAGTGTGGTTCAGTTTGACTAATATCACTTTGTAATTTTCACAATCAACAGTGTAAAAATGAGTAAAAAAGGGATTATTCTCATGTAGAGATTAGGATATTGGTTCCAAGCAACGGGATTTGCCCTAGTTCCTTTAGTAAGCAATTCAGAATTGCAAACTCACACCAAAGTTTGATCTCTACCTGCTGCTTTCTCCGTACATAAGACAGCACTTTAGCTCATGAACTTGACCTTCACTTTACCTTATCAGCATGTCAGTTACTCAGTGGGGCCCAAGCTGAAAGTGGGAATATTTTTCCAAATGTTAGTCATGGTAGGTTTTCTTTTTAAATGAATGAAAACTAGTAAGCCTTTGAAGCTTTAATGACTGAAGGAGTAAGTTCCAGTTGAGGTTATAAACCATCTAAATAGTGAATAATTCTCTAAAGAAAATCCTCACCAGGGGTTTCTGCCAAACCTGTGTATAAAATACAAAGCTTGGAGTTGAAAAAAAAAACTGTAATTATTAAAACAAAAATTAGCAATAGCTTGGAGGATGAGATGACTGGATGGTATCACTGACTCAGTGGAATTGAGTTTAAGCAAACTCAGGGAGACGGTGAAGGACAGGGAAGCCTGGCATGCTGCGGTCTATGGGGTCATAAAGTGTCGGACACAACTTAGGAACTAAACAACAGGAGGGACTCTCAACTGACTACAAACAGAGTTAATATACTGAGTAGTCGTGCTGAAGAACTTTCTTCAGATTAAGCCCAGAGCAAACAAACAAACAAAAATTAAAAACAAAATGAAAAGCAATAAACAGAAACAGAAGCTAAACAGGGAGTAAAGTGATTTCATAGTAAGATAGAAAAAGGAGTTAGATCCAGAAGCAGATTGAGAGACTGGAACACGTCTATGCAGGACTTCCAGAAGAGGGCAGGATGATCCCTGTTCAGGGCGAGGGCCCCCCCACCCCGTTGCCCCCTGCCACCTGCCCCAGGGGTCCCCCACCCTCCCCTGGCACCCAGCCCACCCCCCTCCAGCTCCAGGGTGGAGGTAGTGACTGTAGGCTCCAGGCATATCCCCCTCCATCACTGTCCCGCCGGTCTAGTCCTCAGCCCAGCGGCCACCCTGCCCTCCCAGCCCCTCGTGTTCCTTGGAGACCCTTTTCCAGTTGGTAGGCTGCCATCTCAAACCTGCCCTGCCTTGACTTCCCTGCAGAAACACTTCCAAGTTTCTTGTCTGTGAAAACCAAAGTGTTAGTTGCTTAATTGTGTCTGACTCTTTGCAACCCCGTGGACTGTAGCCCACCAGGCTCCTCTGTCCGTGGGATTCTCCAGGCAAGAGTACTGGAGTGGGTAGCCGTTCCCTTCTTAGTACATTTCTGACCCAGGGAGCGAACCTGGGACTCTCACATCGCAGGCAGATTCTTTACCATCTGAGCCACCAGCGGCTCCTCAGGGTGGCATCTTTGTTTGGTTCCCATTTGTCGGTGACAATGCAGTTTTCTTCTCATTATCCTTATTACATTTGCTGTCTGGTAGAAATTTGGGAGGCAGTGATGGGGTGCTATTTCACATCTTTATAATGAGTCAGAACTGAAGGGGGGAAGATATAACAGAAATTCAGTTTTGGAGGCATGAATGACTGTCTAAAATAATCAAGAGTTTGTTTGTGACAAGGGAGTTGATTGAAGCTGGAAAATGTGGATGCAAGTTAAATTACTCCGGAAAGAACTCAGAATCTGCTTGGAAATCTTGAAGGTATCACTGGATGTTATGTCGATTATGCTTAATAGACCAAAAACATAGACAAGCAATTTTTGCTTTTCTTGTGTTGTGATAAAGAGCAACCATTCTTTATGTGACCAAGTAGTTGACTCATGAGAAAAAGGAAATGGTCTGGTATAAAGTCAAGTTTTAAACTGATGTCTGGGAATGTTCATTAAATGCTTTAATCACTAAGACCCTTTATTTTCTGATTAAGTTTTCTTGCCAGCCTTATAAGTTGGTTATAAAAGTAAGGTCACTTGATAGATTAAAATTCCTACTAAGTATGTCTGCTGTTTACAGACAGTTTCTTTTTCTCCCCAGTGACCTTGAAGAGAGACAATGGAAGTCAACAAAGGTGATGAGAAGCACATGCTCGTTTTTGTTTCCTCCCTCAAGTGGGAGGATGTGAGAATATTATGGCTTTTCATCCCACAGGGGGTGGAGGGAGAGGAGGGAGCCTGAGGTCTGACAGAGTCCCCCGAATCACCTGTGGGCACAGGACAGGCGGCTGAGAACCAGGATGTGTGCCTTTCTAAGTAGCTTTCTCCCAGGGAGTTTTTCTCTTTATTTTTCATCTCTTGCTCTTTGGCATCACTGAGATTCAAACTCTTTCTGAGAGTGAATCCTCTTGTTGCTGTTCAGTCCCTCAGTCATGTCTGACTCTTTGTAACCCCACGAACTGCAGCACGCCAGGCTCCCGTATTCCTCTACTATCTCCCAGAGTTTGAGCAAATCCATGTCCATTGAGTCAGTGATGCCATCTAACCAACTCATTCTCTGTCTCCCCCTTCTCCTTTTGCCCTCAATCTTTCCTAGCATCACTTCATGGCAAATAGATGGGAAAACAGTGACAGACTTTATTTTGGGGGGCTCCAAAATCACTGCAGATGGTGACTTCAGCCATGAAATTAAAAGACGCTTACTCTTTGGGAGAAAAGCTATGACCAACCTAGACAGCATGTTAAAAAGCAGAGACATTACTTTGCCAAAAAAGGTCTGTCTAGTCAAGGCTATGTTTTTTCCAGTAATCATGTACGGATGTGAAAGTTGGACTATAAAGCTGAGCACTGAAGAATTGATGTTTTTGAACTGTGGTGTTGGAGAAGACTCTTGAGAGTCCTTTGGACTGCTAGGAGATCAAACCGGTCAATCCTAAAGGAAATCAGTCCTGAATGTTCATTGGAAGGACTGATGCTGAAGCTGAAACTCCAGTACTTTGGCCACCTGATGTGAAGAACTGACTCATTGGAAAACACCCTGATGCTGGGAAAGATTGAAGGCAGGAGGAGAAGGGGACGACAGAGGATGAGATGGTTGGATGGCATCACCGACTCAATGGACATGAGTTTGAGTAAATTCCAAGAGTTGGTGATGGACTGGGAGGCCTGGCGTGCTGTGGTCCAGGGAGTCACAAAGAGTCAGACATGACTGAGCAACTGAACTGAACTGAACTTTCCCATCATCAGGATCTTTTCCAATGAGTCAGCTCTTTGCTATCAGGTGGCCATAGTATTGGAACTTCAGCTTCAACATAAGTCCTTCCAATGAATATTCAGGGTTGATTTCCTTTAGGATGGGCTGGTTTGAATTATGATGAAACGAAATTAGAAGATCTGAGTTCAAGGGCTAGTTTAGTTTGCTTCTGAAACAAATAGCCTGATGCTCTCTGGCTTTGGATTTTTAGGTTTTCCTCTGTGTGAAACGGGAACTAAGAGTCATTGAACTGAACTGATGTGTCTGTATTGAGACATTTACACAAAGTTCATTGTGTTCAACAGCACAGCAAGGGGACCACCCTAGTAACTGCACTCTAACTTGAAAACAAGCCCTTTGGCCTCCTAGCCGTGTTTCCTGGGCAATTTCCCTGAATGCTGCTGCTGGACTTATTCCTGAAATGCTGTGCTCAGAGAGGAAAGCTGAAAGATATCTCAGGGTTAGGTCAAGTCAGAGCAGGGACAACCACCTTCCAAAAGCAGCTTGTAGTCAAGCCTCGGTGTTCAAATCGCCTGGCTAGGTTTACGCCCCACTTGTAAGTATTAATGAGTGTCTTGTGTTTATTTTGCTTTGAAGTTGTTAAATGGAGATAGATCATTAGATTAACACATACTGGACAAATTGTCCATTATCCCCCCACTGAGGAACAGAGGCATCTGCAAATCTAATCTGAAAGATTGGTTTGCAGCCAAGCTGTGGCCAACTTCCCAGAGGCTTGTGGCTTTCTGGGTCCCTGCCTCTGCATCTGTCTCCTGAAATTTATCTCAGGGATGTGAGCCCTGCCATCGAGCTCAGGCCATTTTCCCAATGCCCCAAAGGGAGTAAATTTAGTAAGCATGCATGCTCACCCGTCGTGTCTGACTGTTTGTGACCCCATGGACTATAGCCTGCCAGGCTCGCCTGTCCATGAGATTCTCCAGGCAAGAAGACTGGAGTGGGTAGACATTCCCTTCTCTAGAGGACCTTCCCAACCCAAGGATGGAACCCAGATCTCCTGCATTGCAGACATATTCTTTACCATCTGAGCCACCAGGGAAGCCCATACTCACTCACACCCACAGTTGTAAAATAAACAGGTTGTACATTTCATGTGCAATCTGCTTAATCAGAAAAGCTTCAAGTGCTCACATTGTAATCGAATTATTATTGGCTTTTTCTGCTGCTGCTGCTAAGTCACTGCAGTCGTGTCCGACTCTGTGCGACCCTTTAGATGGCAGCCCACCAGGCTCCGCCGTCCCTGGGATTCTCCAGGCAAGAACACTGGAGTGGGCTGCCATTTCCTTCTCCAATGCATGAAAGTGAAAAGTTAAAGTGAAGTTGCTCAGTCATATCCGGCTCTTCACTACCCCATGGACTGCAGCCCACCAGGCTCCTCTGCCCATAGGATTTTCCAGGCAAGAGGACTGGAGTGGGGTGCCATTGCCTTCTATTGGCTTTCTCTAGGTGGGGCTAAAAATAAGGACATGGAAATAAATACCAGGCGAAGGAAAGGTGAGCCTCCCCGGAGGCGCCGGCGGTAAAGAACCCACCTGCCCAAGCAGGAGACATGGGTTCTGTCCCTCAGGAAGATTCCCAGGAGTAGGAAATGGCAAACCACTCCAGTGTTCTTGCCTGGAAAATTCCATGGACTGAAGAGCCTGGTGAGCTGCCATCCATGGGTGGCAAAGAGTCGGATATGACTGAGTACACACGCACGCAGGAAAGGTGGAAGTATTCATCCTTCAGTTGTTTGATTTACTAATGCTTTCGCATTTTGTGAGGTTTTCTTTAGAGATTCAACACATTGGAGGATTACTAATAGATGATACACAGGGCAATGATGAGTCTTGCAGATGAAGTAAAGTTGCTCAGTCATTTCTAACTCTTTGCGACCCCATGGACTGTAGCCTACCACGCTCCTCTGTCCATGGGATTTTCCAGGCAAGAGTACTGGAGTGGGTTGCCATTTTCTTCTTCAAAGGATTTTCCCAACCCAGGGATTGAACCTGGGTCTCCCGCATTGTAGGTAGACGCTTTACCATCTGAGCCACCAGGGAAGTCTGCAGACAAAGTATGCATGTTCAATTTATTTATCAGTGCCCCAGGCCTGAAACACTTTATAACCCCCCAGCTCTTCTCTGCTGCTCTCTCTGTCTGCCACATCCCGAGGAAAATGTCTCTTGTGCTGTCTTTTGGTGAACAGACACCACTGAATATTTACAATCATCGTTCAACACTAGAGGATGTTGCAAAATATACAAAATTGAACAGAAGGCATCTGTTTATTAAGGCAGTTCATAAGTTAGCTGGGTAAGTTAACAGCTAACAATCTGTACCTGGTCTCTGAAGCAACGGGAAGAAAAGCAAAAGTAAACAAGTGGGACCTAGTCACATTTACAAGCTTTTCTTGCACAGAAAAGGAAGCCAGAAAAAAAGAACAAAGACAGCCTATAGACTGGAAGGAAATATTTGCAAATGACGCAACTGACAAGGGCTAAATTTCCAAAATATACAAGCAGCTGATACAATTCAATAATAATAAACAAACACTTAAAAATGGGCAGAAGACCTAAAGAGACATTGCTCCAAAGAAGATACACAGATGGCCAATAGGCACCTTCAAAGATACTCTAAATTGTTGATTACTAGAGAAATGCAAATCAAAACTAAAATGAAGTGTCATTTCACACTGATCAGAGTGGCCATCATCAGAAAGTCTACAAATAACACATGCGAGAGAAGGTGTGGAGAAAAAGGAACAATTTTACACTGTTGGTGGGTGTGTAAATGGTAGCATCCACCATGGAAAACAGTATGGAACTTCCTCAAAACAAAAACAGAGCCACCGTGTGACCCAGCAATCCCACCCCTGGGTTTACATCTGGAAAACACAAAGCTCCAATTTGAAAAAGTGCATGCACCCCAGTGTTCATAATAGCACTATTTACTATAGCCAGGACATGGAAGCAACCTAAATGCCCATTGACAAATAAATGGATAAAGAAGCAGCAGTACATACACACACACACACACACACACACACACACATATACACATATACACATATATGTGTATATATATAATGAAATATTACTCAACCATGAAAAAGAATGAAATAATTCCATTTGCACCAGCATGGACGGACATAGAGATTATCACAGTAAGTGAAGTAACTCAAAGACAAGTGTCACGATATCACTTATATGTGGAAATTTTAATACAAATGAACTTATTTACAAAACAAAAATAGACTCACAAACTTATGGTTACCAAAGGGGAGGTAAGGGAAGGATAAACTGGGAATATTGGATTAACAGATACACACTCCTATATATAAAATAGATTTTTTTAAAAAAAAGGTCCTATTGTATAGCACAGGGAACTATATTCAGTGTCTTGCAAGAAATTATAATGGAAAAGAATTTTTTAAAAGAACATAGACACAAATACATGTGTAACTGAATTACTCTGCTGTACCCCTGAAACTAACACAGCAATGTAAGCCAACCACAATGCCATTTAAAAAATACATTTAAGCCTTGCTAACCCTAGAGAGATTGCCCCTTACAGGGCCAGCCCTTGCAAGCAGGCCCTTCCTATGCAAACCATCCCACGCAGAGCTGGTGCCCCAACCATACCCTGTACGGATGAGATGCGAGGCCTGTGGAACAAGCAAGACACAGTCCACCTCAGTGGTACTGCCTCTGCCCGGGCAATGCTCCCCAGGCATGCGGGACTAGCTCGTTCTTGTTTCCGTGCTGGAGGGGGAGTGTGAGCTCAAACTGAAGGCATTGGGCTGGAACTGCATTTGGCTTCAGGGGAATAAAGGGGTGGCATTTGGTTACTGAGTGCAAGCTCGGTCTGCTCTGCTCATGGCACGACAGGGTGGTGAATCCGAGAGAAGAGGTGTTGAGGCAAGGAAAACGACTTTATTCAGAAAGCAGCTGACCGAGAAGATGGCAGGCTAGTGCCTCAAAATAACCATCTTACCGGGGTCTGGATGCCAGATTCTTTTGTTAGATCAGAGATGGGGGGAGGTAAGGAAGCAAAGTAAAAAAGTCATTAATCCTGCAAATGTCTAGAATGGCAAGCAGGGACTGTGTTAATTTCTCCATGCCTGCCATCCACAGGGGGTCAAGGTTCTGAACGGAGGCAGTTTAGTTTAACAGTCAGGCAGAGGGGCAGCGTCCTCTGAGACAGGCCTTTCTGTATGATCGTAATAACAGAAGCCACGAAAAGCAAGTTAAAGAAACAGTTCCATCATGGGGTCAGAATGGGCTTCTTCTCTGCAACAATATGGACTCTTCCCCTTACAAAGGGCATTTATTGTGCTCAGTCCTTTAAGAGACACTTGGGCTTCCCAGGTTGTGCTAATGGTAAAGAAGCCGACTGCCAATGCAGGAAACAGAGAAGACGCAGGAGACTTGAGTTCAATCTCTGGGTTGGGAAGATCCCCTGGAGGAGGGAATGGCAACCCACTCCAGTCTTCTTGCCTTGGAAATCCCATGGACAGAGGAGCCTGGTGGGCCACAGTCCATGGGGTCACAAAGAGTCGGACACAGTTGAAGCAACTTAGTTGGTGTCCTGTGGCTGTCACTTCCCCAGGCCCCCTTCATCGAGGCTATGCTCACTAAGAGAAATTTTTGATAAATCTTGCTCCAGACCACTGGCCTTCTAACACAGAGAAGAGAGCCCAGCCTTTGCAGTCAAGGGTTCATTTGACTTTTGAGGCAATACCAAAACAAAGTATGTGCTGACCAGGTGGAACAAATGCTTAGCTTCTCATGAAATTCAAAAAGAACTTTTACAAAATCTGCCTTTGGACCACATCCAGTGTTTCACTTTGCAATTGCTAGACGGATATCAGTTGTCCCTCTAGCCATCAGGTGGGTAGAACAGAACATAGACAGAATTTTGTTTTCTGAACTTTTACCCAGGATGCTGTGAATTTCCTGAGGCAGCTCACTCTATTAGGTAAAGCCTCCCTACAACAACAAGCATACACGTGTTGGCTTATGCACTCAGGTGACCAATGTTAATGGCGCCCCTGGCCTGGGCCTTTAAGATTGCTTGGGGTCCTTCATGCTGCTTCTTCGCTAATTCATGGACAAGGTTGGGCTTCCTTTCCAAGAGCACCTGGCAGAGCCCTCCAGGGCCCCAGGGCCTTGGATCCAGCTAGGCTTCTCTCCAGGATTAATTTTTCCCCCCTCTGATCAAATCTTGCATCTGACCCAATAAAGCCTACAGAGAAAGTTCCTCTGTCACCCTAGACCCGACACCAGATTCCTGGAAGCCAGTGTTTTTCAGCCCAGGTCAGCACCCAAGCTCACTTTCCTGGAAGAGGAAATTGGACCCAAAGAACACACGAACACATGGAGGAGACAGACTGTAAACAAGAAGAGAGCAATCTAGACTATTCTCTGTTCTAGAACTGAAGCCTACCCCATAAAAAGGAGCAGGGCCCATCTGTCCACAAGCCAAGCTTCATGACTTACTATATACAATCATGGGCTTCCCATGGCACTAGTGGTAAAGAACCCACCCACCATGCAGGAGAAAGAAGAGACGCAGGTTCGATCCCTGGGTTGGGAAGATCCCCTGGAGGAAGGCATGGCAACCCACTCCAGTATTCTTGCCTGGAAATCCCCTGGACAGAGGTGCTTGGCAGGCTACAGTCCATAGGGTTGCAAAGAGTTGGACACGACTGAGTGACTAACACTTTCACTTTAAGGGCCAACCAGTTACTTTCAGATGATTATTTTGTGGGTTTAACAATCTGGGTTAAAGAAGCTTTTATCATTGCTACCCTTAGATTTCCAGGTTGGCTGGGAAATTGAGTATCATTCCTTCAAATATGCTGCATTCACAAGCTGACTTTTGTCTGTCAGTGCTTCACAATAAAAAAAAAAAAAAAGACACCAAATTTACAAAAATTTTATTTAAACTCTTTAAAATTATGTTAAACATTTTTTAAGTATTTCCAATTTAAAATATATTGACTTATGCAAAATCATTAGATTTTGAAACCTACATTAAGGACTTACCTGGTGAGCCAGTGGTTAAGAATCCACCTTCCAATGCTGGGGACTTGGGTTTGATCCCTGGTCAGGGAACTAAGATTCCACCAGTCATGGGGCAACTAAGCCTCTGCTAGCCACAGCTAGAGAAGCCCGCACACCACAATGAAGACCTAGTGCAGTCAAAAATAAATTAATTAAAAATAAATAAATAAAAATAAATAAAAAATAAATTAATTAATTTTAAAATAAATAAAATAGAAACAACATTAGACCTTAAAGGCTACAGCACAACAATAATCTAGGGTAAATGTGTGATATTCCAACTCTAGAAACGAGTTAATTGCAGCTATTCACTGAGTAATGTGAAGTTCCTTTTACTCTAGAAACTAAAGTAAAATTTTAAGATGGCTGATGAACTGGACACCAAAAAAATAAAATAAAAGCAATTCAGGAGGTAGAATTTATACAGCAGAGACTCCCATATAGGACAGTTATGACCCCGGGGAAACGGTTCACTCTAAGAGGACCACATTTGTTGCCAATAGATAGGGATACGTTACAGAGGACACAGAGGAGAAAGGGCAGCCCCTCTTTATATTGGGCTGGCCAAAAAGTTCGTTTGGGGTTTTCTGTAAGATGTTACAGAAAACTTGAACTTTTTGGCCAACCCTATATTTAACTCACTTGGCAAGCTGAGCAGATGGCAGCAGAAGCATGTTACAAAATTCTAGAAAAGATCTGTTGAAAGGCACCAAGTCCCAGCAAGCATTTCATCCTCACCAGCAAACCACAGCTCAGCCCCTCGGCAGGGCGGAGGGAATTATTTTGTTATATGCCAACTCTGCAAGTTGTTGCAAGCAGAGAGCTTGTACCCAAGGGCCAGGGTCCCCGAGAAGAAAGGCATTTCCACAGACCATGTTTTCACAACCCGTCTTTACTGTACCGAAAAGCATGCAACGTCTGAATGGGTATCCTTGGGAATGTTCCTTTTTCAAGTCTGTGCTCTGGGAAATCGACAGAGACCAGAAAGAGGAGCTAAGGTGGAAAAGAAAAAAATGTCAATGAGCAGCCAAGTCGCACACCTCCCTACCATCTCTTTTAATACTCCATGGATACAAAGGAATATTCCAGAAAAAGAAGTCCACAGAGGTCGCACAGACAACAACGGAGGGCCTGAGCCCCACCAACCATCTCCTGGGCCAGGCCCAGGCTGGAACCAGAACAGGTCTCTCCCACTCTGGTCCCGCCCACGGTCGGGAGCACCCAGGCTGGATGCCTGAAGGTCCCTTGGGTGGGGGTCGAGAGGCCCAAGGGTGTCCAGGGGCTGTGTCTCCAGCACCCTCTTGTCAACTGGACTTCTACATGGCACGTTTAAAATGAGTAGAAATAACCAAAATGCACAGAAGGAATGTGCCTTTCTTTTTCCTTTGAACCTGAGTTCACTTTGGGTACAAGCCCTCATTTCGCCTAGCTGATAGCAGGGACAAAAGACAAACACAAAACCAGGCTGAATTCTCGACCTGCATCATAGGCGTGTTAGGAAAGAAAGAAAGTGAAGTCATTCAGCCGTGTCTGACTCTTTGCGACCCCGTGGACTGTAGCCTACCATGCTCCTCCATCCATGGGATTTTCCAGGCAAGAGTACTGGAGTGGGTTGCCGTTTCCTTCTCCACAGGATCTTCCCAACCCAGGGACTGAACCCAGGTCTCCCACACTGCAGGCAGACGCTTTCCCGTGTGCAGCACCAGGGAAGCCTAGGTGTGTTAGGGATGGAACCTAAAAACAAGGAGCCGGCTCCGCTGGGGTCACTCACCCTCCTGGGGTCCCTGCAGCTCCCCCCCGGGGGTGGAGGAGGTGTCTGCTCAGGGGCCTTGGCGGCATTTTCTGAGACAGCCTCTGTCCCCCACCACCCAATTCCCAAAGGAACCAGCAAGGAGTCCCCCTCTGCTCTGGAATTCAGAGCTTCTCGGGTGCCCCTGTTTCTCTGATGACCCACACGGCTTTGACTCCAAGCCGTGGTTTCATGGGGTTTAGTGACAAAGCCATGTGTGACTGGGACCCCATGGACTGCAGCCCGCCAGGCTCCTCTGTCCACGGGATTCCCCAGGCAAGAATACTGGAGTGGGTTGCCATGCCCTCCTCCAGGGGATCTTCCCAACCCGGGGATCAAGCCCAAGTCTGCCGCACTGCAGACCTCGCAGGCAGATCCTTTATTGACTAAGCTGCCGGAGAAGCCCTGGCACCTCATTACACGAGCCGCCCCCCAAGGACAGACTCCCCCCTGCCCCTCTGGCCACCAGGCCTCCCCTCCGGTTTCCCCACCAACCCGGGAAAGGTCCTTATCCCCTTCCAGGGTACACCAACTCTTCTGGTTCAAACCCTGAATCCTTCTCGCTTGCACCACAGAACCGAGGCCACACTGAGGCCCATGTTCTGCTTCTCAATGATCACAGCCTGGCATTCAGAGTTCCCTTAGGAGAGCCCCTTTCCCCACCGAGAACTCGGCTCTCACCTCTAACCCGGGGCTCCAGTGGCCACTGTCCTCGGGACGTCTTCTCCGCGCTCACGTGGACGGTGTGTCCCCGCTCAGCATGCATGTCACGTTTCAGGTCCCCGGCTGCTCGGTCCACTCGGCCGGCACTTTTCAGCCTCAAGCCCTGGACGGTCTCATCAGCTGAACTCAGAATTTCTACATCTGCTCCCTGGGCCCGGAGGTGATCTGCAGGGGCTGACCACTGACTTCCCTCCCTGATCAGGGCTCTCAAATTCCTGCAGAGGCCGCCCCAGGCCACCAGCTCCCTGCCAGTGTCACCAAGGGGTCCCTTGGGGACAAGGGTCCAGACATCAGGGGGTGTGGCCGGCCCTCCCTGCCTGTTTGCCTCCTCTGAGACCCCTCACTCTCAGACCCCTCCTCTGGTGTTGATGCTGCCCGGTTACAGAGAGCATCCTGGGGTTCTCTGGACCCCCTGGGGGTTCCTTTTTCCAGATTCAGATTTTCCATAGATATGGAAGGGACAGGGACTCTGTCTCTTGGTGGGGGACACCAGGGGGCTCTGTCCCTGTCTTGGCGGGGGGCTGGGGTTTCCCAGAACATCCTCTGAGGATGAGTGTATGCGTGAGTGTGTTTATGAGTCAGACTCTGCAGGTAAGGATGAATCAAGCCCACTCACCCCCCATTCACACCCACCCAGGCTGGAAAAGAAACCTAACTTTGAATCTCCCTCAATCTTTCTCTGAGACCCAAGCCCGGAGCCTGGAAGGAGAAAGGATGATCCGGTCGGTGGAAAGAAAGAAAGAAAGAAAGTGAAGTCACTCAGTCATGTCCGACTCTGACTCTTTGCGACCCCACGGTAGCCTACCAGGTTCCTCCATCCATGGGATTTTCCAGGCGAGGATACTGGAGTGGGTTGCCATTTCCTTCTTCAGGAGACCTTCCTGACCCAGGGATTGAACCCAGGTCTCCCACATTGTAGGCAGACGCTTTACCATCTGAGCCACTGGGGAGCTCCGGTCAGTGGAGGTTCCCCTAAAGCTCCAGGTTCTGAGCCTGGCCTGGCAGCAGGTGACAGGCGATGGAATGAAGCCAGGGGCTGGGGTGGGGGGTTGGTTTGGGGCTCGGGCAGGCTTGTGAGTCGTCCTGGACTTCATGGTCAGGGAGTGACTGCTGCTGGGAGTCAGCGAGGGCATGGACAGGGAGCAAAGAGAGGCGTGAAGGTGATCACGTGGGGGCTGCTTGCGGGGGGCCCAGCCTGATCGGGGTCAGGAGCCACAGGAACAGGCTGGGAGTTAAAACAGATGACTTAGACTTGAGCCTGGGAGTCACATGCGGGTCAGAGCCTGGTGTTTCGGATGGTGCTGGTGAGTGTGGGGGCTGGACGCCAATTAAAGGGTCTGGGTGAGACCCGAGACGCCCTTCGCACGTTGTTCCTCTGACTTCTTTCAGCTACAAGCTATGAGCGGCCGTAACCAAGCTCCGTCTGGAAGGTTTCTCCCCAGTAGAGGCAGACTCTTTTAACTGCCTCTCTCTTAACCCAAAGCTCATCACCGACACATTTCTTCCACTTGAGAGCGAATGCTAGGACGTATAGCAGAAACTAGCCGCTGCTACTTTCCATGGGCTCCTAAGGAAAGGCGAACCTGAACTGGCTGGAAAACGTGATCAAGTCCACATCTGACCTTTATAAACATAGCGGGGAACGGGGCAGGGATGCTTGTGAACCGCACCCATGCTTGCGTGTGCTCTGTGACTCGAGGCAGCATTTGGAGATGAATCTAGGGACGGATATTAAAAAGCAGAGACATTACTTTGCCAACAAAGGTCCATCTAGTCAAGGCTATGGTTTTTCCAGTGGTCATGTATGGATGTGAGAGTTGGACTGTGAAGAAAGCTGAGCGCCGAAGAATTGATGCTTTTGAACTGTGATGGAGAAGACTCTTGAGAGTCCCTTGGCCTGCAAGGAAGATCCAACCAGTCCATCCTAAAGGAGATCAGTCCTGGGTGTTCACTGGAAGGACTGATGCTGAAGCTGAAACTCCAATACTTTGGCCACGTCATGCGAAGAGTTGACTCATTGGAAAAGATCCTGATGCTGGGAGGGATTGGGGGCAGGAGGAGAAGGGGACGACAGAGGATGAGATGGTTGGATGGCATCACTGACTCGATGGACATGAGTTTGAGTAAACTCCGGGAGTTGGTGATGGACAGGGAGGCCTGGCGTGCTGCAGTCCATGGGGTCGCAAAGAGTTGGACACGACTGAGCGACTGAACTGAACTGGGGAGGGAGATCTCCTTATGGAATTGCAAACCCATCTTACCAAGGAGAATGAGCCCCCAGCTTGTTGGCAGTTGTATCAAAAACCACACAACCTGCTCAAAACAGGAAGCAGACGACAGGAGGAGGAGGAGCTGCTGAGTGCCACAGCGTCTCAAAGGGCAGAAACGCTCAGGGCTGTCTCCTCCACCTCAATGGCCCTGTGCTCCGATCTGTCGATGGGCATTTGCACTCAGTTCTGGCTCTGAGTCTCCACTCCGGGCCTGGAGCCACTGCGGTCCCGGCTTTGCCACGTGGCTCTAAGTTGATCTGACGTCCGTGTGGTCCAGCTCTGAGCACCCGTGTCCCCTTGCCAGGCGACCCTGGAGTCTACCAGCCACTGAGCCTCACTGGTTCAGATCCTTTCCTGGAATCTGATCAACGTTCCCGCCCCCCGTCCTCATCTAGGCTTGAAGCATGACGAAGAAGAAGCCCAAATCTTTTAAAATATGAGGGCAGAGTTTGAATTGAAAGGTTTAAATCTGCTCTGTGTTCTAAAGCGCGGGTTCAGATTCTCCTCTCTGTGCTCAACTGCAGGGCGTACGGACGAGAGAGAGGACACGGAAATTAAGTGTCCACAGTTAATCAGTTCCACCTGGGGAGATAACTTCATCATGCTAGCCACTCTATCTCTAAGCACAAAAATAATGTCCTTCTTCCAAAAATTGGCATGCTGAAATACCCTTGGGAAGCTTGTACTTTCCACCCATCACTGAGGCAGAGTTTGGAGGTTTGCAGGATGGAGTCAAAGATACCAGCTCTTCTATGACTGTCCGGGAGAGTGAGAATTATGAATTCTCCTGAGAATTATAAAGGTAAAAGGAAACTCGAAGGTAGATATGTTCCACCATCCAGGTAACTAACAGGTGTCGAACCCTACGGCATTCCGGGTCCCCCTGGGTGGGGGAGATGTGGGAATGAGCAAGGCATTCCAGGGGAAAGGCGATCAATAACCAAGGCCCCGCAAACAGAGGATGTGATAGCAGGCAGAGGAAAAGAGAGAAGAGAATACAGCCTGACAAACAGAGAAGGTGGAAGTGAAAGTCACTCAGTCATGTTCAACTCTGTGCGACCCCATGGACTATTCAGTCTATGGAGTTCTCCAGGCCGGAATACTGGAGTGGGTAGCCTTTCCCTTTTCCAGGGGATCTTCCCAACCCAGGAATCAAACCCCGGCCTCCTGCATTGCAGGCGGATTCTTTACCAGCTGAGCCACAAGGAAAGCCCAAAAATACTGGAGTGGGTAGCCTTCCCCTTCTCCAGGGGATCTTCCTGACCCAGGAATTGAACCCAGGTCTCCTGCACTGCAGGCGGGTTCTTTACCAGCTGAGCCACCAGAAAAAGGCACTTGTGAGCACACCTTCAGACATGAACGGACAGGAGAATGTGAGAACAGTGCTTTCTTTCTACAAACTGACTTTCCAGTGTCCAAACCCATGCCTGTCCCTGCTAAGAGGGGCTGCTGAATGTTAAAGGCAGTTGGAAAAAGCATGATCTGCATTTCTATTGATTTAATTCTTCGTTATTATTATGTATCGAGTTTATTTTTGAATCCCAAATTTTGCTGAAGGATGCCATCAGATTTGTACGCTTATCACACCAGTTGTTTTCGTTTTTGCTGAGTCGCTAAGCTATGTCCGACTCCTTGCAACCCTACAAACTGCACCAAGCCAGGCTTCTCTGTCCTTCACTATCTATTGGGGTTTGCTCAAACTCACGTCCATTGAGTCGGTGATGCTATCTAACCACCTCATTTTCTGCCACCCCCTTCTTCTCCTCCTCCCCTCAATCTTTCCTATCACATTGGAGGTGTGACTCAAAGATATTTTAGAGACATTAACCAAACTCATTGGTTCTTTCGAGGGAATGGGTAAAGAAAGCCAGCAAGTGAGATGATTTTATTTGCATTATTAAGAAGTAATCATTGCAAATCCAAATTTCCCCAAACATAGGATTACTCAGTTATCAGGAATTAATGGGAAGTTTTGTATCTTAGTGACTTTACAGACCCACAGCTGTTTTTGTTCATAAAAACAACCTTAATAAAGTACCAATAAATACTCTGGTCTCTATCTGTAAAATAGTGTCATGTGGTTACTGATTTGAAATTTTGTAGCTTGAGAAGTTGTATTTTTTTTTTCATCTCATGAAGATAGAATGAGACAGCTGAACTAAAATTGCTCAATCACAGAATCATGATGTTAATTAGTTGTCCAAGACATGGTTTCCCACTTGAATCTGACCCAGGGCATTAAGTTAAACACAAACTGTGGTGTTCACAACATTATAGATGGCATTCTTCATCTCTGAGAATTATCCAGGCTTTTCCCAGATCCTTTAGCAAAGAGAAAGACTGGTTTCTCTTTCCCCATAGTTTGTGTGAGTCAGATGCGCAGTTTTTTCCAGTTATCCAAACCTTCACAAATGAGACATGATATGGGAAAAAGGAATCCAATTTGTCACATCAGATTTGCTGTGCAATTCTTGGTCTTGGGGCTGCAGAAATACTGAATTCTGTTCAAGAGATGCAATCTTTATTCTGGAAGGATCACTGCAACTATTTCCCATGTAAATCAACTGGGCTTGGACGCAACGGTTGGAGCAAGGGGAATGTTGATGCTCATGTTGAAATTTGCTCTATACTCGTCTGATTCTGCCAACTGTTTTTTTTTTTTTTCTCATTTTTTCTATTTTTTAAAATAATACGCATTATTTTTCATTCACGTGCACTAAAATGCATTTAAGTTAAAGTGCTGTTAAACTTACATATCAGTTTCTACATTCCCGGCATTGTTCTAAGTTCTCTGTAAACATTCCCTTATTCTGTCCTCATACTAACCTTTTGGAGTAGGTTCTATTTTTATCATGTCCATTACACAGATGGGAAAGTGAAGTCTCCTATAGGATAGGAAACACATCTAGCATCTTATTTTGGCATTCTCCATTTTACCTGATAAATAATTTAATATGAAAATAACAATTCATTCAGTTCTTCAGTTTTCCTTTGCAGTACATGTGTACATTTAAGAGTACATGACCGAATTTTACTTCCATAACAAGATCTAAGATCTTGTTTTATAATAAGCAAATTTAATTTATCGTGTGTGCTGATTTTTTTTTATATCTTGGGTTGTCACACCTAAGCCTGATTTTTATTTTTCTGTTGCTGTTCTCTAAATATTCAAAATCTCTTTACTTTTCTAAACACCAAAAAATGTCTTTACTTTTCTCTTCCCATGTCTTATTATTTTTATCACTGGTATTTACTTTCACTTTTTCAAAAGGGATTTTACCTTAGTTCCCTGATATTCAGTTACAAAGAAAGCAGTGTATGTTAGAGTATAGTCATCTCACCTGTAGAGTAGAATTTTTATCAACCTTACTTAGACATACACACAAATATACCTTTTATTTTTCAATAATGGTTTTTGTCATTTTGTAACATCAGAGTTACCTAAACTCTATACTGACCTATCTTAACGCTAAACACCCTGCTATGCTTAGTTGCTCAGTCATGTCTGACTCTGCAACCCCACGGACTGTAGCCCACCAGGCTCCTCTGTCCGGATTCTCCAGACAAGAACACTGGAGAGGGTCGCATGCCCTCCTCCAGGGGATCTTCCCGACCCAGGGGTCAAACCCACATCTCTTACATCTCCTGTATTGACAGGTGGGCTCTTTACCACGAGCGCCACCCGGAAAGCCCAGATGGGGTACATGTCAGGTGAATTCCGGAGGCAGAGATGGAAAAAACACTGGGAATAAAAACGCTTATGTTCTAGAACGATTCAGCATACTGGGGAGGCCCAGATAACTGCCACATGTTCCAAATGTTCCAGAGCAAGGAAATCACTTGGAAGTCTTTCCAGTTAATTTTACAAAGTTGCCAAAAGTCCAGAAAACAAAACCTGAAAAGGAAGTCTGCACATGTGCGCTTCCTCACCTCCCCTTTTCTCCATTCCTGAGGGGGACCCCTGGCCCAGGGCTAAAGGACCGCCAAACACAGGCCACCCGCCTGGACAGACAAGACGACCAGCGTTCACCAGTCAGGGTACCGAGAGGTGTATGCTGGGGTCGGGCTCCTCACTGCCCAAAACCGATAAACAGGCCAGGCTGGTGGAAAGGAAAGTTTGCTCTACTTCTGATTCGGGCAACTGTAGGTGGGGTGGGGTGGACATCTGTCCAAATGCTGACTCCCCCCGCCCCCACCACCACTAGCAACCAGTGGGGCAAGAGGTTTTCTGGACAGAAGGGGACTGTGTGCAGAAACAGCACAGACAGCTCTGACAGTCATCTTGAAATTGGTCACCAGTGGTCTGATCAGCATCATCTTCATTGTTTTAGGTATAGTTAATCTTCAGCTCTGGGGTCTATTGGTTCCCATGTCTTTGAGGCCAGTTCTTGGAATTATGGCAGCTTCTGGCCAGTTATAGTCCAAGGGGTCACAGAGAGTCAGATGCCACTGAGCAACTCAGCACAGCGCAAACACAGGATTAGATCCCTGGGCAACTTGTCTCCCGTTGGGTGTAAAGCCACCACATTAACACACCGAAAGGTAACTTCATTGCTCTCAGCACTCAGGAAATTCCAAATTTGGGGAGCTCTGTGCCAGAAGTTGGAAGAGACCAAATACATACATCTTATTATAAATCACAAATGGGCTCCATGTGTTCTATGACCCTTCTCTACCCAGTCCATTCAATTCCTTTCTCTCAGCCCCCAACCTCGCCCCCAGGCCGGTGCATGCCCTTCATCTGTGTCATCTAGGATGAGCACTGGATTCAGTGAGGGGCTAAAACACCTGGAAAACCTTCATCAATGTAAAGGATATCGCTATCACTTCTTCACGACAGGAAAGATGGATTTTGGCTGTATTCCAAAAGGGGAATAAAAGAATTCCAAAAGTGAATCCTTTTTTCCTGGCCATTCTTGTTTCATTCCATCTGATGAACTTACAGAAAGAGAGCCATGGGTGTGCTCACGTGATGGTAGTTAGACTTGGAAAACCTGATGCCCTTGCATGTTACCTTTGACACAATTAGAGATAATTAGAGATCCCCCGTTTACCAAGCGAGCAACGCCCAGTCCTCAGGACAAAGGGACTCTCTGCCTCCGGCAGAACCTTTGCCAGCCCCAGTGAGCCCCAGGAGGACTGGCTGAGGTAGACACTAGTTAGGAACTTCGTGGGGGAGCAGGCGGGGAGGGGCATAAGCCCACTTCCCAGTGCAAGACTTTTTGTAGAATTTCTCCCACTTCTAAAGAGTGTTTTCAAATAAATGTATATGGGGAAGAGGGGAAAAAGAGAGCGAGAGATGGAGGCAGAGTCGGCCCTTCACAGCCCGAGGGTGCTTCGTGTCTGCCCAGCAAGCCTGCACCGCCGGGCTGCCAGAAGTCAGAGGCAGCCACGGGCTCAGGGCGAGCAGAGCAAAGGGGTCCAGAGACCACTGCCACCCATTTCCTCTCCAAAAGGTGCACAAACCGGCCAAGACGGGCTTAACTGAATGTGCGGGGCCCTGGGACCACGAAGCAGGGCACAGACTCCGGAGACCCCCGGGAAGTAAGAGGTCTAGGAGGCCAGCAGCCGTGAGCGGAACAGAGGGGTCACAGGCAGGACACGCGCCGGGGACTCGGCGCGCTCAGGCTGCAGCACGCACACAGGCACGGCGGCGGACGCGGGGGAAGGACACAGACACCAGTACTAATAATGCACATTCACATTCACGTACACCCCGCGCAGGGACGTGTGCGCTCACGTTCAAACGCACACACGTGCGTTCACACACAGGGCCATCAACAGGTGTAGAACCCGGGATGGACTGGTAGGCGGCCGGGTGGCCGCGCGTCCTCAGCCTCCTAGCGCGACTGACACTGCAGCGCAGAAACTGGCCCGGGCCCCTACCCACCCGCGAAGCCAAAGCCTCCCTTATCGGCTGCACGTAGGGCCCCAGCGGCACCGGGACAGGCGCTCGGGGCAGTCCGCGGGGGCCAGGACCCCCGGAGCCGGGAGCCCCGGCACCTCCCAGGGCCGACGGGACGGAGGCCGGAGCTTCCCCCACCCGCCGGCGGCGACGCCCGTTCGCGTCCTCTGCTCTCAGACGCGCGCATCGGCCAGAAGGTCTGGGCGCTCCTGTTTCACACCCGATGGCGCCACGGGGCGGGAGGGGAGGACCAGGGGGCGCTGTCCCGCCGCATGCCGGCTGGTGGCAGGTGTCGGCCTCCGGATGCGCACGCCCGGCTCTCGGGAGTGGGGCCCGGGAAGCGCCCAGGCGCCGCGCCACGAGGTGCGAGCCTTGTCCAGCCGCGGACTGCAGACCGGAGCGCTCCGGGCGGGTGGCCCAAAGCGGCTCACCGCCCCCGCCCCGGTCCCCCCGCCCCGGCCACCCGCGTGCCCACGAGACGGCAGGCCAGGCGCGCCGACTGGCTCCTCTCCTCGCGCCCCACCCCGCCGCGCTCCCTCCTGCCTCTCCCCGTCCCCTCCCCTCTCCTGCCCTCCCCGTCTCTCCCACGGTGCGGGCGGGCGCTCCGCCACCGCCCCCGCCGCCCCCGCGGCCGCCACTCCGCCCCCCGCGCGGCGCGGAGCCGCAGTAATAACCCCGGCGCGGGCGGCGCATCCACGGCGGGACACCGTGCTGCGCGCCGGCCGGGCTGGTCCTCGGTGCCCGCTTTGCAGGGCCGCCGGGCTGGGGAGCCTCCCGCGGCTCCGGGCCCCTCCGAGCGCCCCTGGATGGAGCCGTGCGTTCTCCCCGCGGCGGCGCCGCGCGGGCGGCGGGCGCGGGGCGCGCGGGGCGGCTGGGCCGTACGGGTCCTCGGCCGCGCGGCGCTCTGGGTGCTGCTGCTGGCGCAGGTGGGTGTGCAGGTGGGTCCCCGACGGCGGGGCCGGGGTTCCCCGGAGGCCCCCTCGCGCAGCCGAGTCTCACCGAGGTCTCGCCGCTGTTTTCCCGCAGGCACCTGCTTGCGCCGTGGGACCCGCAGCGGCCTCGCCGGAGAGCTCGAGCGTCCGGCGTCCTCCTGGACCCGCGGAGTGGCCGGGCTGGGGGGAAAAGGGCGGTAAGTCCGCGTCGGGGGGGTGGGGGATTCGAACCTTTTCCGCGTAGCAGCTTGTAAACTTCCGAAGGCTGGTTTACAAAGCGCTGCGAAGGTTCCTAACTCTGGGAATTCCAAGACGCTGCGGTGCTTCGCCAGCGAGCACCGCTGAGTCAACTTTCAGCAATATTTATATTATTTCCCAGTAAAACAGATGCTATTTACCAGCGTTATTACCATAAGCATTAGGGAAGAAAGCCAGGGAATGTATTTAGATGAAATAGAAGGGGAAAATAACCTAGGAGTTATATTAACGCAGACACCAAAGCAATTACAAAGCTTATAATGCCTTTCTCCATCCCCTCGTCCCCTCCCCACCTGTTCCCCTTCTGGCCTTTTACAACGAACGCCCTTCGCTGCCAGAAAGCTAGAAACTAGAACCACCATCTGACCCAGCAGTCCCTCTCCTGGGCATATATACCCTGCCTGCCTGCCTGCTCAGTCGTGTCCGACTCTGTGCCCCTGGTGGACTGTAGCCCGCCAGGCTCCTCCGTCCATGGGATTCTCCAGGCAAGAATACTGGAGTGGGTTGCCATTTCCTTCTCCAGGGATCTTCGCGACCCAGGGATGGAGCTCAGGTCTCCGGCATGGGCAGGTGGGTTCTTTACCACTGAGTCACCTGGGAAGCCAGAGCAGGAGACAAAAAGCAGTTTTGCTCCGTATTTACCATCTTAGCATCAAAAGGGATGCTCCTAGAGAGCTGGTGGAGTGGGTCATCGGTGTTTTGTGACGTCATAAGAGCATTGTCCAAGTCCAGTGCCTTGTTTTGACATAAAAGCAGGTCAGAATTTTGTACAGTGTGTGGTTGTACTTTCTCTCCTCACAAGTGGCATTTATTATTTCATATGTCAGGGGAGAGACCTCCCTGTCCTTACCTGCCTTAGGGTAGATGAGAAAGCAGGTGTTTAATGTCAGTTGCTAGCTGGCTTTTCCTCTGAACGCAGCCCACTGGCAGTTGCTAAATGTGAATACTTTGCATTGATTCCAAGAATAAATTGCCGTCTCAAATGTTGTTAGTGACTTATAGAGGAAGAATCAGGTTTGATTATCCCATCATATTTTTTCAGTGAACCTAAAAAAATGAGTGAATAATTCAGAACTCCTGAATGTAGCGTCTTAATAAAACTCCATAAAGGCAATCACTGAATTACATGCATTTACTATTCAGATTCCTCCTGTAAGAGTCTGTAAAGTGATAAATGAAATGTGGGAACGTAGGACCTTTTCCGAATCCACCAGAGGGCGCTAGATGTAAATGATAGAAAACATTTTTGTATTTGCCAAAGAGTTCTTTCAAGCTCACCTTTTTGGGCTTGTCCTTGTCCTTAGTGTTTCTCTTACCTTTCCTTCTAGTATGCAACGACTTATACTGTAGTTAGTCGTCTTTCCCCACTTAAAAAGAAAGATTTTTTTTGAAAATTCTAGCTTTCTAGAATCATGAGAACTCCTGAAGATCTCAGGAGAATTTTCAGAGTGTTTCCTAACATTTACGGGGTTTTCTGGGAGGTAAGAGCTTTAGAGTTAGAGAATCGCTTCCAGGAGGAGAACCCAAGACGTCCTGCCCAAGTGGGCCCTTCTCCCTGGAGGAGCGCCCTGCGAACTGGACTCCAGCCTGGGGGGCACGTGGCTCTGACCGCTTGACTCCTCAGCTGGGGTCACAAGCCCGGAGTTCCCAAAACAACCCATTAGCTGGCTTGGTCAGAACCTCATGGGGAGGGTGGGAGCCATCGTCAGTGAGGCTCCAGCCCAGTGGACATGCCACCCCCTCGTCTCCCACTGTGTAGGTTTTTAAGTCCTCAGTTGTAGATGGCTGAATTGAGAGAGTGAGTTTCAGTAGAAAGTTTCCACAAGATCAGAGAAAGACTCCTTGTGCTCAGCAGTGACCTCTTTCAACCTAGGATGGCAGAGATGGGATAGACTTTATGTGATGCTGGGGTTTGTTGACTGCTAGATGTCTGGGACGCCTTCAAAGCCCGGTGGCTCAGATGGTAAAGAATCTGCCTGCAATGCAGGAGAGCTGGGTTTGATCCCTGGGTCAGGAAGATGCCTTGGAGAACAGAATGGCAACCCACTCCAGTGTTCTTGCCCGGAGAATCCCATGGACTGACTGGCTATAGTCCGTGGCTTCGCGAAGAGTCGGACATGACTGAGTGACTAATACTTTCTTTTCTTTCAAAACCCACAGTTGGCTTTGAAATAGCTCATTTGGCCAAAAGGTGTGTTTAACACATATTTTTAACCTCTGTAGCCAATGTTCCTGGGTGTCTGGAGTAATTATGCAGTTAGAAGAGGACTCCATATATTCTGTGAGCAACAGTAGATAAGTTCATTGAAATCAATTCTATTTTCAGACATTCGGTGCACCCATTTCCTTTTGGCTGATTCAGCATTGCTTTTCCTTAAGAGGAGACTTGAATGCTTTTTCTACAAATTAACCTTTGTCATAATAATAGCAGGTCTTTTTCAGAGCAAAGACAACAGCCATTCCTTTCTCCATGGGGTCTTCCTGGCAGAGGGATTGAAGCCAGGTCTCCTGCACTGTGGGCAGATTCTTTACCATCTGAACCACCAGGAAATCCCCAAAGATATAGCTTGTTATTAATAACTTTTCAAAATCTAGAGTAAGCTAAGCTTCCAGGTCAAGGGTGGGAAGTTTTTAGAATTTTGTTTTGTTGAACAAGAGAGACCTGTGCCTGTGTGTGCGCATTCATAGTTCATATTGATTTATAGTCACACATTCACATAACATGAGACAGGGCAGGTTGGCCCAGTGGTGTGCTGGTAACTGTTTAACAACAGATTCTTGGAGGCTCTGGTTTGTCAGGTTTGCTGGTTCCCATGGGCCAAGTGCTCCCGCCGTGGCTGATGACAAGCTATGGGTGTGATGCACGGAACATGCAGTTAGGACTCAATGAGCAAAATCCGTTCTCCAAAGCTGGTACCGGGTGGACCGTGTACACTCACAGGTGGTCCACAGATCATGCACTCAGTCTGAAACTGGAGTCTCCCAGGACTTGGTGTTTAGTCAAAAACAGCTCTTGAAATCGAGTTGATCAGGGTGCCGACTGCAGCAGCCGTGTGTGGATTTCTTCTCCTTTAAAACGCCTTGGTAGGGCTGAGGTCTTATTTCAGGGATTCTAAAGGATTAGGAAGCTCACTAATTTTGTTTTTTTCTTGATTTCACAAGCCAGTAGTTTGGGGGATTATAATTTTAAACCTTAAGCTTGAGAGTTAGTTTGAAATTGTCATTTTACACCAACGATATATTACCTTCTCTCGGAGTAGTGGTAGGTGCACGGGGGGAGAAGTTCTGCTTACTTTGTTCATTCATGAAATTCTTTAGCTATGAGCCTCTTCACGGTCATCTACACAGAACTGACAGTGCGTATTTGACGCGGAGGACTGCTGCTTGATAAGAGGAGTCAGGGTTTCTCCACCTTGGAGATGCTCTAAATCTTTCGCTGTGGCAGCCTGTCCTATGCGTGGAAAAATATGTACCAACCTTGCTGGACTCACCCACTGTATCCCCACTGCCATCTCCTTCTGCTTTGTGAAAACCAAAGTGTCCCCAGAAGTCCCCAGCATCTCCTGGGGGCGGGGCGGGGGTAGCACCCCTGCCGAGAGCCACTGGACTCAGACTTCACTCCTGTTCCCCTTCATCCCCGGAAGGGACTGTGATTGGTGACCGTGAGCGGCTCCGCGGTGGTTGGAGCCAGTGTACTGCGTGAGCACACGCTGGGTCTCCAGAGCCGACCCTTAACCTCATCAGGAATTTTGTGAGCTGGTTGGTTGAAAATCAAAAGAAACTTGCAGGGAAATCATTCATGTTCAAAAGAAGATTAGGACTTCTCTGGGGCACTAGTGGTTAGCTTCTACTGCAGGGGCTTGAGTTCGATCCCGGGTCCTGAGATCCCGGGTACTGAGATCCAGAAAATAGATAAATGAAGTAACATAAAATTTAAAAAAATAACAAAACTAAAACTGAAAACTTGTCACTTCACAATTCTTTAAAAGTTTCGCTGTTATTTCTCCTCTTGACGGTGTTTGCCTGTGTTGCCTCTGAGTAGTGCCTTACCATCCCCACCTTCTCTGGGTGGCATCACTGGTTCAGTGAACTTGGGTGAACTCTGGGAGATGGTGAGGGGCTGGGAGGCCAGGCGTGCTGCAGTTCATAGGATCGCAAAGACTCAGATATGATTTAGCAGCTGAATGACAGCAACATCGCCTCTGTATGGTGGAAATACTTTCTAAAGGTGTGCTACCATGCAAACCTCTGAGCTCCACGTTCAGTGATGTCACATGGGTAATTGACATAAGCCTCGGTGGGAGTATCTATACCACGGGAATTGGCAAATGCTTTCCACCAGGCCTTCCCCCCCACCCCACCCCCATCATAGCTGGTTGTGAACGATGTATCAGCAGAATGCTGTGTGTGTTTCTGTAAAAGAGGCTTAAAAGTTACTTTGAAAAAGAATTGTGATAGGTCCCCCTTCCCCATAAAGGATAAAGATTGTATGTCCTCCAAAGTGAGGGTCAGAAGAATATGACTTTATGTCATCTGGGAACAATCTGATTTTTTGAATGGTAATCATCTTTTTATGTGCAATAAATCTGCTCGTTACCAGGGTTTGGAATGGTCCCCAGGCTTTGTCCTCATTCCAGAGCCGCTGTCGGGATGGAAACAGGCGGGTGTGAGGTGGAGACTCCCCGAGGGCTCATAGGGCAGGAAGAAAGGTGTTAACACAACCACGTCACACTAGCTTGCCCCCTGAGTCCAGAAAGCTGGATGAGGAAGGGGGCTGGGGGAAACGCAGCTACATGAGCAAGAGCTTTTCCCTGTTTTTAGGAGTGGCAAGGGACAGACTTCTTTTTTATACATTCCATGGGGTTCTCATGGCAAGTTTACTGGGTTGGTTTGCCATTCCCTCCTCCAGTGGACAGTGTATTAAAAAGCAAAGCTGTCACTTTGCCCGACAAAGGTCCATACAGTCAAGGCTATGGTCTTTCCAGTAGTCATGTATGGATGTGAGAGCTGGACCATAAAGAAATCTGAGCACTGAAAAATTGATGCTTTTGAACTGTGGTGTTGGAGAAGACTCTTGAGAGTCCCTTGGACTGCAAGGAGATCCGACCAGTCCATCCTTAAGGAAATCAACCCTGAATACTCATGGAAGGATTGATGCTGAAGCTGAAATTCCAATACTTTGGCCGCCTGATGCGAAGAACTAACTCATTAGGAAAGACCCTGATGCTGGGCAAGATTGAAGGCGGGAGGAGAGGGGTGACAGAGGATGAGATGGTTGGATGGCATCATGCTTCAGTGGACATGAGCTTTGGCAAACTCGGGAGATGGGGAGTGACAGGGAGGTGTGGCATGCTGCAGTTCATGGGGTCGCAGGCGGACACGACTTGGTGACTGTGATCACACACTTACACCAGGATATTAATGCCTAATTTGTTTCCTCCCCTTTTAAAATTATTGCATAGAATTTAAGCAGGTTTGTTTTACTTTCTTGTTTTCCTAAGTAAAATATGAAATAATCACAGTGCATTTTCCCTTACTAGACACCAGGGCCCTGCTTTGATACATATTGCAAAGTTTGGTTGTCCAGTTGCCAGCCAGCACCTGGACGAAGGGCCAGAGCACCGAGTAGCCCTCCAGGGGTTGACGTCAAAGCCCTTGACCCGAGGAAGCAGGAAGTCTGGGCTCAAATAGGCCATGGCCAAGCCTTCGGTTATGGGCTGGGCACCAGGCCTCTGCCCCTCACCTTGCTGAAGAACTCATCACCAGGGGCTCTGGGCAGCCCTTACCATCCCCACCTTCTCTGCCTCTCCCAAAGCAAACACTTGCTTCTATGATCATCCACTGGCTGCTACCCAGTCTCTGTGGTCCAGTGTAACCCTTCAGATACCTGCCAGGACGGCCCAGGGACTTGTGGGCAAGTGCCTTTACCAAAAGAGCTTTGGTTGTAAAGGAAAATTTCTTTATCCAGAAAAAGGATTACTCAAGCACTGTTCCCATGTGTGTGTGGGGGGGTGCTCACTGTGTCCGACTCTTTCATGACCCCATGGACTGTAGCCCTCCAGGCTCCTCTGTCCATGGGGTTTTCCAGGCAAGGATACTGAAGTGGGTTGCCATTTCTGCCTCCAGGAGATCTTCTTGACTCAGGGATTGAACCCGTGTCTCTTGCATTGCAGGCCAGTTCTTGACCACTAGTGCCACCTAGCTAGCGGTTGTTCAGTCTCTCAGTTGTGTCTGACTCTTTGGGACGCCCATGGACTGCAGCATGCCAGGATCCCCTGCCCTTCACCATCTCCCAGAGCTTGCTCAAACTCATGTCCATTGAGTCGGTGATGCCATCTCACCCTCTGTCGTCCCCTTCTCTTGCCTCCAATCTTTCCCAGCATTGGGGTCCTTTCTAATGAGTTGGCTCTTCACCTCAGGTGGCCAAAGGATTGTAGTTTCAGCTTCAGTCCTTCCAATGAAGTCAGGGTTGATTTCCTTTAGGATTGACTGGTTTGATCTCCTTATAGTCCAGGGCACTCCCAAGGGTATTTTCCAACACCACAGTTCAAAAGCATCAGTTCTTCGGTTCTCAGCTTTCTTTATGGTCCAACTTTCACATCTATATATGACTACTGGAAAAAGCGTAGCTTTGACTAGACAGACCTTTGTTGGCAAAGTAATAGCTCTGCTTTTTAATATGCTGTATAGGTTTGTCATAACTTTTCATCCAAGGAGCAAGCATCTTTTAATTTCATGGCTGCAGTCACGATCTCCAGTGATTTTGGAATCCAAGAAAGCAAAGTCAGCCACTGTTTCCATTGTTTCCCCATCTATTTGCCATGAAGTGATTGGACCAGATGCCATGATCTTAGTTTTTTGAATGTTGAGTTTTAAGCCAGCTTTTTCACTCTCCTCTTTCACCTTCATCAAGAGGCTCTTTAGTTCTTCTTCTCTTTCTGCCACAAGGGTGGTGTCATCTGCATATCTGAGGTTATTGATAATTTATCCCAACAATCTTGATTCTAGCTTGTCCTTCATCCACCCTGGAATTTCACATGATGTACTTTGCATAGAAGTTGAATAAACAGGATGACAATATACAGCTTTGACATACTCCTTTCCCAATTTGGAACCAGTCTGTTGTTCCATGTCTGGTTCTAGCTGTTGCTTCTTGACCTGCATACAGGTTTCTCAGGAGGTAGGTAAGGTGGTCTGGTATTCGCATCTCTTTAAGAATTTGCTGCAGTTTATTGTGATCCACACAGTCAAAGCCTTAAGTATAGTCAATGAAACAGAAGTAGATGTTTTTCTGGAACTCTTTTGCTTTTTCTGTGATCCAACAGATGCTGGCAATTTGATCTCTGGTTCCTCTGCCTTTTCTAAATCCAGCTTGAACATTTGGAAGTTCTCAGTTCACATATTGCTGAAGCCTGGCTTGGAGAATTTTGAGCATTACTTTACTAGCATGCGAGATGAGTGCAATTGTGTGGTAGTTTGAGCATTCTTTGGCATTGCCTTTCTTTGGGATTGGAATGAATACTGGCCTTTTCCAGTCCTGTGGTCACTGCTGTGTTTTCCAAATTTGCTGGCATATTGAGTGCAGCACTTTCACAGCATCATCTTTTAGCATTTGAAATAGCTCAGCTGAAATTCCATCACCTCCACTAGCTTTGTTCTTAGTGATGCTTCCTAAGGTCGGCTTAATTTTGCACTCCAGGATTTCTGGCTCTAGGTGAGTGATCACACCGTGATCACATCATGGTTATCTGGGTCATTAATATCTTTTTTTAATAGTTCTTCTTTACCAAAGGCATTGATCACTGCCTTCCTGAGTGATCAATGCAAAGAAATAAGGGAAAGCAATAGAATGGAAAAGATTAGAGAGCTCTTCAAGAAAATTAGAGATACTAAGGAGCATTTCATGTAATGATGGGTACAATAAAGGACAGAAATGGTATGGACCGAACAGAAACAGAAGATATTAAGAAGAGGTTGCAAGAATACACAGAAGAACCTAGCTAGTACTGTTCACCAAATGACCAAATACCACTTCTGTAGGAAGCCTGGTGGACTATAGTCCAAGCGGCCACCAAGAGTTGGACAGGAATGAGCATGTCTGACTTTGGCAAATCTACCTTCACATGGTCTAAAAGCCCAGGTTCAAGCTTAGAGCATGGCAGTGCAGGAAGATACGACCCCTGGTGTGAAGCCCACCCCGTGTCTGTGGTCCACATTCTGTCCCACTGCCCAGAAACAACCTCTCCCTGACCTTTCAGTGGCAGAGATGATGTTTAATGGTGGGGATGAAAGAGAGAATTCTGATCTGAGCAGTGAAAAATAAGCAATGCTTGTTTTTATCTTTCTGACTTACTTCATTCTGTATAACAGGCTTTAGGTTCATCCACCTCACGAGAACTGACTCAAGTATCTCCCTTTTTATAGCTGAGCAATATCCCATTGTATGTATATATACCATATCTTCTTTATCCATTCATCTGTCGATGGACTTCCAGGTTGCTTCCATGTCCTGGCTATTGTAAATAGTGCTGCAGTGAACACTGGGATAGAAGATCCCCCAGAGAAGGGAATGGCTACCCACTCCAGTATTCTTGCCTGGAGAATCCCATGGACAGACGAGTCTGGTGGGTCTACAGTCCATGGGGTCGCAAAGAGTTGGACATGAGTCTTGTTAACTGTTTTCTGAAAAATTATCAGTATTTTTAAGCTAAAATTTCTTATCAGTGGAGTGAAGATGTTGGTAAAAGACATCTGAATGAATGTTTAAAGCTATAAAAATGATTACTTATTATAATTACTCTAGTGATTCAAAAAGCCCATTCTTAGCTTCATTTGGTTTGTATTCTTTCTCCTAGTGATTGTTAGTAATAGCAATTGCTGGATTGGTAATATCACATTATAGGGACAACAGTGACTTCCACAAAGGCGCCTGTTTAAGATTTCCCCTTTAAACTCTGATTTTATGCATTCAGTTTTGATTTGAACAGGTGGGAGTTGACATTTCCACCATCTTTTTGCTGGGTGAAAATATCATCCAGTGTAAATTATATTTGAAGACTTCCTGATCCTTTTCGGAACTTTGCAATTACTCAGCCACACATCCTCTCTTGATTTCAGACTATGAGCTGGTGTCTCCCTACGAGGTTGACCACAAGGGCAACTACGTGTCCCACGAAATCACGCACCCCCAGAGGAGGAAAAGGGCTCTGGCCCAGCTCGGAGATGACTCTCTGCACCTTCGGCTGAAAGGCTTCAGGCATGACTTCCATCTGGATCTGAAAGCCTCCAGCAAGCTGGTGGCGCCTGGATTTCTCATCCAGACTTTGGGAAAGAGGGGCACGAAATCGGTGCAGGCTTTCCCACCCGAGGACTTCTGTTTTTATCAAGGCTCCTTGCGATCCCACAAAAATTCCTCAGTGGCTCTTTCGACCTGCAGAGGATTGGTGAGTACAGCTCATGCCGCTGGTCATGAAGTCATGGGGACATGGAAAAGGGGACAAGTGACAAGATTTGCCTTGTACTTTGGGTTGTTCTTCCACCATTGCAGTACAGACTTCTTTGATTTGTCAAAGCAGGAGGAAAAACTGCCAAGTGGTACTTTCTAAAGTATGCTGGGTTGCTTCCTTTCCCCGCTTGAAAGCAGCTTGAAGGCCCTGACTTCTGTCGTTGTTGTTCTGCAGTGAGTGAGGCAGAGCACTGAGCTTGAAAACTGTACGTAAGAACGTATGGCCAAGTCTGAAGGCTGTGACTTCTTTGGGGTTATTGGTTCTGACTTATTGGTTCCTTAAACATGCTGGTCACTTAGTAGCACTGGAAGAATGTCTTAATTTTGAATAGAACAATAGTATTCAACTGATTGGCCATGTGGATATTTGATCTAGTGCTTAAAAGTGCCTTATTTCTGCCATTCTGATGTTGGTGATGTATTTACAGATTTGAGCATTCATTTCAAACATAGTGATGAGTCCATGGCAGGCCAGTGCTGGTCTTACTGGGCTAGAGATGCTACTGGTGTTTTCTTCTTGTCCTTAATATCTGAGCTACCAGGGAAGCCTAATATCTAAATTAGACATTAAACATCTTTGATACTGTAGGTGGTCCTCTTTGCTCCAAACCCAGAGTTAGGAGCATCAGGTCAACTTGAAAAGGTACGTGAATCCCTCAGGCTGACATAAGCTGAAATCTTAATGGCTTGCCTTTTATTTTTCTTAACATATTTCCATTTTAGAAGACAAAAGCTTAGAAGATGCTTAAATTCTTGGACACAAGCTAATTAGTCAGACACAGATCAGGGAAACATGACAGAAGTAGCAAGCTGAAAAAAATGTGTGGTCGAAGCAATAAGGTCTTGATCGTGTTTGGCAACCAGATTTTTGAACATTTCTTACATCTCCAGGAAATCATCTAAGCCTGTCTTATTCCTTTCCCTGTTTGGAAAGAGAATTCAGACTCTACATCTTGTAAGGATTTTGTGTGCATGTACATGAATACTAGATGCTGAAGGGGCATTCATAAATAATTCCTTGAAATACTAAATATGTGAAAATGCTATGTTCTATGAAATTTTTTTAAAAAAATTAGCATTCTGCTTTTTAGGGAGATTTTGGTGTGGTCTGGCCTCATGACTACTATCTTTGGAAAGGCTTTTGGTTTGAGAACGGATACAGTGGGGAATTGTCAAGGGTAGGATGACGGTGATTTGGCACACTTGTTAAGTGTGAAGATGGTGTGGTCATTTTCTTCCATTGTTCTCTCGAGAAGCATAGACCTTCCTTAATGAAAGAGCTATAACTCTTCATGTAAGGCTCTAAAGGAAGATTCCTTGGCTTTCTTCAGCAAAGGCTCAGACCAGAAATGGGAGCCATCTTTGCGGTAGGGAGGTGAGCCATGCCCTTCACAGCACCCTTGAATTTGTTTGTGGAGGCTGAATAAGGCGCTTGCTCCCTACTAACCCAGCAGGGGCACAGGCTCATGGATGCCCCGGGTCTTGTGAGCCAAGGCTTTTCCATGATGGCTGAGCTATGCCCTGGAGTCTGTCCCGTGAATCGAGTTGGTTGGCAGCAGCTTGAGATTTCTGGCTCTCTTTGAACTCAATGGGAGTTAACACCAAAAGCTGTAAATGATAGCTATATGAAAGATAAAGTGAAAGAAACCGAAAAAAGACTCCTCTGCATAATAAACGTTGGAATTTAATATTTTGGTGACTGAAATAGAAAGCTGTGTGCTTTTACTATTAATCTTCCAAATACCTTAATGCCAATTGAAGTGGTATTTTGTCCATAGAGGGTCACTGCATACATGACCTCAATTAGACTTATGAGTGTGCATTTCAGGGGCATTTACCATATGATAGGACAAATCAAAGGCATTTTAGGGAAGAAAAAAGGAGGGTTAAGAAGTCCTCTGTCTTTAGTCAGATAATAAACTTATTGAATGGAGATACCGCACAAATTGCTGCCAAGTCTGTGATATCCTTCCTTGATTGATGGTTACCCCATCCCTCCTCTTTCAAATCTGTTAACACATGAAGAAAAATAGCATACCTTTTACATTACATGATGGTGCCTTTTTGTTATTATTGTTATTCTTGGTTCTTTCGGGTTCTAATTAAAGGTCCAGGTGGATATCAGTTAAGCCCTTTTTTACTGGGTTTCTAGATAACGCAGCGATCTGATGGGAATCAGGAGTGTGGTTCTGATTTATAGTAAGTACGTATTCTTAAAGAAGAAAGACGAAACCAAAATGAACATTTTGTTTTTAATTGTCTGTGAATAGTGAATGTGCTTCAGAAGTGTGCCTTGCCAGAGCCTATCAGAGTTGGGTCCAAGGAGTGCATTGTCTGATGAGAGAATTGGGGGATAGTTAATTTGCTGTAGAGTGATAAAATAAGGACAGATATGGGTGTTAGGAGAACTGAAATGAAGACACCTAGCTCTATGCTGGTGAGGGGCAGCAGTGCCAGGGTAGTCTTCTGGAGGAAATATTGTGCGAGCTGAATCCTTATTGTAGAAATGAAGTGTGATGCTTGTGAATGGAGGAGTAACAAGCAGTCTGAGGGAAGATCGTGAACATCAGTCAAGCTCACGGATCCTTGGTAACACCATCAATGAGTATTTGGAGTTAATATTTGTATATGAAGCCCAAGTATAGTAACTGAATAAGATCTGTAAGCCTTAAAATGATTTCTAGTATCATTCTGGTGTTGCCAAGCATATATTGACTCATTTTGCTAAATAAGGTTAATTAAAAAAAATAGTATCTGCTGTACTTAATGTCTCTACCAAATGATATCAGAAAACTGTTCAGATTACTAATCACACCCACATAACTGTGTGTTACACAGTAGGTGCTCTTCAATACTTGTTAAATAATGGATAGAATTTTGGGGCTAATTGCAGTATAAGAAACAATGATGACCGTGACAGTAGCAGAAGGAACAATAATTACTTATTGAATGTCTTTGCCAAAGACTTGCCTAATAGCTTCCCATTTACTATCTCAATTAGCCTAATGATAACTCTAAGAGATAGGTACTATCTGTAACACCTTTATTAAGATATCATTTATATGCCAATAGAGTTTCATCCTTTGAAAATGTATAGTTTGATGTTTTTTAGTATTTTCCCTGACTTGTGTAGACATCACCACAATCTGAGACATTTACATCATCCCAGAAATAAATTTTGTATAGTCCAGTCCCTCTCATTTCTCTGAAACCTTCATCAGTCAGTCGTAGGCACCAATTAATCTAACATTCTGTGTTTATAGATTAGCCTGCTCTGGACATTTCTGATAAATGGAGGCATAAGATATGTGGTCTTTTGTGACTAACTTCTTTCATCTAGTATACAGTATTCAAGGTTCATCCATGTTGTAACATGTTTAAAGGCTTCATTATTTTTGTTGGTAAATAATCCTTTGTATACATATGCCACTTTTTATTTTGATGTCTATCAGTTGATAGGCATTGTTTGTATTTTCTTTGGTTTTGTGAATGGTGTTGCTATAAACACTCGTGTACAAGCTTTTGCTTAGACATAAGTTTTCATCTCTTGAGTATGTACCTGGAAGTGCAATTGCTAGATCACATGGGAATTCTGCGCTTAATATTTTAGCAGATTCTGAACCATTTTTCACAGTAGCTGCACCATTTTGCATCTGTCCAGCAATGTATAAGTGTTCCAGTTTCTCCACATTATGGAAAATGTTTATTCGTGTCCATCTTTTCTTCTTAGAGACATCCGAGTGGATATGAAGTGGTATCTTGCTGTGGTTTTGATTTGCTAGGTAGAGAGTATCACTTGACAGTTTTTGCTTTTTGTTGTTTGTTGTGTGTTTTTCCATCAGCATTTGAATATTCCATCCTACTGCCATCTGGCTGTCGTTGTTTCTGTTAAGAAGTCTTCTGTTTATCTCATCGTAGTTTTGTTATTCATAAAGCATTGGAGTTTTTGCTCTTGTTGCTGCTCTCAATGGGTCTTTGCCTTTCAACATTATTACTATGCTGTGTATAGATGTGCGTATGGTTGAGTTTATCCTTCTCAAAATTATATGAACTCCCTGAATATTCATACTAATATTTTTCCTCAATTTGAAAAGTATTTGACCATTGTTTGCTCAACTATGTTTTTCTGCTCCTTTCTTTCCTCTCCTTTGGAACTCTTGCTCTTCATATATTGGTGTGTTTAATGATGTAGCACTTTTCCCTGAGGTTCCACTCATTTTTCTTCATTCATTTTCCTCTGTGCTCCTCAGATGTGTAATCTTGATTGACTGATCACCAAGCTTACTGATTCTCTGCTAGCAGTTCAAATCTATTGTTAAGCTTCTGTAGTAAAATTTTTATTTGGATAGTGTACTTTTAAACTTCAATTTGCTTCTTTTTATAATTTCTTTTATTCTGTATTTTATGAGATGTTGCTATTAGGCCTTGCTTTAATACTTTTGACATGGTTTCCTTTGGTTCTTTAAACATATTTATAACAGTGGCTTTGGAGTGTTTGTCTACTAAGTTAAACACCTAGATCCCCTTAGAAGCAGTTTCCATTTCTTCTTTCTTTTCCTGTGTATGGGTCACACTTTTCTGTTTATTTTTGTGTCTCATAATTTCTTTGCTGAATACTGAGCATTATAGATAATATATTTTAGCAACTCTCAGTATTCTGAGACTGACCATATGCCACCACTCAAGTGATTGTTGCTGTTGCTTTCTTTCTTACTTGTTTAGTGACGAGCAGTGAAGTCTGTTTTCTTTGCAACATGCAGCCTGCAGTGTGGCTTCTCAGAGAGCGCAGAGTTAGGGCATGTGCACAATCTTTCTGAAAGCCTGTGCTAATCTGCCTCTATTGGTATCACACCCAGCTCTTAGCCTACATTAACTGCTAGGTGATTTTTTTGCATTCTTTTTGATAGCGTGCTTGGTCTTGAATTGCTCCACAGTCTAATTAGATTATAGAAGAGCTTTGCAGGACTAGGATGTGGCCAGTTACTGAGATTACTCCAACAGTAAGAAGAATCCTCTTGTCTTTTTCCCTGAATCTCTGCTAAACTTCCAGTTGGGGTACTGTTTCATTTATTGGTATGTGTACCGTGGAGCAATCAGCTTTCTCTTAATTACATGCAACAAGAATACCCATTATTTTTTATAATGCTGTTAGGCATAACTTGCACACAGTCTGTTCCAAATAGAATCATTCCTTTAAAGTGAGCTTCTTGTTCCTAGAACTTGTTTTTCCTCCTGGGAAAAATCTGTGTGCCTGTAAAGGAGCTGGAACTGATATATCCTTCTCCTTCCAAAGTGACACTCCTGTCTCTGAGTGGAGCTCTGGATGCTACTAGTAGCTCCCAGTTGTCTCTACTTTCGTTCCCAGCTTGAAACCCCTACTTTACAAAGATTTCAGGTTGGAGGTATTCCAGGATCTGTTATTCTCAGCCTGCTGAGCCTAGCATAGAGCTTCCATCCTGTGATCAGGGGTTTCTTCAGTTCAGTGGCTCAGTCATGTCCAACTCTTTGCGACCCCGCGGGGCACAGCATACCAGGCTTCCCTGTCTCGGGGAGTGGTGGGGATTGGTTAGCACAAGGCAAATCAGCTTGCATGCCCATGCCTGTCCTTAATAGAGTTTCTGCAATATAGAACTGTGGTGGTGGGGGCCTCCCTAGCATTCCAGTGGTTAAGACTCCACACTTATAATACAAAGGACAGAGATCTGATCCCTGGTTGGGAAACTAAGATTCCACATGCCATGTGGTATGGCCAAATATATATACATATACATATATATACATGTCAACACACACACACACTCACACACACACACACTCTCACACACACTCACACACACACACACACACACACACACTCACATTGTTGTTGTTCAGCCATTCAGTTGTGTCCAACTGCTTGCAACCCCATGAACTGCAGCACGCCAGGCCTCCCTCTCCCTCACCATCTCCCAGGGCTTACTCAAACTCATGTCCATTGAGTCAGTGAGGTCATCCAATCATCTCATCCATTCTGTATCCTTCTTCTGCCTTCAATCTTTCCCAGCATCAGAGTCTTTTCAAATGAGTCAGGTCTTCACATCAGGTGGCCAAAGGATTGGAGATTCAGCTTCAGCATCAGGCCTTCCATTGAGTATTCAGAGTTGATTTCCTTTGAAATTGGCTGGTTTGATCTCCTTGCTGCCCAAGGGACTCACAAGAGTCTTCTCCAACACCACAATTCAAAAGCATCAATTCTTTGGCATTCAACTTTCTTTATGGTCGAGCTCTCACATCCATAGATGACTACTGGGAAAACCATAGCTTTGACTATACAGACCTTTGTTGGCAAACTAATGTCTCTGCTTTTTAATATGCTGTCTAGGTATGGCATAGCTTTTCTTCCAAGGAGCAAGGTTTTGTTTGTGCCCAACAAGACCCTGATGCTGAGAAAGAATGAAGGCAGGAGGAGAAAGGGACGACAGTGGATGAGATGGTTGAATGGCATCATCGACTCAATGGACATGAGTTTGGGTAAAATCCAGGAGTTGATGATGGACAGGGAGACCTGGCATGCTGCAGTCCATGGGGTCACAAAGAGTCAGACACGACTGAGTGACTGAACTGAACTGAACTGAACCAAGAGTCTGTTTCCCCAGTCCTGTGGAAGCTCTGTAATTAAGTCCCACTGGCCTTCAAAGTCACATTCCCTGGGGGTTCTCACTGCCTTTGATGGATCCCCAGGTTGGGAAGTGTGTTGTGGGCCCTTGAACTTTTGCAACATTGCGAGAACTTCCTTGGTATAATTGTTCTCCAGTTTGTGGGTTGCCTGCCTGGTGGCTGTGGTGGGGCTCACACGCCATGCCTCCCGGGTCTGCTGCAGCCACAGCGCCTGTCCTGGTGGCAGGCCACTGCTGACACGTGCCTCTGAAGGAGACACTCAAACACTCCTCACAGGCTGGTCTGGCTCAGTCTCTGCGGGGTCCCTGGATCCTGGTGGGCACAAGGTTTTGTTTGAGCCCTTTGAGCATCTCTGGTGGATATGGGGTTTGATTGTACATGCAACTTCATCCCTCCTACTGTCTTTTGGGGGCTTCTCCTTGCCCTTGGACATGGGATATCATATATATATATATATATATATATATATATATATATATATAAACCAAGGGGATAAGAGGTGTTGGTGCCTTGTTTCTCCTGAGTTGTTTTTTTTTTTTTTCTGGTCCCTTCACTTTATTTTTTTTTTCATTTATTTTTATTAGTTGGAGGCTAATTACTTTACAATATTGTAGTGGTTTTTGTCATACATTGACATGAATCAGCCATGGATTTACATGTATTCCCCATCCTGATCCCCCCTCCCACCTCACTCTCCACCCAATTTCTCTGGGTCTTCCCAGTGCACCAGGCCGAGCACTTGTCTCATGATCTGTTTCACCCTAGATAGTATACATGTTTCGATGCTGTTCTCTCGAAACATCCCAAAGATGGTAACAATAACCCTATATGCAAAACAGAAAAAGAGACACAGATGTACAGAACAGAATTTTGGACTCTGTGGGAGAAGGCGAGGGTGGGATGTTTCTCCTGACTTTAAAATATAGCCCTAGATTGGGTGTTAGGCCACAGGAAGCATGGTCACATTGAGCAGGGGAAAAGGTAATATGTGACTAGACCATGGGCTCAAATGCCACCAAATTTTGTCATTCTTTTACAGATTTACTAAATTTAAGTCAATAGATGATTTTCCACTCTTTAAAAAATATATTTATTTATGCACTTTACTTATTTGGCTGTACTGAGTCTTAATTGTGGCACTTGTGATCTTTGATCTTTGTTGTGGCATTCAGACTCTCAGTTGTGGCATGTGGGACCTAGTTCCCTGACCAGGGATCGAACCCAGGCCCCTTGCATTGGGAGCATGGAGTCTTAGCCACTAGACCATCAGGGAAGTCCTCCACTTTATTTTTTATTAGAGTATGGGACAGGTGAATCATAAGCCTTGGATGAACACACACACGCTACTATATACATACAAGATAGGTAATCAACAAGGACCTGCTGTATAGTACAGGGAATTCTACTCTGCAGTCTGTGATAATCTATATGAGAAAAGATTTTCCACTTTTTATGCCCTTAGGACAATTTCTAGAGACTTTCAATGGTGTGTGTGTGTGTGTGTGTGTGTGTGTGTGTGTGTGTGTGTGTGTGTGTGTGTGTTATTTTCACCAGACAAATGGTTGTCTCACTTGAGAGAGAATCTTCTGCATTCCTTACAAGGTCATTCTGGAAGTCAGTCTCTGTTGGCTGCTATTATGAACATATTTTGCAAAGCCCTGCCCAAAGGTATTTTGTTATCGCCATTCTACAGATGATTCCCAAGGTAATTCTTTAAAGAATAGGATTTTGACCTAAGCTGAGTGACTTCAGAACCAGCACTTGAACTCACAGGGCTGTCTTTCTTCCCCTGATCATGAGGGGAAGATTGTTGCACCACAGGGACCTACAAGGCTGTTTATGTGGATTCCATTGCATCATCAGTGACTACTCTGAAGTGTAAGGATGTTCTCCTTTGGTTTCCACCACAAGGCCACCTTCCTCAGTATCAAGCCCTCTCTTAATTTAGTGGGTGATTTGTAATATATTAGGCCCTTATATTCAAAAACATGGATTCATTCCACAATTATTTATTTATAGGTTTTTTTTAATACCAGACTGCGAGTCCTTGAAGAGATATTGTTTTGTTCATCTTTGTTTTTTCCAAAGTTCCCGTTAACACTGATTTTCCTTTTTTTCTTGCAATGAATAATTGTATTTCACATTCACAAACAAAAATATTTCATCTTCTCAACCTCTATTTTGAGATATGAATAAATATAAAATTCATGTTATAATACATTTTGTATGATTTTCTTTAGTGACTAATGTCAAATAATCTGAATTTTCTTTTTCTTTTGAAGCACAGTTTTTTGGAAATGGTCTAATCAATAAGATTTCTGACAGGCTATTTTTAAAAACTTCCATTGTCAGTACTTTAAATGAGCTTTCTTTGGAACTATCTTCTGTTGCATATAACAGAATAGATTTTCTCAAAGGGTCTTATGCCAGTCCTATGCTTGGATTGTGCTCTGTCACCAAGTCATGTCCAACTCTTTGCGACCCCATGGACCATAGCCTGCCAGGCTCCTCTGTCCATGGGATTCTCCAGGAGTGGACTGCCATGCCCTCCTCCAGGGGATCTTCCTGACCCAGGGATTGAACCTGCGTCTCGTGCACTGCACTTGGATTCTTTACTGCTGAGCCACCAGGGAAACATATACTTGGACTAGTACTTTACAAAAAAAAAAAAAAAAGGTATTCAATCTCTCATTTCTCCTTGGCACAAAATCTTTGGAAGAACTTTAGCTCCTCTTGTGTAGTTTGTTAAGGTGTTAATGCATAGGATACATACCACTTCTCCTAAAATCTAATTATTTTCTTGTTTTCAGTAGTATTGCAAACCTTGTAAATGCCACAGTTCTTAGTTCAGTTTGCAAATTCCCTCACTTGCTTGGAGACTTACTTGGGGCCCTTGTTTGAACTGTATGACGTTTCATTTCCAGACACAAACTCCAGGGATTCTCTGGAAAATCTAGTCATTGAGGGTTTTCCTAATGCACCCAATAAATCCTAGTAACTGTCTGAAATGTTGCCAAATTTGCAACTGACTTTGAAAAATGTTCTTGAGCCAGGAAAGTAAAACAGGAGCAGAAAGGGAGGACAACACAGGAGATGGTTAGCTGAGCTAATAGGAGTTTTAAGAGAAAAATGTCACTACCTGAGAAGACCGGTGACGGCATACCAGTTGAAAATAGGTCTGCTTAGGAGACATGTAGGAAAATTGTAGGGAAAATAAACTTTTTGGGTGAAGTATAACCTGAGTATTAATTATTATGAGATTTAAAAGGTGGGTATGGGGAACTTAATGTACTGAATCATTACATAAATTTCTGCTAATTACTTAAGATTAAATATAATGCAAATCTTTAAATTGACAGAATGGAATGTATGTTATTATTAGAACAAGGTCAGAGTAACTCTTGGGCTTACCTTGTGGCTTATAAGGTAAAGAATCTGCTTGCAATGTGGGAGACCCAGGTTTGATCCCTGGGTTGGGAAGATCCCCTGGAGAAGGAAATGGCAACCCACTCCAGTATTCTTGCCTAGAGAATCCCATGGACAGAGGAGCCTGGTGGGCTACAGTCCATGGGATGGCAAATGGTCGGACATGACTGAGTAACAATAAAGTAACATTTATAATATACTTGATGTGGGGCTTCCCAGGTGGTGCTAGTGGTAAAGAATTCACCTGCCAATGCAGGGACACAAGAGATGTGGGTTCGATTCCTGGGTCAGGAATATCCCCTGGAGTAGGAAATATCCCCTGGAGTAGGAAAGGCAACCCACTCCAGTATTCTTGCCTGGAAAACTCCATGGACAGAGGAGCCTGGCAGGCTACAGTCCATGGGGTCACAAAATAATTGGGCATGGCTGAGCAACTGAACATGCATATACTTGATGTGACCAGATTTTTCTATTAGGTTACCATTCATTGTAAACAAACCAAAAAAATGAGATGTTTAGAGAAATGTAAGTATAAAACTTTGATTTTACTCAATTTCCCTTACTTTTCAAGTGATGAACCTGAGATTCAAAGAGATGAAATGACTTGGTCAATATTACAAAGGCAGGTAAGGTTTAGGAAGGTCTAAGATGTCTGTCTTTAGATTCTCCATCCCGGGATGCTTTCACTGTAACAGAATTGGGTCCTATTAGTTTTCATTACAAGGAGGAGTCAATTGAAGACTTTCTATGTTGGAATATATGCCAGAGATGTTAAAGATAAAGCAAGTGATCCTTGTTCTGGAGATCTGGGGCAGGTAGCATGGGAAGAGGACAGAGTGGGATGCTCAGTTCTGGTTAGTGTTTGGTACTCCTGAAGTCCTTTTGTTGGAAGTAAGTGCTTCCCCTGTATGGCAGCTCCCATATGGACACTCTCTGTGGCCAATACAATGTTTACTGTGAGGATCACTGGAATGGTGCTCATCTCCACAACCAGTATGACCAGGATTTTCTATGAGGCAAAGTTCAACCTGAGAACAGCCTTATGATCCCTTGGAGGAGTAAGGATGTGATCCTTCTCAGGGATGATTCATGTCTGGGATTTTCCAAAGGACGTGAAACTTACTTTTTAGAGAGTGACTATTTCAGAGAAAGTCCAGGCCAGAGAGAATATAAAAAGGAGGTTAGATGAAGGCAAGATCTATAAAGTGTGATCCTGCCTTGCCTGAGGTTTAACCAGAGCAGTCTGATTGTACCTGCATAACTCACATGTAACATTTTTCTTCTTAAATATCACTTTCAACAAGAGGACCCCCCTGATCCCCACCACCACCATCTAAAATTGCCTATTCTTCTTTCACATGTACTTCCTATCCCCTTCCCTGATTTATTTTTCTACTCAGATTTATCATTATCAATATTAATTATATCCTGGTTAGGGGACACAAACCACATAAACCAATTGAAAATAGAGAATTAATACAGTGCATTAATTGGATATTAAAAAACTGAAAACAGAAAAGGAAAATACCCAGACATCACAGCATAGCAAGTGCAGGAAGCAGTTACTGGACCTAAAGTTAAAGGACTGAGGAAGAAGTTAGGGTCATTAAAATTTAGATGCTGGGAGCTGGGCTCAAAGCCCTGAGTAGGAGGACTTGGCCCACTGGTGCCAGGACTGGGAGGGGGCACCTTGCAGCTGGGTTTCTAAGTCACCTCTACACTGCTATAAGCTGCTGTTACTAGAATCAACTGCCGCTGCCAGGATGAAGCCAAGCTGACAGGAACAGGAAGCAGACAGGAAGTCTGTGTTGGGCAGATAGAAGTCTACAGGGGGTGGACAGGAAGTCCACAGGGAACAGATAGGAAGTCTACTGGGTAGACAGGAAGTACACAGGAACCAGGCAGGAAGTCAATAAGTGGTAGACAGGAAGTCCATGAGGAGCAGATAGGGAGTCCACAAATCCACAGGCAGCAGGCAGGAAGTCAGTTGGGAGCAGACAGGAAATTCACAGGGCGCAGAGAGGAAGTAGGTGGGCAGAAAGGTACAAGTTCTTCCGCCTTCCTGGTTCTATGCAGTCCCTCGTTGTGTTGGCTATTATTAGAGGTGAGTAGAGAACAGGGGGAGCACTGAAATGTAATTCGTAAAGTTCCAACTTCAGTATCACAAAGCAGAGTTTGAAAGGGGATAGAAAGTGAGACTGGTTTCTTAATACAAAGTAGGCATCTGTGCTAAATATTGAGGGTAGAGGAGGGATTTATAGTCCAACTTTTTCTTGCTTTATCCTCAGCACTTTCAGTAGTGCCCAACACATATTAAAGCCCTCAATAAAAAGGTATTCAATGGACAAATTATTTTTTAATGGAGAAAGGGAAATCGTGGTGCTTTGCAAAAACCATTTGCACAGACACTGGTCGGAAGAGGTGTGGGGGAGGAAAAACAAAACATAGTAGGAACATCCCAGCCCTATTTAGGGGAAGAGCTGGACCTCAAGAAATAGACCTCCTGAGGCCTGGTGGCAGGCATATTCCTGTGAGAGGGTGGGGCTGTGAGACCCCTGCATGTGGACATTCCTCTCGTAAGATGGGCTGTTCTTGCCCTTCTTCCTGACTTGATTAAAATTAAGTCCCATGTGTTGCTTGCTTGGGGAAGGAAGCGTCACACTGTGAGTTTCCTCAGTCGCTCGAAGTGGTATTTTATTGCTTACTATACAAGATTAAGTTGGCACTCAGGGCTCCTGTGTGTGTGTGTCTGTGTGTGTCTGTGTGTGTCTGTGTGTGTGTGCAGTGTCTGTGAGTCTGGTTACTCTAAACCACTTCTGAAGGAGACACTGGAGTGTCATCATCTACAGGCCTGAGGTCAGACTCCGTATCAAAGTGAATTTATACACTCAGTGGATCTCATCTTTGCTCATTCTGGACAACAGCCATTCTCAGTAATCCCACCCCACTCGCAGGTTCCCTGAGCCTCAGAGCTCAACTGTTTTAGTATTTGCTTTTCTATTTCTACTCCAGTTTCCAGTTATCCCAAGTACGTGTCAATTTTGCTGATTTTTTTTCCTTTGTTTAATAACAGCATTCATTCTTTGTCCTTTATTGCACATATTTTTCACTACTCAAGCATTTGTTCTTAATTTTTTAAGAATAACATGCATTTTAAAGACATTAAGTAACTCCATATTTTAAATTAGTAGCAAAATCAGTGCTAATTTCATTTTCTCTATTTCTATGAAATTATAGGAAAACTAATTATAATATCTCATTAAAAATTACAATCTAAAGAAATGTAGGTAGGATTCTTTTTTTGTATAGTTAATTGACAGTGAAGGAGCATGTCCAGTGAGGTTTGAACTGCCAATATATTAAAAGTTACCAGTTTTGAAACAAAAATTACTGGAACAAAATCTAAAAGAAAAACACAAGCTGCTACCAGATTTACAGTCATATTAAAATGACGGGCTGCCTTTAGTTTAAAAAACAGTACTGAAATAATCTGGAGTAGGAAATGACAACCCACTCCAGTAATCTTGCCTTGAAAATCCTATGGACAGAGGAGCTTGGTGGGCTACAGTCCATGGGGTCGCAAAGAGTCAGATACGACTGAGGGAGTGTGTGCACGCAGGTGCACACACACGTACACACACTAAAATAATAGAAAGCTTCAGCAGGCAATGACAGATATTATCCAGTTTTTCCAATTTTCTGTCACTGAATAGTTACAGCTCCATCCCTTAAGACATTAGAAATTTGTAGTAAGACATGTAAAGTGACGTGTAGTTTAAGTAACTGGTGATTTCTTTCAGTATGGAAAGTCTGAGGAAAATATTTGCCTTGATAACCTTAGAGTTATTTCATTTTATTATAGTTTAAACTTTCATGTGAATGCATTGTATCTTCTTCTCTTAGGTGAAAAAGCAGGGGCTGTCCCTTATGTAAACTTAAATATAGGTAAGTCTACATTTAAGTTTGCACATGAGAGCATTTTGAAAGAATATTCTTAGGTTTGATTGGGCTTCAGAAGTAGTCAGGGCCTCCATGCAAGGTAGTTCAAATTGGGCTCTGGGAACCATGAACAGACATGGAGAAGGAGGGGTCAGAGATGGTTCTGTGAAAGTTGAAGCCAACTATTTGCATCCCTACCATTTTCTTACTTCTAGCAGCCTAAGTGGAGGTTGAAAAGAGCCATTCCTATTTTTCATTCCCTTACACATATTCCCACAGCACTCTGGGGAAACCCACATCCTCAATATGACTGAAGATGTCCTTGGAGTCTGCCCTTGCCTGCAATTTTAGCCCCATAGGGGAAACTCTCCAGGCTCCAGTGACATCAGTTTATTTCTTTCATAATAAGGCTGAGCTTCTCATCTGTTCAGGGCCTTTGCAAATGCTCTTCTTTCTGCCTGGAGCACAATTCTCATCCTTCTTCCTCCAGTTAAGTGTTCTTTATTCTTTAGGCATCAGTTGGAAAGACACTTGCAGAAGTCCTATTTCTCTGATGCTCCAGACCAGGGTAAGTTCCCTTGTAATACCTTCATGACTCATTTTATTTTTCTCTTTGAAAAGAATGATCTCAATTTAATTCTTATTTTGGTTACGAGTTTAGTATTTACCCACCTCTGTCAGTAGATAGTCAGCACCCTAAGGATAGCACTAACCTTCAGTATACCTCAAAGATCAGAGCACCCAGCAGTGATCCTGGACCTTGGAAGGAACTAGTAGAGAAGAGGTGGGCTGAGTAGATGGGTGGATGGATGGATGGGTGGATGGAGGATCCTAGTTTCAGATACTAGTTCTAGCTATATTGGAGAAAGTTCCTGTTTCCAGAGAGAAGGTGCGGTGACTGTAAAAAGATCTTTCGAGAAATGACTTAGTTGAGTCGGGAAGGCATGCATTTCCCAGGCACCACTCAGGTTGAAGCCTGTCTGTTCAGGCCTGGGAATGTGTTCCCACAGCAGAAAAGAGCAGAACAAGTGCTATTCACATTCACATAGTTTCAGAAAACGCAATCTGTGAGTGAGCACTTTACAGGCCTAACCATATGAATAATTTTTCTAATGATGGAGTATCTCTAAGCAAATCCTAAATAAGAAGCATTGCAATATACTTAAACAAGAAGATATGATATAATTTATGTAAAAAATGGTTTAAGAAACTCAGTGGCACATGTTCACCTCTTAGCCTTTTTTACCTTCCTACATGAGCATAAAGACACTGATTCCTGTGTCTCAGTCTCTTGGATGTCTGTCTTCCTTGATTATCAAGCTTATGACCAAGGAGAATTGCCTACTGCACATGACAATTTCTGAGAAATTACATTCTTCTCATCATGAATCATTCACAAAATGTGATGCAGCAAATTTATTCTATACTAACTTTCAGGGATGAGAAGCTGACACTTCTCATAAAATAAGACATTTTCCATTTTTACTTTGTTTAGTTAGTTAAGATAAATATTAAGTAACTGTTTTATTTAGAACCAAGCTAGTCAACAAACATTTTGGAGAAGCTGCAATTTTAGGGCTGTGGTAGTTTTTCAGAGCTGCAGTGGAGGGAAAATCATGAACTCTTCACACATGAAGGACGATACTTACTTAGACAGGCATTCAAATAAGAAACAGAGTAGAATAACTTCTTAAGATAAGCAAATGGGAAATCTAATGAAAAACACAGCCTTTGAAATCACACAAGTCTTGTTCAAATCTGACTTCCCTTACTACTAGCCAAATGGTTCACCACTTTCCCTCAGTTTCTTTAATTTATAGACAACTCTGACCTCATAGGGGTGCATGAGAATTAGTGAGGCAACATATCTAGAAAAGGCCTTACCAGAGGACTCCCAGTAGTTGAGCAAGTATCTGTTCTTCTCAGTAACCTGCATTACTAAACTATGAATGCAAATAAAAACATAATTAAATCTGCATCTCTATTCTTGCCCTACAAATAGGTTCATCTACACCATTTTTCTAGATTACACATATATGTGTTAACATGCAATATTTATTTCTCTCTTTCTGACTTAACTTCACTCTGTATAACAAACTCTAGATCCATCCAGTTCAGTTCAGTTCAGTCACTCAGTCGTGTCCAACTCTTTGCGACCCCTTGGACCACAGCAAGCCAGGCTTCCCTGTCCATCACCAACTCCTGGTGTTCACCCAAACTCATCTCCATTGAGTCGGTGATGCCATCCAACCATCTCATCCTCTGTTGATTCCTTCTCCTCCTGCCTTCAATCTTTCCCAGCATCAGGGTCTTTTCAAATGAGTCAGCGCTTCACATCCAGTGCCAAAGTATTGGAGTTTCAGCTTCAACATCAGTCCTTCCAATGAACACCCAGGACTGATCTCCTTTAGGATGGACTGGTTGGATCTCCTTGCAGTCCAAGGGACTCTCAAGAGTCTTCTCCAACACCACAGTTCAAAAGCATCAATTCTTCAGCGCTCAGCTTTCTTTATAGTCCAACTTTCACATCCATACATGACTACTGGAAAAACCATAGCCTTGACTAAATGGACCTTTGTCAGCAAAGTAATGTCTCTGCTTTTTAATATGCTGTCTAGGTTGGTCATAAATTTCCCTCCAAGGAGTAGGTGTCTTTTAATTTCGTGGCTGCAGTCACCATCCACGGTGATTTTCATGTTAGGACATAAATATCTACCTAAGTTTGTAAATTAGGGTATATAGCTGCTTTACAATGGTGTGTTAGTTTCTGCTCTACAACAAAGTGAGTCATCTCTATGTATACATATATCCCCTCCCCCTTGAACTTCCCCTGCCATCCCAGCCTTCTAGGTCACTCTGGAGCACTGAGCGGAGCTCTCTGCCTTTTGGGTTCCCACTAGCTCCCCTGTTTTACACAGGGCAGCACACCTATGTTAATCCCAATCTTCCAATTCATTCCCCCTCCCCCGAGTCCACTCATCTGTTCTCTATGTCTGTGTCTCTATTCCTGCCCTGCAATATATAAAATGGAATATTACTCAGCCAGAAAAAGGAGTGAAAGTGGGTTATTTGTAGACACACAGATGGACCTATGTTCCATTGTAGAGACATGGATGGACCTATGAACACATACGTGTTCATTGGAAGGACTGATGTTGAAGCTGAAACCCCAGTACTTTGGCCACCTGATATGAAGAGCTGACTCACTGGAAAAGATCCTGATGCTGGGAAGGATTGAAGCTGGGAAGAGAAGGGGACAACAGAGGATGAGATGGTTGGATGGCATCACCAACTCAATGGAGATGAGTTTGGGTAAACTCTGGGAGTTGGTGATGGACAGGGAGGCCTGGTGTGCTACAGTCCATGGGGTGGCAAAGAGTAGGACATGACTGAGCAACTGAACTGAACATGAAAAGATCTCCAAAATAGTTTGTTAAAGTATAAGAACAAGATGCAAAAACAACTTATTAGAATATGACTGCATACACTGTCAGGCAAGCAAATTCAAGTGGTATTAAGAACACAGAGTGAAGTTCCACCGACCTTCAGAGAAGGCCTACAGATGGCATGGAAATAGGATTAGGATCGGATTAGAATACAGTAAAACTTCTTAGGTGATTTATTGAAAGCACTTAGGATGATTAAAAGACATCATTTAAACAAGCAATGTAAAATCCAAGGGAGCTGTTTATGCCCTTTTTAGAAGCATTGCTTATTTCCACACGTTTGAAAGAAAGCAGTCCTTTCCTAACACCTGGGAGATTCCTTTGTGCTTACAAGGTATCATAAATGAGAAAAGTGCCCAGAATAGCTGACATCTTGGCTTTGTATCCCCCTGAAGCAGCCAAAGGAGCTATAAACCTTGTTTTATTTGCAGAGATTATCTCTAACTGAAGCTGGGGGAGTTTTGACTATTCCCTTTGCAGGTCATCATTAGGTAATAAAATAAAAAGTGATGGATTGCATAATAATAAGCCAAAAGAGAAGCTAGGACATTTTATAGCACCCATCTATGTCTAGTTGAAATGTACATGTATGCATGGAAGACTTTGGAGAATAAAGGGTGAATGTTTAAATGTGTAAGTACTGTGCTGTGTAATCATGGCATATATGGAAACAAAAGTTGTTATATGTTCTTAAGAAGGTCAATGATATAATCTGGCCTTTTCTTAACCACTTAGTAACATATTCTGAATTTTTAACGTTGATATATACCATAGTTACATGTTTCCTAATTAAAAACTTTTCTGAATTTAATATCAATCATAATTTCCTACCTCTAGCTCCAAAAATCCAATATGTTGTCCACTGGGGAATAGCTTATGTGCTGTATATTCTAATAAAATTGAGGTTATTAATACCCAACACTTTCAAGTTTGCTGTTATTAACCCAGTGACTCAGCAGTAAAGAATATGCCTGCATTGCAGAAGATGCAGCAGGAGCTGCGGGTTCAACTCCTGAATTGGGAAGATCCCCCGGAGAAGGGAATGGCAGCCTACTCCAGTATTCTTGCCTGGAGAATTCCAGGGACAGAGGAGCCTGGGGGCTATAGTCCATGGGGTCGCAAAAAGAGTCAGACATGATTGAGCAACTAAACATACATACACACACACATGCACACATACACAACCCTCTGTGAAGATTTAGTAATACATGCATCACAGCTTCCTCTATTGGAGGAAGAACTGGAGGTGCTTTGTGTATGAAAATTGTAGAGGAATGACCTATGCCCATATATTTGAAAGTGACCTACATCTAAAAGCTTAAAATGACTACAGCCCCCAGGCTGTGGTTGGTGCAGAGGTTTTATGGGGATAGCATATGCAGATAGTTTTATGGGGATTACTTTGTTTCAAAGTAATGAGAATACTCTCCACGTTGATTTAAAACTTTAAAACCTGAACAAAGCCAAACCCCAACTTCACCCCAGGCCTGTATCACAGGAGTGCACTCGCACTGGGAGGATGGGCAAACCCAGCTTCAGCCTCATCAGCAAGGCCAGGTGCCCGGAACTCTGAGCCTCTGTACATGTGAAGGGACACACGTGTGTGAAGTGGTTTGGCCACTTCTGTCTTACAATGTGAATATATTAGTAAGAATAGTTTGACAGCTTCACAGATTGCAATTTAACCACAAAAATCTCTTAAAAGCCCATCACTTAAAATTCATTACCATATGCAAAATAGATGGCCAGCGGGAATTTGCTGTGTGGCTCAGGAAACTCAAACAGGGGCTCGGTATCACCCTGGAGGGGTGGGGTGGGGGGAGACGGGAGGGAGGGTCAGAAGGGCAGGGATGCATGTGTACCGATGGCTGATTCACGTTGAGGTTTGACAGAAAACAACAAAATTCTGTAAAGCAATTATCCTTCAATTAAAAAAATAAATTAAAAAAAATTTGGTTGTTGAGTGGCATTCCTCAGTCACATGGATCCAAGTATGTTACTTATATTATTGTCTATGTATATACTATATACTGTATACTAAAATAAAATCAGGAGCTAACATCCATTCTATCCAACATTAATTTCCAACTATGAAGGTCAAGAATATTAATTACACTGTGACCTTGTATCGTGTTCCACTGTGTAGTTTGCAGATTAACTCTCTTATTTGGCAATTATTCATGGTTCAGATTTCTCCTTTATCTCATGCACTCTGTTTGATCTTGGTTTCAAAGTCCACCCAACTTCTTCTTTCTTGCCCTTTCATCTCTGCTTTGTCAAAGATTTGGCCGGTCCCAGCTCTTCAGGGCATGGAGGGGCCATGACACACCATAGATACGATGCGCGTGTGGATAAGGTTGTGGGATCCATAAGCATGGTAGATAATTTGCTCTTGTATATGTCAGGTATAGAGACAGATGTATCAGAACATTCTGGTCACTGTTGCCATAATGTTTAGTTGGATAGTGGTTACAGAATTCCTTTTATGTTGAGCTAACTTTTCAAATTCCTGTGGTGTTTTCATCATCTTTCATTCACATGTTTTTTCCACTGCTTTTTTTTTTTTTTAATATTAGTAATCTCACATCCCACATTTCCAGCCCTTGCCCAGATGGATAGGCTCTAGTAATACTGTTTCTATCATAGGAAAGCAGACACATTCTTAAGCTTTGACCTTTTTCAGTTTTGTGGTTCTTGGGAAATGGTGGTTCCACTGTCCCTTGTCAACAGACAAACGGGGGACGTGTGATGATTTCATGGGAAAGCTGTTTAACTCACTTTCTTCCTCTTTCAGTTTTGTTGCTCAGTTGCTAAGTCCTGTCCAAATCTTTGTGACCTTGCAGACAGCAGCACGGCAGGCTGCCCTGTCCTTCATTCAGTTCAGTTCAGTTCAGTCGCTCAGTCGTGTCTGACACTTTGCAACCCCATGGACTGCACCTCCCTGTCCATCACCAACTCCTGGAGTTTACCCAAACTCATGTCCATTGAGTTGGTGATGCCATTCAACTATCTCATCCTCTATTGTCCCCTTCTCCACCTGCCTTCAATCTTTCCCAGCATTAGGGTCTTTTCCAATTTGTCAGCTCTTCTCATCAGGTGGCCAAAGTATTGGAGTTTCAGCTTCAACATCAGTCCTTCCAATGAACACCCAGGACTGATCTCCTTTAGAATGGACTGGTTGCATCTCTTTGCAGTCCAATCTCAAGAGTCTTCTCCAACACCACAGTTCAAAAGCATCAGTTCTTCAGTGCTCAGCTTTCTTTATTGTCCAACTTTCACATCCATACATGACCACTGGAAAAACCGTAGCCTTGACTAGACAGACCTTTGTTGGCAAACTGATGTGTCTGTTTTTTAATATGCTGTCTAGGTTGGTCATAGTTGTCCTTCACTATCTCTTGGAATTTGCTCCAACTCATGTCTGTTGAGTCAATGATGCTAACTAACCATCTTTCAATCTATTGATTGCTCTCCTCTAACTTCTGGACTACAGTTTTGGGGGGAAATCTGAACATAAAATTCTTCTAATGCTCAGTGTACTTGGGTACCAATGTGCCATCATTTTGAAAAGTCCTGCTTGTAATCTATGTTCCATTTTTGGTTGTTATGGAGCAAACATGTGGTATGTGTGCTTAGTCGTTCAGTTGTATCCAACTCTTTGCAACCCCATGAACTGCAGCCCACCAGGCTCCTCTGTCCATGGGGATTCTCCAGGCAGGAATACTGGAGTGGGTTGCCATGCCCTTCTCCATGGGATCTTCCCAACTGAGGAATTGAACCCAGGTCTCTTGCATTGCAGGCAGATTTCCATTGCAGAGAAGTCCAGGTGCATTCAACTTTTTCACCATAGGAGCATGTGTGTTATATATAGTATATATCAATGAGGCATTTTGAATAGTTTCAAATAACATGAAAATGTGCCCATTAATATAGGGAGGGATATTGGCATTAAAGTGAGCACTTGCTTTAATTCCAGGCCAGGTATTTCTGCAATCAGATTCATTGCGTTACTCTTGCATATTATAGTAACAATACAAGAAGGATCTCTATTCCCATTGTGAATAAGAGGAATCAAGGATCAGACAGAGTTTTCAGCCTGCCCAAAGCTGCCATCCTATAAGGGACAGAGTCTGGATTCCAAGCCAGAGTTCGTTGGCCCCGAGAACAAATGGTGAACTGTCCCCCACCCCTCACTCCCTTGTCTCCTCCAAGGACATTCTTCCTTTTTCTCCTTGGAGTCAGCTGATGGTTGGACACCAGAAGAAGAACTTAGATGTGCAAAACCCGTGCCTCTAATCACTTTGATGTCTGCATGGTGGACAGCCGTGCAGTTCTGCAGAACCTTGCTGAGATGGCATAATTCTTGCGGAGAACTTAGGGGGCTTCTGTGTCCTTTAGCATTCTAGTGGTTTCAACTCACACGATTGTATTATTTAGTGATGAAAGACCATAAAGACAGATGACAGAGAACATAATTTAAAGCATTTTTAATCCAAAACTAATCAAGGAAGGCTATAGATTTCTAGTCATAAATAGTGGCTGGTCCCTGTGTTTCAGCCTAACTCACTGTGCCTTTCTTATGGATACGACAGCAGGGTGTAATAGCATTATTTCCTTTCCAGGTGGTTGAGCCGAAAATGCATGTAGAGAACTGACAAAAAGGCAGCCTCAGGGAGTACTGTGAGCGTAGCTGTAACAGGCTGACCGAGAGAAATGAGTGTCTCACCTGCAGAAAACTGAGAACTGGTCCCAGGCATTCTCTTTTTAAATTTCTTGTGCGGATAAAATAAATACGTATCTCATCAGGAATCATCCTTGTCCATTGAATACACACATACATACTCATATATGCTAATTTCCCTGGTGACTCAGCTGGTAAAGAATCTGCCTGCAATGTGGGAGACCCAGGTTCGATCCCTGGGTTGGGGAAGATCCCCTGGAGAAAGGAAGGGCTACCTACCTACTCCAGTATTCTGGCCTGGAGAATTCCATGGACTGTATAGTCCATGGGGTCACAAAGAGTCGACCATGACTGAGCAACTTTCACTTCCACTTTTATTTCATACTAATTTTAAAAAACTGTCCTTCCAGACTGGGTTATACTTTTAGATGGGATGGGAGATAACCTGAGTGTGAATAACTTTACTGGCCCAAGAGTTGCCCTATTAATACCAAGTCTATGAACTGATCAGAGACATGGAATTCTTATGTATTGACCATCTTCTGTAGTTCTAGCTCTTATCTATATGTTATTCATAATATGTAATCATAGTATTTGAGCAATATTTTACCCTTTTGCAGAGCTTGACCCATGGATTTTGAGTGTTCCCATAGGGACCACCCCCAAGGGTTTCGGGTGCTGACCTGTAGAAGAACCAGTCACCTGGGGCTGGGTCTCAGTCTTTAACAGTCATTGCTTTATGGGCATGACTTATGTGAAAATGCCAGAGGTCAATGAGTCAAGGCACCACAGAGTTACTGGCTAATACATCGTTCAAGGCAGCTGGATGATCCCCATCCACCATCAACTATTTGACAAGTTCTCTAAGGATATATTTGCTCTAAAATATATGCAAAATACTCCCAAGTATATGAAGGTCCAGCTGAGCCATGATACCCCCTGCTGGGTTCCCAGAGAGGGGACTGAATCACTGAATCGTGGTTAACATTTATTGAGCACAAGCAATTATGGGAGGAGTAATGTAGGTGACGCTCATCTGTTTGGGGTGCTCTTTGCATGGTCTGGAATAGCTGTTTGCCACTCTTAGGACCACAGGCTCAGCCTGCGTTGCTGGGCTGTTCTTGTGGCTGTAGGAGAGGAGGGCGGAGCCGATCCCAGGTTAATTTGGAGATTTTTCCCTGAGCCATCATGGGAACTGAATCCTTTCCTCACTGGTCGGCAAAGGTAACCTGCCACTAGTGAAACGAGCTGTGAGTCACGGGAAGGAACCAGCCTTGACCTGGTTTCTTTTTCCTTATTCGTTGCTGTTTGTCTTGTTTCTTTGTTGTTGTTGTTGTTTTGCATCTCTGGAAGTGCTGGATCTGTCCACGTTTTCTGCACTGAGCATTCTCCTTGAGAAGGTGCTGTGTGGAATACCCCTAGGTTCGTATGGACTGATTTTGCCTTAGTGTGTTCCATGCTTTTGTTGTGAGTTGTGAAAGCCACTCAATCATGTTCAACTCTTTGCAACCCCATGGACTATACAGGATTATATATTCTCCAGGCTAGAATACTGGAGTGGGTAGCCTTTCACTTCTCCAGGGGATCTTCACAACCCAGGGATTGAACCCAGGTTTCCTACATTGCAGGGGGATTCTTAAGCTGAGCCACAAGGGAAGCCCTAGAATACTGGAGTGGGTAGCCTCTCCCTTCTCCAGCAGATCTTCCCGACCCAGTAATCAAACCAGGGTCTCCTGCATTGCAGGCAAATTCTTTACTAACTGAGCTATCAGGGAATTTCTACAAAAAAAAAAAAAAAAGAGGTGTTATTTGCCTAATAGGTTCTTGATAGTAGCTTTTTAAGAAGGCATTCTATTTTGTTTTTACACATCATGGTGTGGTTATTGTTTATTTCCAATCGTTTAATGTAGGAATATGTAGCACATGTTAGTTCTAGTCTATTATTCTTATGTGACCACTTAGAATTTTTATTTGTGTTTAAAATTCAAGATAGTGGAACACAGTACAAACCTCAAGGTATAGTTTGTTAGTTTGGTTAAGTGCAAATTCTGTTTCATAGATGAAATTTTTTTTTTTTTTTTACTAAATTTGAATCTTTTAAAATTGAAATGTATTCCTGTTTGTAATTGTTAACTTTTAAAACTAAAGAAGCAGTCAGGGAAAATGTTTTTAAAAGAAGGCATTCTAAAACAGAACATTTCCAATATGCACTGCCACGTTATAATGATCATGCAATTTGAGTTAACATTCTGGAAACAGGACGGGTCTAACTTTTATAACCCCGTGGGGATTCTGACATGTGTGTGAGAGTATGTGCAGTCATATATATGACTGAGGCTGGAATTTGTGAAATGGTCAAATTTGGTATCCATAGTGACGGATGTTTAAAGAAACTGCCTGGAAGGTTACATGTGTCACAGAAGTCGTGTCAAACACACAGTGTTGGTACAGATGACCATCCCAGGCCCTACATTACAAAAGCCAGTATGGGGCCATACTGATTCTGACAGCAAGCAAGTCTCAGGTCAACTTGCTTGCAAACAAGAAAGCTTGGTCACAGCAAAGCTTCTCGTGAAGTTCAGTTGTGTCCTGGCAAGTCGTTCAGTAGGCAGTAGACATCTGACAAAACTGTCTGACCCCACAGGGGCCTCTCCGGTCCTGCTCCCCCAGCGCAGGGCTGGAAACTGAAAGGTGCCAGGTGAGTGTGGGGTGTTCCCGCCCTGGCCTTGGAGACACAGAGAACGGCTGTGTCTCGGGGTCACGTCCGTGTGTCTCGTTTTGCACGTTGTCACAACCCCCACCCAGACCTGCTGATCCCGAACCCTGGGCAGGGACAGGGAGCGTGGGTTTCCACGGGCTTCTCAGAGGATTCCCGTGGACAGGTTCTGGAGTCCCGGCTGGATTCGCAGTCTGCATAAGCGGTACCCTCCCCTGCCCAGTGCCCCCTCGGGGGATGCACATGAAGTTCCTGTCGTGTGTCCGCAGCAGGGACCCCTCAGATGAAAAGCTCATGCCCCTTCCTTGCGCTTTGCCCAGCCCAGGGGCAGCAGAGAGGAGCCAGGTGAAGAACTCATGTCCAGTGTTCATCAGCTTTAGTGACAGTTCATGAAAATGGTGAAGTGGAGTGGACAGAGGCTTTGCATTCAGTCTTGTCATGCTCCACATGGATCGTGGGGAATACAGCTCCTGCCCGGGCCAGGCTCCTGGCCCCTGGGCTTCCTGAGTCTCTCAGCTTCACTGGCTGCCTCTGTGATCGCTTGTGAGGAATCTGCCCCCTTGGAGGGCCGTGAAGCCTGTGTTGTGCTGGTTGTCAGGCAGGTTGTTGGTGAGGGCACATCTCTGAATGACTTCCATGTGCACCCAGGAGGCCCCAGGTCTGGAAGGAAAGGTCGGTTGGAGCCCAGCAGTGCTGGCCGCTGCCCTCATTCAGGCCGCACTCCTGGGGCCTCAGGTTTGTTTTATTTTCTAGACGCTTTGTTGTTGTTGTTTAGTTGCTAAGTTGTGTCCAACTTCTTTTGCAACCCCATGGACTGTCGCCCACCAGGCTTCTCTGTCCATGGGGTCTCCCAGGCAAGAATGCTGGAGTGGGTTGCCAGTTTTTCCTCTGGGGGATCTTCCCTACCCACGGCTGGATTTCGTGTCTCCTGCATTGGCAGGCAGATTCTTTACCAGTGAACCCCCAGGGAAGTCCCTCTGAGTGCCTCACCCAGGCATAATTCACTTAAGAAAACCTCACTGCTCAAGGGCACAGTTCAGTGGTGTTTCAGTCAACAGGCAGGGTTGTGCAACCATCGCTGTGATTCAGTTTTAAACCATTCGCTTCACCCAGGAGAGAACCCTTGTGCCGGCAGCAACTCCCTGCTCCCACCCTGCCCGGCAACCACAGTCTGCTTCCTGCCTCTGTGGCTTAGCCTCGTCTGGGCATCTCAGAGAGATGGAATCGCAGGATACGGTACAGCTTCCTTCACTCCGCACACTGTTGGATTCATCCATGTTTATTCATACTGCATCCCTTTTCATTGCCAACGGTGTTCCATTGTAAGGACGCACCGCATCTTGTTTATCCATTCACTGGTTGACGGATGTTTCCGTTCTGAGCATCCCTGTTTCTTTGTCTGCAGAAATGTAGCTGCCGATCCTTCCCTTGCAATTCTGTTCTGAGAGTTGCTGATAAGAAGATGGTATCCCAGTCCCTGGGACAGAGGCAACAGTGTGATAGGCAGAATGGCATTGATACTAAGATGATTAAGCCTTCGCAGGGGGCACAAGGGGTAAAGAACCCACCTGCCAATGTAGGAGACATAAGAGACGCAGGTTCCATCCCTGGGTTGGGAAGATCGCCAGGAGGAGGGCGTGGCAACCCACCCCAGTATTCTTGCCTGGAGAATCCCATGGGCAGAGGAGCTTGGCGGGCTGCAGTCCACGGGGTCGCAGAGAGTGGGACACACTGCAGGGGCTTCACACGCTCAGAGAAGCGTGACGTCACAGTCCTGGAACCCGTAGCTTAAAGGGCACTGTTGTGGGAGACTGGATATCAACACCGAGACCTGCGGGGAAGAGAGATACCCCAGCTGCCAATTAAATAGAAAAACCAGCTGATTCATGAGCTAAGTGTCAGCTTGATGAGCTCATAACAAAAGTCTCCCAGAGCTAGCAGCCTGCTGCTGTCGGGATGGGGGGTGGTGCCCAGATCATCCACTGGGACAGATTGAGTGTGTGCGGAAAAACTAGGGTGATTTCAGCAGTGGCTCGGGGATCCAGGTGACAACACCCTGGGGCCCCAGGGCCTCTGATGAGAAACATGTGTGCCCACCCCGCCTCGCGACTCCGGTGACTTCTCTGCCCTGACTGCAGCCATGGCTGACCGGCTCTGCTGGGACCCTCCCCAGCTGCCCTTGGCCTGTCGGTCTTTCTTTCCCAACCTGCCCAGCCCTGCACACTCTCTGCCTCCTCTCTCTGCAGCTTTCCGGGTGAGGTGCTGCCCTCATTCTTCCACGGTATCCGCTGGGATCTTGATGGACGCCATTAAACTACTGTTTTTTGGCCACCTTTGAGGTGAAGTGAAGTGAAAGTTATTCAGTCATGTCCAGCTCTCTGCGACTCCATGGACTAAACAGCCCACAGAATTCTCCAGGCCAGAATACTGGAGTGGGTAGCCTTTTCCTTCTCCAGGGGATCTTCCCAACCCAGGGATCAAACCCAGGTCTCCCGCCTTGCAGGTGGATTCTTTACCAGCTGAGCCACAAGGGAAGCCTGGCCACCTCTGAAGTGTATAGATTTAATCTGCACAGTCAACTTGGGAAATAGCTGTAGATATTGTCCTGTATTTGCAAAGATAGGAACTAGATCTCAGGAGGCTCAGCTGGTAAAGAATCCACCTGCCAGTGCAGGAAACCTCGGTTCGATTCCTGGGTCGGGAAGATCCCTGAAGAAAGGGGAATAGCTACCTACTCTAGTATTCTTGCCTGGAGAATTTCATGGACTGAGGAGCCTGGTGGGCTATAGTTCATGGGGTTGCAAAGAGTCTGACATGATTGAGCAAATCACTCTGGAACCCTCAGGACACACACAAGTAAACACATGCACATACACATGCTTGCCCTGGGAAGAGAGGTGGAGTCAGGAGTTGAACCGGATCTTGGACCTCAGTGGTGACCACTGGCCATTGCATCACTGCAGCACGTATCACGAGGCTGGGTTTAACACCTGCTCTGCCCTTAAGAGTGACACCATGGCGAGCAAGTCTCCACACCTCCCCCTGTCACACCAGACTGAGAGGTGAGGAAGAACCAGGCTGGTGGAGGTCTGTGGAGGTGTACGTAGGAAGCAGGACAAGTGGGCGCCCAGACTCTGAGGCCAGAGGGAGCCCAGGTGCGGCTGAGACTGCAGGACGGCAGGCGCAGCAGAGGGTCCTGAGCCCAGGGCGGGCGGCAGGAGCATCACCCGGAGGGAAGTCGACACAGGCCAGAGGCAGGAGGCTCCAGGACTGTACTCTCAAATCGGAGCATGCGACTGCAGGGTTGGATGTAGTCAGTGATCCAGCTGATGCTTCTTCTTCCCTCCAAACAAGCAGAGAACACCTTAGAAGGAGGGCAAGAGCGGAAGCGGCAGACGGTAAGCTAGCCCTCTACGGGAGAAGGTGGAGGTGGAAATGCCAGAAGGAGCTTTGTGTGTCCCCTCTTTCTGATGGGCCGCAAGAGACCTCCTTGAGGGTCTATGCAATCCAAGCAAGGCCCTGCTGAATTATTATTAACATTGTTCGTCGGTGAGTCTATCACGTATAGATGTTTTGCAACGAACATAGCATCGGCTGATGCCGCGTCGGGCCACAGGCCCGCTGGAGTGGCTGTCTCCCCTGCCGGGCCTGCAGCCTTCCCCCTGGAACCCTCACAGCGGACTCCTTGCCCATCAGGGCTTGGCTGAAATGCACCTTCTCAATGAGCCCTTCCTGGCTACCCTGTCTAAGACTGAAACTCCCTCTCCTACACCCCTGGTGTTCTTCTTCATTCTGAGTTATGTTTTAATAGTGTTTATTTTCAGAGCAGCAAAATGGAGTCCACAGAGTTCCCATACACACCCTGCCCCCACACACGCACCACAACCCCCATCGTCAACATCCCTCACCAGGTGGTACATTTGTTAGAACTGATGAGCCTCTGTTGACATCTGATAATCGCCAAAATACATGGTTTATGCTACGGTTCAGTGTTGGTGATGTACGTTCTCTGGATTTGGATAAACGTATAAAGACATGTATGAGTTTCCCAGGTGGCTCAGTGGTATTGAATCCACCTGCCAATGCAGGAGACTCAGGTTGGATCTCTGGGTCGGGAAGATCCTTGGAAAAGGAAATGGCAACCCACTCCAGTGTTCTTGCCTGGAGAATTCCGTGAACAGAGGAGCCTGGCGGGCCACAGCCCATGGGGTCGCATAGAGTCAGACACTGAGCATGCACACACCCACATACAGGCAGATGCGATGATGTGTATTCATCATCTTTGTTGCTGCTCAGTCGCTCAGTCATATCCAACCGTCTGTGACCCCATGAACTGCAGCACGCCGGGCTTCCCTGTCCTTCACTATCTCCCAGGGCTTGCTCAAATTCAGGTTCATTGAGTCAGTGATGCCATCCAACCATCTCATCCTCTGTCATCCCCTTCTCCTCCTGCCCTCGATCTGTCCCAGCATCAGTCTTTTCCAGTGAGTAGGATCTTCACATCAGGTGGCCAAAGGATTGGAGCTTCAGTCCTTCCATTGAGTATTCAGGACTGATTTCCTTTAGGATTGACTGGTTTGATCTCCTTGCAGTCCGAGGGACTCTCAAGAGTCTTCTTCAGTGTCATATAAAATAGTTTCACGGCCAAGTCCTCTGTGTTCTGCCTCATCATACTTTCTGCTCCACTAACCCTTGGTTACTACTGTTTTTTTCTTAATGTCTCCATAGTTTTGTCTTTTCCAAAGTGTCATATCATTGGCATCGTACAGTGGGTAGCCTTTTCAGACTGACATCTTTCACTTAGTAATATGTATTTAAGATTTCTCGCTGCCTTTTCATGGTTTGATAGCTCAGTTTTTAGTGTGCTGAGTTATATTTCATTGTCTGGATGCATTAGAGTTTATTTATTCATTAACCTACTGAAGGACAGGTATGTCTTTTGCACATTATTTTCCCTCAGTTGTGGCTTTTCTTCTCATTCTTTTAACAGTATCTTTCCCAGAGCAGAAAATTTAAATGTCAGTGAAGTCCAGCTTATCAATTCCCTCTTTCATGGATCTTTTCGGCATTGGGTCTAAAAAGTCACTGCCAGACAAGGTCATCTAGTTTCTCCTATGTCATCTTCTATGAGCTTATAGTTTAGCTTTTAGTTTTGTCATCCATTTTGTTTATTATATGTCCTGCAACCCCTAGCCCATGATGGAATTTAAGCTTCACAAGGGGAGCTGTATTTGTCTGTTTTGTTCATTGTTGTATCTGAATTGACAAGAGAGCCGTTGTTCCGTTGCTCGGTCATGTCCAACTCTTTGCGGCCCCATGGACCGCAACACGCCAGGCTTCCCTGTCCTTCACCATCTCCCAGAGCTTATTCAAACTCGTGTCCATTGAGTCCATGATGCCATCCAACCACCTCATACTCTGTCGTCCCCTTCTTCTCCAGCCTTCAGTCTTTCCCAGCAACAGGGTCTTTTCTAATGAGTCAGCTCTTTGAACCAGATGGCCAAAGTATTGGAGCTTCAGCTTCAGCATCAGCCCTTCCAATGAACATTCAGGACTGATCTCCTTTAGGATGGACTGGTTTGATCTCCTTGCAGTCCAAGGGACTCTCAAGAGTCTTCTCCAACATCATAGTTCAAAAACATCAATTCTTTCACGCTCAGCCTTCTTTATGGTCCAATTCTCACATCCATACATGACTACTGGAAAAGCCACAGCTTTGACTAGACGGACCTTTGTTGGCAAAGTAACGTCTCTGCTTTTTAGTATGCTGTCTAGGTTTGTCATAACTTTTCTTCCAAGGAGCAAGCGTCGTTTGATTTCATGACTACAGTCACCATCTCCAGTGATTTTGGAAACCAAAAAACTAATATCTGTCACTGTTTCCACTGTTTCCCCATCTATTTGCCATGAAGTGATAGGACCAGATGCCACGATCTGAGTTTTTTGAATGTTGAGTTTTAAGCCAGGTTTTCCTTTTCACTCTCCTCTTTCACTTTCATCAAGAGGCTTTTTAGTTCCTCTTTGCTTTCTGCCATAAGGGTGGTGTCATCTGCATATCTGAAGTTATTAATATTTCTCCCTGCAATCTTGATTCCAGTCTGTGCTTCATCCTGCCCAGCATTTCACATGATGTACTCTGAAAATAAGTTAAATAAGCAGAGCGATAATATACAGCCTTGACATGCTCCTTTCCCAATTTGGAACCAGTCTGTTGTTCCATGTCTGGTTCTAACTGTTGCTTCTTGACCTGCACACAGGTTTCTCAGGAGGCAAGTAAGATGGTCTGGTATTCCCATCTCTTTAAGACAAGAGAGTGCCCAACTCATAATATGCAATTAATTGAATGAATTAATTAAATGAATGCATTATATGAATGAATGAATATACAATATTGCACATTTATTGGATTAAAGGATCTGTGACTTTCCTCCACTACAGGATCAAATTCATGTCTAAATGTTGCACAACACTGTAAATGAATCTGTTGGAGTGTTTGATCCATGGTATTTTGATTACATTATGTAGCAGCAATGTATTCATTGCCTTGACTAGATGACTATTTGCATAAACATTTCTTTTTATGTCTTGGGAATATACAGAGAAACACAGGATCTGAGAGTTTAAGTTTGAGCTGTTTTTAGTTCAGATATTTTCGTGTCAACCAAAGGCAGTCTTACTAAGCATCAGCCTAGGACAACATGTTCTGATTTGTAGCTGGCACACTTTTATAAAGATGCTAGTGGATGTGATTTATAAGAATGCTCCTAATTATGTGATATGTACTACTTATTACAGACGAGCATCGTGGCCAACTCTCATGAATTAGGAAACCAGTCTTAAGAAGTAAGCCCCCCCCCCCAAAAAAAAAGAAGTAAGCCCCCAAAGATTTGTTAATTACTGGTTGCTCTGGAGCAGTGTTCTTCCATAAAATTTTGTGCCATAATATTATTATCTGTGATGTCCAGTATGGGAGCAGCTAGTCACATGTGGCTATTGAGCAATGGCAAGACTACCTTTTTTTTTTCCTTTTATTTTTATTAGTTGGAGGCTAATTGCTTTACACTATTGTAGTGATTTTTGCCATACATTGACGTGAATCAGCCATGGATTTGCATGTGTTCCCCTTCCCGATCCCCTCTCCCGCCTCCCTCCCCATCCCATCCCTCTGGGTCTTCCCAGTGCACCAGCCCTGAGCACTTGTCTCATGCATCCAACTGGGGCTGGTGATCCGTTTCACCCTTGATAGCATACTTGTTTCAATGCTGTTCTCTCTGAACATCCCACCCTCGCCTTCTCCCACAGAGTCCCAAAGTCTATTCTGTACATCTGTGTCTCTTTTTCTGTTTTGCATGTAGGGTTATCGTTACCATCTTTTAAAATTCCATATATATGCATTAGTATACTGTATTGGTCTTTATCTTTCTGGCTTACTTCACTCTGTATAATGGGCTCCGTTTCATCCATCTCATTAGAACTGATTCAAATGAATTCTTTTTAATGGCTGAGTAATATTCCATTGTGTATATGTACCATAGCTTCCTTATCCATTCATCTGCTGATGGGCATCTAGGTTGCTTCCATGCCCTGGCAATTATAAACAGTGCTGCGATGAACATTGGGGTGCACGTGTCTCTTTCAGATCTAGTTTCCTCAAGTCTACAAGCAATAAATGCTGGAGAGGGTGTGGAGAAAAGGCAAGACTACCTTTTAAACTTGAATCAATAATAATTTGTTTAAACTTGACTGTTGGGCAGCTGGAGGAATGAATTTTTAATTTTCTTCAATGTTAATTAAAATTAGTGGCCACCATTTGGAAGAGCACATATCTAAAAGTTTTCCTCTAGCAGAGATTAAAATCCTTATAATAGATTGACCTGAGAGAGGTCATAAAATTGAAAGCTGAACCCCAGAATTTGCTAATGAAAAATAAGACTACACACGGCAATAACATTTAAGCTCCAAGAGAGATTTGATCTGCCTTTATAAATAACTGCCATGGCATATTAGGTTTATCTATGTTCTTAATTGTTTTCATATTCATTGTTTTTTCATGAGGTATACCCGTTTTGATCCAAAAAACCAGATCTTGACTTTATTAGGTTTTTTCAATTTAATAACCACATTCTTTTAGTAGTTACTGATTCATTTATTCTGAATTTATTTTTAATAAGTTTTTTTCTGGTTTCTAGGTAGCCATTCATTGCATTTTTAAAAATCTTTTGGGCTAATACTTGGTTGGTTTATTTTCTTTATTTTTTTTTAGAGGAAAGCATTTAGAACTTCAAATTTCTCTAGGTGCAACATGAGAACATCTGATTTTTAAAGAATCAGCTTGTGGTTTCTTTGATCTACCTGTACTGATTTCCTGTTTTCTATTTTATTGATTTATGCTTTAATTCTTATTATTTCTTTTATTCTTCTTGCATTGCCCTTAATTCACTTTTCTTTTTCTAGTTTCCTGTGCCAGAAACCTAAATCATTGGTTTTAGAATTTCCTTCTTTTCTAATGTCTGCATTCAGCATCATAAATTACCCTTTTAGCATTTCATTACAACCTACAAATTTTGATAAATTGTGTTTTCATTTCAATTTAGTCCAAAATATTTTAAAATTTCTCTTGAGTTTCTTTGTGATCCACGTATTATTCAGAAGTGTGTAGTCTAATTTCTACTTATTTAAGAATTTTCCAGTTACTTTTTTGTATTGATTTCTAATGTAATTCTGTTGTGGTTTGAGAATAGACATTGTATAATCACCATTCTTTTAAATTTGTTGAAGTGTGTTTTATGGCCCAGAATGTGGTCTATCTGGATGAACGTCTTCAATGAGTTTGAGAAAGAAGTGTATTCTGATGTTGTCAGATGAAGTAATCTATGTTGTTGCTTAGTTGGTAAGTTGTGTCTGACTCTTTTGCAGCTCCATGGACTGTAGTCCTCCAGGCTCCTCTGTCCATGGGATTTCTTAAGCAAGACTACTGGAGTGGGTTGCTATTTCCTTCTTCAGTGGATCTTCCCAACCCAGGGATCAATTAAACCCACATCTCGTGCATTGCAGGTGGATTCTTTGTCACTGCGCCACCAGGGCAGCCCGACAGCTTCCTATCTGTAGATGTCGTTTATATCCAGTTGACTGACAGCATTGTTGAGTTCATCTATGCCCTTAATGATTTTCTGCCTGCTGAATCTGTCCATTTCTGAAAGAGGAGTGATAAAGTCTCCAACTACATAGTGCATTCATCTACTTCTCCTTTCAGTTCTATCAGACTTGGCTTCATGTAGTTAAGTTGTTAAGTACACATGTATTAAAAATCATTGTATCTTCTTGGAATGCTGACTCCTTTATCATTATTTAATTTCCCTCTAAGTTTCTAATAACTTTTCTTACTTTGAAGTCTGCTCTTTCTGAAATTAATATACTTACTCTTGCTTTTTTTTGATTAGTGTCATCAAGATACATTTTTGTATCCATTTACTGTTCATTTATAAGTGTCTTTATATTTAAAATGGGTTTCTTGTAGACAACGTATAGTTGGGTCATGTTTTCTGACCTGTGACAATCTCTGTATTTTAAGTGGTACATTGAACCATTGACAGTCAAAGTGGATGTAACTGAATTAATATCTACTATATATGTTACAGTTTTCTACTGTTGCCTTTGTTCATTATTCATATTTTGCCTTCAACTGTTTTTCTGCCATTTGTGATTTTAATTTAGCATTTTATAATCATATTTTATATCTTTCTTTAGCATATCAGTTATACTTTAAAAAAAAAACTTTTTTAGCTCTAGGGTTTGCAATATACATTTACAACTAAGTCAAGTTCACTCTTAGTGACCACCATCATTGGTATTACTCTCCGGGGTACATGGTGGTAGAGAAGTAACGTGGTATGCTGACAGTGGCGTGTAAATCTCAGTTACTCAGACTCAGTTTTACTCTTAGCTACTCCACGTCTTAACTTTACAGTCTTGGGCAAATGTCTGCATCTAGTGTCCCATTCCTCTAAATGGGAATTGTAATTCTCACTTTGTATGTTTGTTGTTAGGATAAGATAATAAATAAAGCAACAACCTAGTGCAGTAGCAGCCACATAGATGGTGCCCAAGACACGGTGAGTGTGAAAGGTCTATAAAAGCTGCATCTGTCTTGTGTTTTAGAAACGACACTAAGAAGACTAGAATGAGTAGAATAATCGCCGGACAAATCACATTTTTGGAGAAATGACAAAGAAGTTGAGCAAAAAGTGAAATGAACTAGAATTGAAATGCCTGTTTCTTCTAATGAGCTAGATCGCTTTTTCCCTGTGTTGACGGATAGCTAGCTCTCGTGAAAAGGGCACGTGGTGTCACCCGAGACGAGCTTGGACCCAGGTCAGCGGGAATTCCCTTACACGACGCCTCCATGTCCACTGCCCGCCCAGGCTCATCGCTTCCTAATTCACACTTCATTGTTTGACTCACACAACTGTTACAGACAACTTTTCTAAATAGATATACCTTAATAAGGTCTGTGTGTGTGTTAGTCACTCAATCATGTCTGACTCTCTGAGACCCATGGGCTGCAGCCCACCAGGCTCCTCTGTCCATGGGATTTTCCAGGCAGGAATACTGGAATGGGTTGCCATGCCCTCCTCCAGGGGATCTTCCCAACCCAGGGATCAAACCTAGGTCTCTGCATTGCAGGTGTATTCTTTACCATTTGAGCTAACTGGGAAGCACACTTAAATAAAGGTCTATCAACCTTTAAGGGCAAATAGCAACAAATATAACACAGTAAACATCCTACTTTCAAGCTTCGGCATTTTCTTTACTCACGTTGCTCAGAAGTGGCATTTCTCTTTTTTTTAATTTTTATTTTCTTTTTATTGAAGTATAGTTGCTATGCAATATAAGTGTGCAGTATAGTGATTCACAATTTTTAAAGGTTATACTCCATTTATAGTTATTATAGAATATTGGATGTATTCCCCATGTTGCACAGTATATCCTCGAAGCTTATTTTATAATAGTTGTATCTCTTAATCCTCTACCCTCATATTGCCCCTCCCAGTCACTGGTTGTCCACTTTGTTGTAGACAAACCACAACTTTGTTGTTTGTGTCTGTGAGTCTGAGGAGCTGCACATTCTTGTCACTGACAAGGCACTTACTCTTCCTCTTCTTATAAATGCAATACTAGTGTTGAGTTTCCCAGTGTCAAATGATTTACAGAGCTGGCGATGAGAGACACAGGCATCTGGAGAGCTCCCCTGTGATGTCTGGGGGATATTGGCCTTTTCTGAAGCCTGGTTAATAATCCACCCAGCTGACCTCCCAGTGGTGACTGGGGGCAGGTGTATACCAGACATTTTATGAGCCTCCAAGTAAATATTCTTGATTCAGTGAAGAAAAGCTTTGATAAGAAGAAAACATTAATCTTCCACTATTTACGTAATTATTTAAATAAGCTTGCAAACTAATAAAGCAGCAAGACAGTGGAGTCACTTTTCCTCTTGTATTTTTCGTTGTGTATTGATTATCGAGGAATATCAAAATATCAGTGTTATCAGTTATTTTATCCTACGTAGTTAATGAACGTGGGAGTTACTTAAATACAGAATACTGTACCTCAGACTGAATTATAAGTGAAACAAGCATGAACCCTTGAATCCTTGGTTAGTGAACATTCAGAAGTCCTCCGGGTGCAGGGGTGGAGGTCACTCTTGCCTGACAGTCTGGTTCTCTGGGCCACCCAGGATGAACCCAGGGGAAAAAGGAGACGGGTTTGAATCTGGAACAGCGGTCACAGAACCCAAGTGTTTTAGGGGAGGAAGCCAGAAAGGCCGATGCAGCAAGCCAGGAGCCGAGGTGTGCTTGGGGTGATGATGGCGGTGTTGGGCACAGCCACACACAGGCTTCAGAGCGGTCTTGTGCTGCAGAGTGAGCCATCTGCCAGAAACCCCCGCAGTATCCAAGGGGATCACAGATCATCAGTGAAGCATGGCATCTGCAGTCTTTGCTTCATTTATGCAGCAAATCTTTTTTATTTTATTTTATGTATTTTATTTTATTTTTCATTTATTTTTATTAGTTGGAGGCTAATTACTTTACAATATTGTAGTGGTTTTTGCCATACATTGACATGAATCAGCCATGCATCTACATGTGTTCCCCATCCTGATCCCCCCTTCCACCTCCCTCCCCATCCCATCCCTCTGGGTCTTCCCAGTGGGTTTCCGTTGTGGCTCAGCTGGTAAAGAATCTGCCTGCAATGTGGGAGACCTGGGTTCGGTCCCTGGGTTGGGAAGATCCCCTGGAGAAGGGAAAGGCTATCCACTCCAGTATTCTAGCCTGGAGAATAACATGGACCTTATAGTCCATGGGGTCACAAACACAACTGGGCATTCAGTAATGTATTTAAGTATATATTAGTATTAAGTCTTATAAACTCATGGCAAGTGGCTGTCTTTCTATCCACTCCCTAGAGGACAAAACAGCACAGAGGGAATGAGTAACTCGTCCAAAGGCACAAAGATCTTAATGTTAGAATCGAATAATGAGTATCAGATTCATTCATCTCTCTGTTCTCTGTAAGTCCATCCGGGCTTGAATCAAGAGATGCTGGACATCATTGACTCTAGAGAACCCACAGGAGCCGTTCATGTTTTCAGGGTGATTTGAAGAGTAAGACATTGTTTGCATATTGGGAAAGGGTTTTTTAAGGAAAAAAAATTACTGTTTTTTAATGTAACGCTTTGACTAGTTGCAAGTGTGGAAACCCCTGTGGGTATGTTATCACACAAGGCTGAACACACCCATGACTGCTCATGCTATTCCTGAGTTAATTTAATTGCCAACAGGATGAAACCCAGCTGGCTCCAGTTTTATATAATCCCATACTTGACTTTTCCTTGATAGCACTACAGATGTTAAAGTACTGTCTGGTCTAGTTTAGTTGGTAGGGTGCTTAGCCAAAAAGGTTTCCCGGGCATCCATGGAGAGCACCAGAGACGGCCTGCACTGCCTCCTCCCCCACCACCTGGATCCTCAGCATACATTCCAAGGATGTCACCTTTCCCTGCAAGCTGGCGTTTCTGCTCTGGGAGGTCTACCCCCAGTGCTGATGGCTTCACAGATCGTTTACCGCTGTTAACCTTCTCTTCCCCTGGGGAGGAAATGGCAGCCCACTCCAGTACTCTTGCCTGGAGAATTCCATGCACCGAGGAGCCTGGCTGGCTCCAGGTCACAAAGTCAGACACGACTGAGCGACTAAGCACGCACACAGGATCTGGTCTCCCCCTGCCCCACCTGCAGGACCCCTGTGGCCAGGGCTTCACCTCTGAGTGCACGATAAGCCTGGTGTCCCCCCTCTTTTGTGCCCACCCCACCCCCCTGTCCCCGAGAGCTGCATTTGACCTTTCCCGCGATCCGAGAAGGGCTTCTCCGTGCCTGTCATCCCACCCTGTGCAAACACTCAGACCCGTGCCGGACAGCGCAGCACCCACAGAACTGAGTTTGGTGGGCGGTGATGGGCACTGGGTCCCCCCAAATGAGGGTCAGCCTCAGGTCCTAAGTAAGAGGCTCACTGAGAACAGGAACCCAAGCACCAGTGTCTCTGAGTACCTAGTAAGTGTCTAATCACGGGCTGAATTAGGAAAATAATTAGGAAAATATCAGCACTCTTATAATGCTATATTGGAGAATGCTAAGTGATACCTTAATAGTTCTGTAGGAATAGTTAACTGTATTCTAAAATTATAAAGGTATTTTAAAACACTCATAAGGATTTTAAAATCTCATCTGTCATCCCAGATCCAGCAATGCTATTGATATTTTTAAGGTAATGATGCACACAGATTTTACAAACTTGAGTAATGCCTAAAGATGTAAAAATGGACATGGAATTCTCTTCCTACATCCTCCTCCTTGATTTTCTCTCCCTGAACATAACCAGCTTTGGCAATTTTTCATTAGCCTTTTTAGGAAAATACTCTAAGTGGAGATGTACACTTAAAAAAATGAACACATTTGGAATCACACTAAATACTTTATTACACACTTTAAAGGAGAAGGCAATGGAACCCACTCAGTACTCTTGCTTGGAGCATCCCATGGATGGAGGAGCCCGGTGGGCTACAGTCCATGGGTTCATGGAGAGTCGGACGTGACTGGGCGACTTCACTTGCAGTTTTCACTTTCATGCACTGGAGAAGGAAATGGCAACCCACTCCAGTATTCTTGCCTGGTGGATCCCAGGGACAGAGGAGCCTGGTGGGCTGCCGTCTATGGGGCCGCACAGAGTCGGACACGACTGACGTGACTTAGTAGCAGCAGCAGTAGCAGCATACACTTTAAAAAATTTAACAACTTCTGGGAACCCTACATTATAAGCGTAAAACCTTACAGATTTTGAACTTACTTTGATTTTGTTCAAATCCTCATACTTTCCCAGGTTATCTTGAATATGTTATTTAGTCAGCCAGACTCTGTATTTCCTTGTCCATAGAAGGAAGAGCAGAGTGATGCCAACCTTCCAGAATGTCTGTGATAAATAAGGTGTAATATAGGAAATGTTGGCCATAGTCTTAGGGGCTCACACAAAAGTGTTTACTAAGATTATCATCAGGATGTAATTAACTGGCCTTTTAAAATGGTTATATACTCTCCAAATACAAAAATATACCTTAAAAATCACTCTGAACTAATTGATAAACATTATTTCTTATTTTGTTATTAATTTGTTTTGTCTTTACTTTTAAATGATTATAAACAATGACTAAATTATACATTCACAAATATGTATCAATACTGGGGAAGTGCCTGCTAGATGCATTTGGCAATATACTGTGGCTGTTTTTCTCTTTCTGACTTACTTCACCCTGTATAATAGGCTCTAGGGAAGAATAGAGAGTAGCGCTGAAACATATACAATACCATATGTAAAACAGACAGCTGGTGGGAGTTTGCTGTATCACACAAGCTCAAACCGCGTGCTCTGTGACAACCTAAGAGGGGTGGGCTGGGGTGGGAGGTGGGAGGGAGGTTCTAGAGGGAGGGCACCTATGTATGCCTGGGGCTGATTCAGGTTGCTGTATGGCAGAAACTACTGCAACATTATAAACAGTTGTCCTTCAATTAAAAATAAATTAAACAAGAATTCCAAAGGGTTAAAATCCTGGAGTCAAATTATACATTTTCAGTGTTGATAGATGTGCCAGGTGGGGCCCCAGGCCACCCTTTCCGGGGGCCACACTGCCCATTTGTTCTCATTCCTCCCAACAGTTATCAACTTTGAACGTCCTTGTCACTCTAAAACGTAAAAGGTGGTCTCTCTGTTTTCTCTCTCCTAAGATGCTTCTGTCATTGTGCTTCATTGTCTGTTATACTGTCCTTTTTTTTAACTTTTATAATCAATTCTTTTCTATTTCCCAATTACCTTGTTTAGAAAGAGCTCCCTGATTCCCTAAACGATTCCTTTTTGCTTCCTACTGGATTAATTTCATTGTTACACTTTTATAGAAAGCGTCACATCATATCCAGGTTTGAATAGAGTTTTGCTGCTGACTATATCTGTACGTTCCTTCAGTTTCCCAGTCACATCTGACTCTTTGCAACCCCATGGACTGACTGCAGCACACCAGGCCTCCCCATCCCTCACCATCTCCCAGAGTTTGCCCAAGTTCATGTCCATTGCATTGGTGATGCCATACAGCCATCTTATCCTCTGTCGCCCTCTTCTCCTTCTGCCCTCAATCTTTCCCAGCATCAGGAACTTTCCCAGTGAGTCACCTGTTCTCATCAGATGACCGAAATACTGGAGCTTCAGCTTCAGCTTCAGCTTCAGTATCAGTCATTCCAATAAGTATTCAGGATCGATTTCCCTTGAGATTGACTGGTTTGACCTCCTTGCTTCCAAGGGACTCTCAGGAGTCTTCTCCAGCACAACAGTTCAAAGGCATCAATTCTTTGGCATTCTGCCTTCTTTACGGTCCAGCTCTCACAACTGTACATGACCACTGGGCAGACCATTAGCCTTGACTATACGGACCTTTGTCTGCAGAGTAATGTCTGTGCTTCTCAACACACTGTCTAGGTTTGTCATCACTTTCCTGCCAAGAAACAGTCGTCTTCTGATTTCATGGCTGCAGTCACCATCCACAGTGATTTTGGAGCCCAAGGAGAGAGAATCTGTCACTACTTCCACATTTTCCCCTTCTATTTGCCATGCAGTAATGGGGCCGGGTGGCATGATCTTAATTTTTTAATATTTAGTTTTAAACCGACCCTTTTACTGTCCTCCCTCATACAGAGGCTCTTTAGTTCCTCTTCGCTTTCTGCCTTTAGAGTGGTATCATCCGCGTACCTGAGGTTGGTGACATTTCTCGCAGCTGTCTTGATTCCAGCTTGTAACTCATCCAGCCGGCATTTCTCATGATGTGCTCAGAGTATAGGTTAAAGAAACAGGTGACAGCAGACAGCCCTGTCATACTCCTTTCTCAATCCTGAATTGATCAGTTGTTCCATACACGGTTCTAACTGTTGCTTCCTGACCTGCATACAGGTTTCTCAGGAGACAGGTAAGATGGCCTGCTATTACCATCTCTTTAAGAGCTTTCCACAGTTTGTTATGATCCACACAGTCAAAGGCTTTAGTGTAGTCAATGAAACACAGGTAGTTGTTTTTCTGGAATTCCCTTGCTTTCTTTTTGATTCAGTGAATGTTGGCAATTTGATCTCTGGTTCCTCTCTGCCTTTTCTAAACCCAGCTTGGACATCTGGAAGTTCTTGGTCTGCATAATGCTGAAGCCTAGTATGCAAGATTTTAAGCAAGACTTTACTAGCAAGGGAGATGGGTGCAATTGTCTGATGATTAGAACATTATTTAGTACTACCCTTCTTGGGAACTGGGATGAGGATTGAACTTTTCCAGTCCTGTGGCCACTATTGGGCTTTCCAGATTTGCTGACAATGAATGCAGCACCTTGATGGCATCATCCTTTAGGGTTTTGAATAGTTCTACTGGAATCCCATTGCATCCACTAGCTTTATTAGCAGCAGTTTTTCCTAAGACCCACTTGACTTCACACTTCAGAATGTCTGTCTCTGGGTCACTGACCACACCATCATAATAGTCTGGTTCATTAAGATCTTTTCTGTACAACTCATCTGTGTATTCTTTTTTTTTTTAATTTTTTTTTCATTTATTTTTATTAGTTGGAGGCTAATTACTTTACAATATTGTAGTGGGTTTTGTCATACATTGACATGAATCAGCCTTGGAGTTACATGTATTCCCCATCCGGATCCCCCCTCCCACCTCCCTCACCACCCGATTCCTCTGGATCTTCCCAGTGCACCAGGCCCGAGCACTTGTCTCATGCATCCAACCTGGGCTGGTGATCTGTTTCACTATCGATAATATACATGCTGTTCTCTCGAAACATCCCACCCTTGCCTTCTCCCACAGAGTCCCAAAGTCTGTTCTGTACTTCTGTGTCTCTTTTTTTGTTTTGCATATAGGGTTATCATTACCATCTTTCTAAATTCCATATATATGTCTTAGTATGCTGTAATGTTCTTTATCTTTCTGGCTTACTTCACTCTGTATAATGGGCTCCAGTTTCATCCATCTCATTAGAACTGATTCAAATGAATTCTTTTTAATGGCTGAGTAATATTCCATGGTGTATATGTACCACAGCTTCCTTATCCATTCGTCTGCTGATGGGCATCTAGGTTGCTTCCATGTCCTGGCTATTATAAACAGTGCTGCGATGAACATTGGGGTGCACGTGTCTCTTTCAGATCTGGTTTCCTCAGTGTGTATGCCCAGAAGTTGGGATTCTGGGTCATATGGCAAGTTCTATTTCCAGTTTTTAAGAAATCTCCACACTGTTCTCCATAGCGGCTGTACTAGTTTGCATTCCCACCAGCAGTGTAAGAGGGTTCCCTTTCTCCACACCCTCTCCAGCATTTATTGCTTGTAGACTTTTGGATAGCAGCCATCCTGACTGGCGTGTAATGGTACCTCATTGTGGTTTTGATTTGCATTTCTCTAATAATGAGTGATGTTGAGCATTTTTTCATGTGTTTGTTAGCCATCTGTATGTCTTCTTTGGAGAAATGTCTGTTTAGTTCTTTGGCCCATTTTTTGACTGGGTCATTTATTTTTCTGGAATTGAGCTTCAAGAGTTGCTTGTATATTTTTGAGATTAATCCTTTCTCTGTTGCTTCATTTGCTATTATTTTCTTCCAATCTGAGGGCTGTCTTTTCACCTTGCTTATAGTTTCCTTTGTTGTGCAAAAGCTTTTAAGTTTCATTAGGTCCCATTTGTTTATTTTTGCTTTTATTTCTAATATTCTGGGAGGTGGGTCATAGAGGATCCTGCTGTGATTTATGTCGGAGAGTGTTTTGCCTATGTTCTCCTCTAGGAGTTTTATAGTTTCTGGTCTTACATTTAGATCTTTAATCCATTTTGAGTTTATTTTTGTGTATGGTGTTAGAAAGTGTTCTAGTTTCATTCTTTTACAAGTGGTTGACCAGTTTTCCCAGCACCACTTGTTAAAGAGGTTGTCTTTTTTCCATTGTATATCCTTGCCTCCTTTGTCAAAGATAAGGTGTTCCTAGGTTTGTGGATTTATCTCTGGGCCTTCTATTCTGTTCCATTGATCTATATTTCTGTCTTTGTGCCAGTACCATACTGTCTTGATGACTGTGGCTTTGTAGTATAGTCTGAAGTCAGGCAGGTTGATTCCTCCAGTTCCATTCTTCTTTCTCAAGATTACTTTGGCTATTTCGAGGTTTTTTGTATTTCCATACAAATTGTGAAATTCTTTGGTTCTAGTTCTGTGAAAAATACCATTTGGTAAGCTTGATAGGGATTGCATTGAATCTATAGATTGCTTTGGGTAGAATAGCCATTTTGACAATATTGATTCTTCCAATCCATGAACACGGTATGTTTCTCCATCTGTTTGTGTCCTCTTTGATTTCTTTCATCAGTGTTTTATAGTTTTCTATGTATAGGTCTTTTGTTTCTTTAGGTAGATGTACTCCTAAGTATTTTATTCTTTTTGTTGCAATGGTGAATGGTATTGTTTCCTTAATTTCTCTTTCTGTTTTTTTCATTGTTAGTGTATAGGAATGCAAGGGATTTCTGTGTGTTAATTTTATATCCTGCAACTTTACTATATTCATTGATTAGCTCTAGTAATTTTCTGGTAGAGTCTTTAGGGTTTTCTATGTAGAGGATCATGTCATCTGCAAACAGCAAGAGTTTCACTTCTTCTTTTCCTATCTGGATTCCTTTTACTTCTTTTTCTGCTCTGATTGCTGTGGCCAAAACTTCCAACACTATGTTGAATAGTAGTGGTGAGAGTGGGCACCCTTGTCTTGTTCCTGATTTCAGGGGAAATGCTTTCAATTTTTCACCATTGAGGGTGATGCTTGCTGTGGGTTTGTCATATATAGCTTTTATTATGTTGAGGTATGTTCCTTCTATTCCTGCTTTCTGGAGAGTTTTAATCATAAATGGGTGTTGAATTTTGTCAAAGGCTTTCTCTGCATGTATTGAGATAAACATATGGTTTTTATCTTTCAATTGTTAATGTGGTGTATTACATTGATTGATTTGTGGATATTAAAGAATCCTTGCATTCCTGGGATAAAGCCCACTTGGTCATGGTGTATGATTTTTTTAATATGTTGTTGGATTCTGTTTGCTAGAATTTTGTTAAGGATTTTTGCATCTATGTTCATCAGTGATATTGGCCTGTAGTTTTCTTTTTTTTTGTGGCATCTTTGTCTGGTTTTGGAATTAGGGTGATGGTGGCCTCATAGAATGAGTTTGGAAGTTTACCTTCCTCTGCAATTTTCTGGAAGAGTTTGAAGTAAGATAGGTGTTAGCTCTTCTCTAAATTTTTTGGTAGATTCAGCTGTGAAGCCATCTGGTCCTGGGCTTTTGTTTGCTGGAAGATTTTTGATTACAGTTTCTATTTCCTTGCTTGTGATGGGTCTGTTAAGATCTTCTATTTCTTCCTGGTTCAGTTTTGGAAAGTTATACTTTTCTAAGAATTTGTCCATTTCATCCAAGTTGTCCATTTTATTGGCATAGAGCTGCTGGTAGTAGTCTCTTATGATCCTTTGTATTTCAGTGTTGTCTGTTGTGATCTCTCCATTTTCATTTCTAATTTTGTTAATTTGGTTCTTCTCTCTTTGTTTCTTAATGAGTCTTGCTAATGGTTTGTCAATTTTGTTTATTTTTTCAAAAAAAACAGCTTTTAGCTTTGTTGATTTTTGCTATGGTCTCTTTAGTTTCTTTTGCATTTATTTCTGCCCTAATTTTTAAGATTTCTTTCCTTCTGCTAACCCTGGGGTTCTTCATTTCTTCCTTCTCTAATTGCTTTAGGTGTAGAGTTAGGTTATTTATTTGACTTTTTTCTTGTTTCTTGAGGTAAGCCTGTAATGCTATGAACCTTCCCCTTAGCACTGCTTTTACAGTGTTGCATAGGTTTTGGGTTGTTGTGTTTTCATTTTCATTCATTTCTATGCATATTTTGATTTCTTCTATGATTTGTTGGTTATTCAGAAGCGTGTTATTTAGCCTCCATATGTTTGAATTTTTAACAATTTTTTTCCTGTAATTGAGATCTAATCTTACTGCACTGTGGTCAGAAAAGATGACTGGAATGATTTCAATTTTTTTGAATTTTCCAAGACCAGATTTATGGCCCAGGATGTGATCTATTCTGGAGAATGTTCCGTGTGCACTTGAGAAAAAGGTGAAGTTGATTGTTTTGGGGTGAAATGTCCTATAGATATCAATTGGGTCTAGCTGGTCCATTGTGTCATTTAAGGTTTGTGTTTCCTTGTTAATTTTCTGTTTAGTTGATCTATCCATAGTTGTGAGTGGTGTATTAAAGTCTCCCACTATTATTGTGTTACTATTAATTTCCTCTTTCATACTCGTTAGCGTTTGCCGTACATATTGCGGTGCTCCTATGTTGGGTGCATATATATTTATAATTGTTATATCTTCTTCTTGGATTGATCCTTTGATCATTATGTAGTGTCCTTCTTTGTCTCTTTTCACAGCCTTTATTTGAAAGTCTATCTTATCTGATATGAGTATTGCGACTCCTGCTTTCTTTTGTTCTCCGTTTGTGTGAAATATTTTTTTCCAGCCCTTCACTTTTAGTCTGTATGTGTCTCTTGTTTTGAGGTGGGTCTCTTGTAGACAGCATATATAGGGATCTTGTTTTTGTATCCATTCAGCCAGTCTTTGTCTTTTGGTTGGGGCATTCAACCCATTTACATTTAAGGTAATTATTGATAGGTGTGGTCCCATTGCCATTTACTTTGTTGTTTTGAGTTAATGTTTATACAACCTTTCTGCATTTCCTGTCTAGAGAAGATCCTTTAGCATTTGTTGAAGAGCTGGTTTGGTGGTGTTGAATTCTCTCAGCTTTTGCTTGTCTGTAAAGCTTTTGAATTCTCCTTCATATCTGAATGAGATCCTTGCTGGGTACAGTAATCTAGGTTGTAGGTTATTCTCTTTCATTACTTTCAGTATGTCCTGCCATTCCCTTCTGGCCTGGAGGGTTTCTATTGATAGATCAGCTGTTATCCTTATGGGAATCCCTTTGTGTGTTATTTGTTGTTTCTCCCTTGCTGCTTTTAATATTTGTTCTTTGTGTTTGATCTTTGTTAATTTGATTAATATGTGTCTTGGGGTGTTTCGCCTTGGGTTTATCCTGTTTGGGACTCTCTGGGTTTGTTGGACTTGGGTGGCTATTTCCTTCCCCATTTTAGGGAAGTTTTCAGCTATTATCTCCTCGAGTATTTTCTCATGGCCTTTCTTTTTGTCTTCTTCTTCTGGGACTCCTATGATTCGAATGTTGGGGTGTTTCACATTGTCCCAGAGGTCCCTGAGGTTGTCCTCATTTCTTTTGATTCCTTTCTCATTTTTCCTCTCTGCTTCATTTATTTCCAACATTTTGTCTTCTATCTCACTTATCCTATCTTCTGTCTCCATTATTCTACTCTTGGTTCCCTCCAGAGTGTTTTTGATCTCATTTATTGCATTATTCATTTTTCATTGACTCTTTTTTATTTCTTCTAGGTCTTTATTAAACATTTCTTGCATCTTCTTAATCTTTGTCTCCAGGCTATTTATCTGTAACTGCATTTTGTTTGCAAGATTTTTGATCATTTTTATTATCATTATTCTAAATTCTTTTTCAGGTAGATTCCCTATCTGCTCCTCTTTTGTTTGACTTGGTGGGCATTTTTCATGTTCCTTTACCTGTTGGGTATTTCTCTGCCTTTTCATCTTGTTTAGATTGCTGTGTCTGGAGTGGGCTTTCTGTATTCTGGAGGTCTGTGGTTCCTTTTTATTGTGTAGGTTTTACCCAGTGGGTGGGGTTGGACGATTGGCTTGTCAAGGTTTCCTGGTTAGGGAAGCTTGCGTCGGTGTTCTGGTGCGTGGAACTAGATTTCTTCTCTCTGGAGTGCAATGGAGTGCCCAGTAATGAGTTTTGAGATGGGTCTATGTGTTAGGTGTGACTTTGGGCAGCCTGTATGTTGACATTCAGGGCTATGTTCCTGCGTTGCTGGAGAATTTGCGTGGTATGTCTTGCTCTGAAACTTACTGGCTCTTGGGTGGTGGTTGGTTTCAGTGTAGGTATGGAGGCTTTTGGACAGTCTCTTATTACTTAAAGTTCCATGTAGTCAGGAGTTTTCTGGTGTTCTCAGGTTTTGGGCTTAAGTCTCCTGCCTCTGGGTTTCAGTTTTATTCTTCCAGTAGTCTCAAGACTTCTCCAACTATACAGCACTGATAATAAAACTTCTAGGTTAATGGTGAAAAGATTCTCCACCATGAGGGACACCCAGAGAGGTTCACAGAGTTACATGAAAAAGAGGAGAGGGAGGAGGGAGATAGAGATGAGCAGGAGGAGAAAAAGGGGGACTCAAGAGGAGAGAGACAGATCTACGCAGTTCTCTGTTCCCAAAGTGTTCTCCATAGCCCAGACACCCACAGAGATTCACAGAATTGGATTGGGAAGAGAAGGGGAAAGGAGGAAATAGAGGTGTTCTGAGGTAGAAAATGGAGAGTCAAAAGTGGGAGAGAGTAATCAACACACTCCTGAATAAAAATGGGAACTGAATATTGGATTCTTAAATGTCCAAAATTTATATCACATACTGAAAAACAAAGATTAAAAATCTAGAGTAGAGGTTAAACTCTTAAAAATACAATATTAAAAACAAAAACAAAAACATAAAAAATTTTAGAAATATATATGAAGTTTGGTTTAAAAATAGGGCTTCTCTTTTTTTTTTTTTTGCAAGGTTACAGTGAAATGAAAATGAAAATAAGGAGTAGTAGAGGAGTAATAGGGGACTTTAAGAGGAAATAAGAGAAAAAGGAAAAAAGAAAAAGGAAAAGGAAAAAAAGAAAAACAAGAAAAAATTTTTTTCCTAATTAAAAAAATCATAAAAATCTATGAAAATGAAAGTTAAGGAGTAATGGGTGAGTAATAGGGAATTTTAAAAGAAAATAAAAGAGAAAAAAGAAAAAAAAAGTAAAAATATATCTAGGAGTTTCTCTGGAGCTGTTGCGGTCAGTGTGGGTTTGGTTCAGTTTCAGATAGCTCCTCGTTCCAGCTTACACTTTTCGATATCTACAGGCCCCTTCCGGTGTAGTCGGTGTTTTCTACAGGGATTTTAATCTGTTGCACCGGTCCCTTCTGAAGCAGTTCCTTTTGTTTATTTGGCTTCTGTTTGCCGGCCTCTTCAGTGCCTAATTTCCGCCCTGACATAGGTGGGCGGAGGTGGTCTCTTATTCAGGTAGCTAGTTCTGTCTGCTGCGGGGAGGGGCTGGCGCTGCTCTCCCAGTCTATGCTGCTCAGGCTCCCGGCTGCTCTATATGGAGCGTGCCCTGCGTTGCGTGCGGTTCCAGCCCTCGGGTGTTCCACAAAAGCATGGACTCGGCTACGCCTGCGTTTTGTGCCTTCCCCGGCGGAGCGGCTCAGGCATCCAGGAGCTCGACGGGCGCACTCTCCCCGGGTGCGGCGCGCCTTCTCCCCTCCGCGGTCCCAGCCCCAGTCCCCGCCCGCGCCAGTCGGGTGCCTGCGCCCTGTGTCTCACTGTGACCCTCCCTGCGGATGTCGACCATCCAGAATCTCAGGAAGTCTTTGGTTAGAAACTGGAGGCCTGTTTGCAGTGTGGTAGGGGATGCGGTCCTTGGGCCCGAGCCTGCCCCTTTTCCCTCCCCCCTGCCTCCTGCCTCCGGCGGGGCTGGGCCGGTCCTCAGTCTGTGAGCTCTTCTCTGGACTTGCTCAGACCCTTTGTTCTGTGAACGGCTGGCAGTGTGTTCGGGCTGGTTAATTTTCTCTCTCTCTCTCTCTTGCTATCCCACAGTTTAAGTTGGTAACTCACAGAAGCTCCCTCCGATTGTCCTCAGGGCACTCAGGCCCGGTCCTTACCCTAAGCAATGCCACCCGCTCCTCTCCGTTCTGCCCTCACTTGCTGGTGGCGGATGCGGGCGTCTGGGGTACTTTTCTGCTGGGAGTTGCTTTTAGACACGTAATCTGTGGGTTTTATTTATTTTTCCCCTCCCAGTTAGGTTGCCCTTCGAGATTCAAAAACTTCCCCCAGACCCACCAGTGCGAGGGTTTCCTGGTGTTTGGAAACTTTCTCTATTAAGACTCCCTTCCTGGGACGGATCTCCGTTCCTAGCTCTTTTGTCTCTCTTTTTATCTTTTATATTTTGTCCTACCTCCTTTTGAAGACAATGGGCTGCTTTTCTGGGCTCCTGATGACCTCAGCTAGCGATTACAAGTTGTTTTGTGAAGTTTGCTCTGCGTTCAATTGTTCTTTCAATGAATTTGTAGGGAAGAAAGTGGTCTCCCCGTCCTATTCCTCCGCCATCTTCAGATTCATCGTCTGTGTATTCTTTCCATCTTTTCTTGATCTCTTCAGCATCTACTAGGTCTCTATTGTTTCTCTCCTTTATTGAGCCCATCTTTGGGTGAAATGGTCCCTTGATATCTCGTTTTCCTGAAGAGAGCTCTAGTCTTTCCTCTTCTGTTGTTTTCTTCTAGAGAAGAGATGCAAAAATCGAGGGAAAAGGGGGGAGTTTTATCCAACTACATGAAGAGTTCCAAAGAATAGCAAGGAGAGACAAGAAGGCCTTCTTCAATAAACAGTGCATAAAACTAGAAGAAAACAGTGGACTATGTTGAGATCATAACTTTGTGTCTTTATTTGGGAGCTCCCCCCCGACCCGGCCCGCATTACTATCCAGGGCTGTGTGTTCTCCTCCGTTTTTTCCAGTGAAGGACCTGACCTTGGTCTGCTGTGTGCTCTATCTCTGCTCCAAGGTCAAGTCCTTGGACCTCCACACCACTGTCCCTGAAAAGATGGGGTGGAAAGGGCCCAGGAGTGGACCCCTCCTCCCCTAATTCTCAGCCCCCTACATGACCCTTTTGCATGTGGGTTCTCCCTGGAGGGAACCGTGTGTGTGTGTGTGTGTGTGTGTGTGTGTGTGTGTGTGTGTGTGTGTGTGTGTGTGTGTGTGTGTGTGTGTGTGTGTGTGTGTGGTGTATGTGTGTTTCTCTGACTCTTTGGGACCCCAGGGACTGTAGCCCTCCAGGCTCCTCTGTCCACGGAATTTTCCAATCAAGCATACTGGGGTGGGTTGCCATTTCCCATTCCAAGGTTCTCCCTGGAGGGAACAGCGTGTTTGCGAGCCGATGATAAAGCAGCGATGCACCTTTCTTTCTCCCTCTCTCTTCTGCAGTCAGGCATGATAAGAACCCAGGAGGCGGACTACTTCCTGAAGCCCCTCCCTTCACACCTGACAGGGAGCCCCAGGGACTCCACGGGGGGCAGGCCTCCCTCCCACATCCTGTACAAGAGATCCACCGAGACACCGGCCGTGGGGCCCCAGCGGGTCGCGATGATGGAGAAAAAGTGGGGGCTGGAAGGCCACCATCTCTTCCACCACGAAGATCAATCCCCACACGGCTTCAGCTTCAGGCACCCACAGAAGCAGCATTTCTGCGGAAGACGCAAGAAATGTATGTAAGGACAATTCTTTTTTTAATTTAACAATTAGGATGTTAAGTAAGACACTGGAGTATTTTTAATTTTCTTCAAAGTAGTCTGTCCTCGAGGTGAAATTTATTGACCACCTTTGCTAATCCTAAGTGATGATTCCAAAGAGAACCCATCGTCTGGATGTTCAGGATAAAACATCTTTCCGTGGCATATGGATAAAGGTAGATTTTTTTTTTAAATATTAAGAACTGTTCCCTGGGGAGACTGAATGATATGATTCCCATAAATGTAGACTCCTCCACCAGACATCTTCAAAAGAATCTTGGTGTGTCTACCCAGTAACTATATTTTTGAGGTCTAGATTTGTTAAACCTGACATGCTTTTCCCACTGAGGGAATTTATCCCTAGGCAGGTTTATATACTTCACTCGTCATGTCAGAAGACACAGGATGCGTGGTGTAATTTACCTGCATTTTTTCACCAAGGCTTTATCGAAGTCCTCTTTGTTTGTGTCACGAACATTTAGGAAGAGAAATGATATTTACGTTTTATGTAGGAAGCTCTCACAGACTCAGGAATAGGGGTTCAGTGTTTTCTGGAGTTGTCCTCATTTACTTCAGCTTTCCCCTCAAGCATGGCTTTATTTATTAATAGCAAACCTTCCCCAAGGCGCTTCTGGAAGCCCACCCTTCTCTGCTGCTTAGCTTCGTTGGCCGCTGGGCCAGCACCCTCACATAAGTGCGGGCACATGCAGGGGCTCCATAACATGCTGCAGAGAAGAGAGGGTGACCCAGAATCACTAGGCATCTATGACAGAAGAACAGGAGTGGCTGACCTGTTCGCACCCATGTGTCATCTGAACGCACGTCCTGCAAATCAGTCTCAGACTACATTCAGACCGTCTCAAAAATGTCATCCCAAACTGACCAAGAGCGGGCTGGGTCTTAGGGGAGGCAGCAGGAAGAACAGTGTTGAGCACAAGGAGGGTGAACAGGAGGGTGAGAAGGTCAGGGAAGTCCAGCTGAGTGAGCGTCAGAGCAGCGCACAGTGACCAGTGATGGCTTCCTGAGTCTGCGCAGACAGGGTGGAGGTGGGGGGCGTGGCCAGACAGACCAATGGCGGGGCCAGGTAGGCCAGGGGCGGGGCCAGGCAGGGCAGGGGCGGGGCCAGACAGATCAGGGCGGGGCGAGACCAATTGAAGCAGACAGGCGGCAGTCAGGCACAGACAAGGTCAGAGCCAGGAAGGTGCTGGCGGGGCTCCTGGTGAGGGTGTGGTCAGAACAGGACTGACTCCATGTGTCCGAGACAGGAGGATGACCAAGCACCTGGATCCAGGCAGGAAAGATGGACAGGGCTGTCCACACCTCTTTGACAGGCTGCGCCAGGGCCCGACACAGATGTTTCAGTGTTTCTGAGCAATCCAGCAGTGCTGACCCTTCTGGAATGAATGTGACCCCTTCATTCTTATCAGGAGTGAACGGAGTCATTCAGGCCCGTAGCTCAAAGGCAGTGCACCTGGGCATGCAGGGAAGTAGGATTGTTCTGTTTGGTGTGGCTGTCTGTGCACGTGTGTTTGTGTGCACGTGTGTCGATGAATTTGCCTCCAGAGGCATTTCAAAACCTCAGTAGTGGAGTCTGGTTGGTGAGAGGGAGATATCTGAATAAGACACTAAATTATACAATAAGACTTGCAGTTGGAAAATGGGAAAATGTAGCCATTTTTTTCTATTTTTTAATCTTAATTTTTTTAATTACAAAAATATGATAACTCATTTACAGGAGTCTTGGAAAATACAAAAAAAAAAGGGTTACATGTAGTTCCACTATATATTACAGTTATTTTTTTTAAGTAGATGAAGATTTTTGGTTGGAGTTTCAATATCAAACTCTCAAAAATTAATAGAATGAATATACAGAGAAGTAGAAGGCTATAGTAGACCTGAAAAGCACTATGCTTTCATAGTAAAACTAGAAAAAAAAGTGGCAGAAAATGCCTCTCACTGGTGGGTGACATCAGTGGTTGATCTGGTGCTGTTGACTTGCCATCTCTGCCTGCTCCTGCAGGGCACGTGGCGGTTCTGTGCCCGGCCCCCCAAGCACCTGGGGCCACTCCTAGCAGAAGTGATGCACATCCCTCCAGGCTGCGAACTTAATCCTCAGGGCTCCCTTATCTGACAGCGTGGGACAGGACATTCCCACACTGTCCATGAGGCTTTGGGCTTCCCTGGAGGAATCTCCACCTTCTGTCTCAGCGGGGTTTACACCTACAAAGGTTCTTCCCTAGAGTCTCTGTTCAGGAGATGGAGGATTTTCCTTTGTGTTTAGGCTTCCCTGGTGGCTCAGACGGTAAAGAATCTGCCTGCAATACAGGAGACCCAGGTTCTATCCGTGGGTGGAGAAGATTCCCTGGAGAAGGAAATGGCAACCCACTCCAGGATTCTTGCCTAGAGAATTCCATGGGCAGACCACAGGGTCATGAAGAGTCGGACACGACCAAGCAGCTCATCCTTTCACTTTCCTGTGTGTTTAGCTATCTCTCTCTGTTGAAAAGGGCAGAGAGAAGCAGGCTGATTTGCCAAAAATCAATCATGACTCTGAACCTCAGGCTCAAACGGTAGCTTGCTGCTTCTAGCTGATGCATTGTGGGTGGGTTTTAAGCTGGGACTCACGTGTGGCGGTAGACGCTGTGGGACTGTATTGAGCAGGTGACTTGTTTTGAGGGGCTTGTCAGACCCCAGGCCAGTGAGACCACCACCTCGGTGCTCCTGCCTCTTTCCAGTACTGAAGGCCTGGGGAACTGCTGGGTTCCCATCTCCGCTTGTACCCTGTACTTATGGAAATTAAGACTAAGGGCCCTGGGACCACATTGCCAGATCTGAAATCCATTCTCAATGCCTTCTAGGGAGGGGTTTAGAGAAAGTGATGTTCATCTCCCTTGCCTTGGTGGCCTCACCCCTACCCATGGCTGGTGTAGAGAGTGAGTGGGTTATACACAGACATCTCTTACCGGGGAGACCACATCAGTGTAAACTGCATCAATGCAAATGGCATGTGATGAGTGCTTATTAAACTGTAAGCCAGTGTAACTGTTATCCTCCCAAGAGTTCTTTTAAGTTTGCAAATATTTTAGCAAAGAGAGATAAAATGCAGTGGATGTATCAGTCAATCAAAACAGTGTCTTCTGTTTTGATGCGTATGAGCAGAGCTGGCATAGCTTTTGAATTAGTGCCACCTAAATACGTGGATACTTTCACACGGAGCAATTCTAACCACATTTTCTGAGGCATCCACCAAACCTGACTGTTTTTAGCATAGTGTCAACTTCCTGGTTATCAAAGCCAAAACTATTTTTAAACAGCTTGTTCCAAGAGGACCAAGTCTATTTTGTCTTCCAGTTAAATTAGGTAAATATTTATAATACTTTCGAGGAAATTCAGCTCTACAGTGGATCTGTCTGGAGCATTTATAACCTGCTGGAAATACAACAGACAATCCGCCTGTGTGTTTATAACCCACTGGAAATACTACAGACAATCCAGCTGTGTGTCCAGACCCGGGAATCAGCTAAAACCTCTTAGGTCATTAAAAGTCTTCAAATAAGAACATCATGTAAGACAGCGCTTCTTTTTGTAATCATTAGTTTTATTGCTCTGTCAGTGACTTCTTTTCAGAGCCCTGTTGCACATACCTTCATGTTCACAATCTTGGAACATCTTGCTTTTAGGCACTTCAGAGCAAAAGTGATCTTTTTCTTTTTGTTGTTGAGTTGCTCAGTCGGGTTCACCCCTTTGTGACCCCGTGGACTGCAGCACGCCAGGCTTCCCTGTCCATCACCAACTCCCAGAGTGTGCTCAAAGTCATGTCCATTGAGGCAGTGATGCCATCCAACCATCTCATCCTCTGTTGTCCCCTTCTTCTCCTGCTTCAGTCTTTCCCAGCATCAGGGTTTTTTCCAGTGAGTCAGCTCTTCACGCCACATGGCCGAAGTATTGGAGCTTCAACTTCAGCATCAGTCCTTTCTATGAATATTCAGGACTGATTTCCTTTAGGATTGACTGGTTTGATCTCCTTGCTGTCCAAGGGACTCTCAAGAGTCTTCTTCAACACCACAGTTTGAAAGCATCAATTCTTCGGTGCTTAGCCTTCTTTATGGTCCAAATCTAACATTTGTACATAACTACTGGAAAAAGTACAGCTTTGACTATACAGATCATTTTGTTTTAAATCAGGAGAAATTTATACAAAAGTCAATATAACAATGAATTCTATGACATCTAGACTATGCAAACTTTATTTAAATGTAGTGTTCCACCTTAACACATTTCAAGTCACAGTTTTAAGGGTTTTATGGTTCATTTCATGAACATTCATTTTTAAAATCCATTTTCTTTAGCTCTGCCAATGGTTTCATGTAATGACTTTTCTTTTATTTCCTCTCCAATCGCCCCCCTGTAGACACGCCCAAGCCTCCCAAAGAAGATCTTTTCATTTTGCCCGATGAGTATAAATCATATGTAAGGCACAAGCGATCCCTTCTGAAGTCCCATAGGAACGAAGAGCTGAACGTGGAGACGCTGGTTGTGGTTGACAAAAAAATGATGCAAAACCATGGCCATGAAAACATCACCACCTACGTGCTGACAATACTCAACATGGTAGGCATGTCCTTCTCTCTGAGTCGTGTGTGTAATTCTACCTCATGGTGTGTGCATGAGTGTGTATTTACCTCCTGCTTTTACTTGTGGATTTATGTTTTGTACACAAGAAATACTTTATCCTTGATAGCACCTTCACTTTTACTATGCTCCAATCAGAAAAGCCATTTTCAGTCCTTCAGAGAATAAAATTTGGAGGATGAACAATTTGGCCCTCTCTGTAAGCCGGTAACATATTTCAAGTTTATGATGTCTCCACTTATCAGAAATCTCCAAGAAGATGCTAATACTTTTGAGTGCAGTAAGTCTGCCCATTGGCATTATATATGTGTGATTTTAGATGGCCCTATAGAAATGCCCATCTTCCTTGGTGGCTCAGATGGTAAAGAATCCTCCCATAATTCGGGAGACCCGGGTTTGATCCCTGAGTTGGGAAGACCCCCTGGCGGAGGGCATGGCAACCCACTCCAGTATTCTTGCCTGGAGAGTCCCCATGGACAGAGGAGCCTGGCGGGCTACAGTCCAGGGGGTCGCAAAGGGTTGGACATGACTGAAGTGACTTAGCACACAGCACATAGAAATGCTCATCTTTTTAGGAATATGAATATAAAATATACATTATTTTATCTTCAAGAACAAGAAGCAGTACACCAATTAGAATGTCACTGCAGAGGTGACCTAAATTGGAAGGAAATCCAAAAACAAGGGGATATATGTGCACATGGGGCTTCCCTGGTGGCTCAGTAGTAAGGAGTCCGCCTGCCAGTTCAGAAGATACAGGTTCAGTCCCTGGGTTGGGAAGATCCCTTGCAGAAAGAAATGGAAACCCACTCCAATATTCTTGCCTTGGAAATCCCACAGACGGAGGAGCCTGGCAGTCCATGGGATGACAGTCAGACACGACTCTGTGACCCAACAGCAATAACAAACAATGCATACATATAATACATGTAATACATGCAATACATGAATACATGTAATACATGTAACTGGCTCCCTTCACTGCACAGGAGCAACTCACACAATACTGTAAAGCAACTATATGCCAATAAAAAAATTTTTTTTAAATGTCACTGCAGATAAAAATGTGTCTGGCTTCGTCTCTGCTTGGAACCTCTAGTCTTTACTAAAGTGTGGTGAGTGGTGTCTAAGCCCCATACCACCTAAGTGGAATCTGTGTAACAGAAGACAAAATTTGGGGCCATCAAAGTGCATTTTTTAAATAGTTGTGATGACAGTATTTGAAGCATATGTTTCACATCCTGATAGACAGAGTACCCCCAAATATGATTCAGTTTGCCGTGATTCGTCATGGCTGCTCTCACTGTCCTTGTTTTTGGCGGCCAGACCCGAGTGGTTTCCTATCTCCCAGGGGACTGAGGGAGGTGGTGACCCGGAGGCACCCGCCACTGCAGGTCTCTGACATTTGCAAACATTGCCTGTGTTCTGTTGAGCTTTTCCTGAATTCCAACATCTTGGTGCCAAATCAACTCCCTGGAGCTTCCCGGGACCCTTGACTCATCCTCACTCATTACCTCAAATGCCACTCTGATCACTCTTTTCTACGCCTGTGACCTTCACCTCTAATGTCTGCATCTCCCCTTGATGACCTTCTTTCTACATTGATTTCCTTCTCTTTCTTGTATCCTCTTGGTCTTTTCCCAAGAATTTCTCTTATGCTTCTGGAATCTTTCGCTAGGACACCTTGGGGAGTGCTCCCCTGTGGATCATCGCTGTAAGTTAAAAAAGAAACTTCCTTGTATTCTAATGAGGACACTTACCAACTGGGGCCTTGTGAGCCCTTCACTGGTGTTTGATAACTCGTGGGACCTGCCTCCCCAGACTTCATTGTTTTACTTCCAGGCACCAACAGTAAGGACCCAACAGTTGGTGTGATTAGATGTTCCCATACCTGTGTGTCTTGGGTTTCCCTTTTGGCTCAGATGGTAAAGAACCTGCCTGCCATGCAGGAGACCTGGGTTCAATCCCTGGTTTGGGAAGGTCCCCTGGAGAAGGGAAAGGCTACCCACTCCAGTATTCTTGCCTGGAGAGTCCCATGGACAGAGGAGCCTGGTGGACTACAGTCCATGGGGTCACAAAGAGTCAGACATGACTGAGCGACTAACACTTTCACTTTCACACTTGCACTTCACCTCCCTGTGTGTCTAGCAGTGTGAGAAACCGAACGTTGCTCCATCAGTGGAGAACATGGAATTGGCTTTCAACTGTGAACTCCAGGCTAAAGGATAGGGGAAAGGGTGTCATGTATAGGGACTGACATGAATTACCTGTCTTTCCCAGGTGTCTGCTTTATTCAAAGACGGAACAATAGGAGGGAACATCAACATTGCCATTGTCGCTCTGATTCTTCTGGAAGAGGAACAGGTATCCTATCTTTGGTACCAGCAGCTTTCCCCCCGCCTCGAAAAAATAACTGCAAAATCACTATTTGTTTTCCTAAATATAATTTTTCTTTGGATTCTTTCCTTCTCTTTCCCTTTGAGGACAGAAATGTTCTGATATTGTGTGTCTAAAACAGTGAGTTTCTTGTCAGTTCCCATAATGCTTATTTGACTTTTGTTTGTGATTTTTGTGTGGAGTAGTAAGACATACTCTTTTGCTTGGCTAAATAAGAAAATGGAAAGGAAAAGTAACTTTAAAATATATAGGTGCATATTTATTTATTTGGCCACAGTGGTCTTAGTTGAGATGCTTAGTCTTTGATCTTCATTGCAGCGTGTGGGGTTCTTTAGTGGTGGTGTGAGGGATTTAGATCCCTGACCAGAGACTGAACCTAGGTCCCTTGCATTGAGAGCATGACGTTTTAGCCACTGGACCACCGTGGAAGTCCCAAGAAGAACTACTGTAAATACCTGGGTGGGAAATACACTAGGAATATGAAGTGCAGGCCTGGTCCTCAGCCACCGTGAGCCCTGAGGATGGAAGTGGGGTCTTTTGTTAGAAGACTAACACCACCCCATAGCCAGAGGCTCAACCGAGCCGTGCGGCCCTGCGTGCTTTACTCTGTTCCCTCCCAGCCGCTGACACTCACCTTCACCGCCTTCAGTCTCAGGATTTTATTCTTACAGAGTCTAGGATGTCAGGCACATTTCTCTCATTGCACCCAAACCTCCAAATTATGCTGGATCTTGGGGGCAGTGGGGAAAAGCTTCTCTGACGCCTTCATTTCAGAACCCCTGGGTGGGCAGACAGAGGTGCACGTCTGTTCACAGTAAGGACTTGGGTGGGCATCTTGTGGCAGAAGCGAGGGGGAGTGTCTTAGCCATAAAGGGCTCTCGGTTCTATTTTGCCCCGAGCTGGTCGTTGACTGGACGTCAGGGAGTGAACCCCGGGTCCTAGTCAGGAACCTAGCCTCCAGTTCCACCCTTACTGGTGTTTCAGCAGACTCTCCTGTTAGCCATGGTTGTCTTGTTTATGAAACAAAATTGTTAGATGAACTCTGAGACCCTTGATAAGATCTCAGATGCCTTCAGCTTTGCAGGCTCTGGGTTGCGGCCCTCTTTCCGTGCAGGCAGGGTATGCAGGGGCAGGCGTGTTTCTGGACTGAATAGTCAGCGAGGTACAGCCCCACTGCCTCTCCTGTGTGTCTGCAGAGGGGGCTGCTGGACGAGGGATTCCCAGGTGACAGGTTAATTATTCTCTGCATTAAAACGTTTCACCTTGGAATTCATCCAAGCAGCAAAGAATAAGCGAGGTTATCGTTTGATCATACACCTGTGTTAACTTTAATTAATGCAGTTTTCCTGGAAACCACCAGCTGAAGAATGCAAGGCATGTCCCAGGGTTGATGTACAGCATTAAGCTTGGGTGCATTTGGCTCTCTGGGAAAACACAACAAACACCGAAGGGGAAAATGTGTTAGTGACTGAGACACAGTTCCAGCCCAAGACTCGGGTCAGGAAAGCTTTAAACAAGTTGTTGTCCTGAAATGGGGTTATTTAAGCTGGTTTTCTCTGACCATCCATAGGAAAATATATCATACCTATAGATTTAAATAACTCATCTGCCAGCTTTGAGAGATATTCTTACCAGCCCCCCAAATTCTTCATTTTCCAAGAATTCAGGTGACCTTCATTCTGATCTTTCACTGCTGATCTATTAGATCTATTAGAACTAGTACATATACCATCATGGCTCAGTGGTAAAGAATCTGCCCGCCAATGCAGGAGATGCGGGTTTGATCCCTAGGTTGGGAAGATCCCCTGGAGGAGGAAATGGCAACTTACTCCAGGATTCTTGCCTGGGAATCCCCCTGGACAGAGGAGCCTGGCGGGGTATAGTCCTTGAGGTCACAAAAGAGTCAAACATGACTTAGCTGCTGAACAACAACAGCAATACATGGGGGAGGCTGAATGTCATCTGTATAGTTTCCTCCTAGTTCCAGGCTGTTTTCTAGAAATAAACAAATAAAGCTTTCTAGAGATTAAAGAAATTTCTTTCTAGAAATAAAAAGCTTTGTCAGTTGAGCAGCCTCTTCTTACAACATGGTGCCTCTATGGAAAAGTGACCTAGTTTAACACTGTAATAATAACTCTTAGAAGAGTTACACACACAGGAGTAATGTTTCTTGGGTCCTCAAAATGTGTTCAGTGATCGAATGCATCCACACTGCTTTGTACAGAACTCGAGAAAGGAACATGAGCGTCTACACTGACTCTACAGGTTTTATAGACAACACCCTCCTTTGGATTTTAATATGTGAAATGGATAAATCAGTTTGTCTGCCATTCAGATTCACCCACGTCATTGAAATCCAAATCAAAGCTAGTTTGCGGTGATGACAGTGCCAATGCAATTGCTTGACATGCTTTTTTCCTGTTATCCCGGGCTCTCGGGTGCCCTCCCACATAGCCAGGGCTGGTGATAAGCCATCACGCGGACCACAGCTTGAGCAGCTTCTGCCAGTGGCAGTCTGGACTGACGGGGAAAGATGGGGCTCGCCATGACCACGCCATCTTACTCACCGGCCTGGACATATGCTCCTGGAAGAATGAACCCTGTGACACCCTGGGTAAGACCCTCCGCTGGGGCTCTGACAGATTCATGTGTGCCGCGAACCATCAGCAGCCTGGGGCATGGAGGGTTCTCACCTCCCTCCCGGATCCGTAAGTGGCACCTGCTGCTGAGCACCGTCGTAGGAAACAGATGCGCTCCCTGCGTAAACGTTGCTGCTGCAGAAGCACGCTTGTTGTCACCAAAATCACTTCTTTCCCAAGGAAAGGGCTCACCGATTCAAGAACTCCTGTCTCTTCTAATTTAAGAAACAATTTCTTCCTCTAATTGTGAGAATGGAATCAAGAGGTCCAAGTGGGTCTCTCATTATAGGAAAGAAAAATGTTTATGAATATTTATAGAGACACTGCAATAATATTGTGTTCTTCATTTTTCTGTTTCTCTACAAACATCTCAATCTTAGCCATTTTTAGCATGTTTAAAGGGCTGAGTGTATCTTGGTGGTACTTTATAATACAAATTTTTTTTATACTTTTCCAAACAGTGAAATATGAAGCAGGAAACCCTTGGACAGTCATACAAAGGGCCCTAAATAATGTGGGAGAAGGGTGTTTGTTCTCTCTTCGTGGAAAACAGTCCACAGTTCTGTGTAATGTTCAAGTTACAGGTTACAGTGGGGGTAACGTCCAAGAGGGGGTTTTCTTGCAAATGGTGCTACTGACAGAGGTGCTCCTGGACATTTGTTTTTTTTTTTTTCCTAATTCTCCATTTCTTCCCAAGGTCTTGGGGAACAAGTCTCTTTATTACAAAAACATTCAAACAAGGCTGGGTTTGATAGAGGTCAGTCCTGACTCCTTGTTCCCAGAAAGGCCTGCACGCAAAGTGGGCCGGTGGCCGCCTGCATCCCTGCATCGCCTGGGGATCCAGTAGGGTTCCCGGCCCCCAGCTGGAGAGCCTGACCCACTGGGCCTACACTGTACACTCAGTGAGGCTGACCTGGACGCCTGCTTTCCTGCTGGGGGCCTGGAACCGGGGCCCACAGCAGGCAGAGGTGCTCTGTGGCCAGCCCCCAACCAACGCCTGGACCTGGGTCTCTGCTGAGCACCCCTGGTCGGCCTCATTCCTCTTGTCAGGGGAGCTAAGTCCTTTTGTGCAAGGCCACAGTGGAGAAGGCCCTGGAATCTCGTGCCTGGTTTCCCCCGGGCATTTCCCCATGTGCTTATTCCCGCTGCTGATTCCACACTGTGTCCTTTATCCACATTAAATTATACCCATGAGCAGGACAGATGCTGAGTCCTGTGAACCCCACCCCCATCCCGGCAGGTCCTCCACCCTGGTGTGGCCTTGAGGACCATCGATACCCACTCTCTACAGCACTTTGTCTCGGGCCTCTGAGGACGTAGATGTTTGTAGGAAAAAAGCTGAAACTCTCCTCCTTCAGCAGGGAACTCCCTCTTTGATGTTGCCCCCCTGGCACCCTGTAACTTGAACATGACATAGGCTGTTCACTTGAACATGTGGGCTGTTTCCATGAAGAGAGAACAAACGCCCCTCTCCCACATGATTCAGGGCCCCTTACAGGGGTTTCCTGTTTCACATTTCACCTGACAAAGACGAGAACCAAGCGTCTCTGAAGGACAGAGGTAAACACACACGTGTGCTCTGCCCCCGTCTTTATTTTCCTGTGGTGCTGCGCCTGTATGTTCTTTTCATGTTTGTCTCATAGGATTCGCGCCCATCAGTGGCATGTGCAGTAAGTACCGCAGCTGCACGATTAATGAGGACACAGGTCTCGGACTGGCCTTCACCATCGCCCACGAGTCTGGACACAAGTGAGTGCATCTCCCTGGATGGGGGGTGGAGTCTGGGGTCCTCTCTGGACCGGATGTTTGTCTTGAGATGGTGATGGGTAGGTCACGTCTGTAAGGGACATTCCAGCAGGAATGCCGTGGACTGTAGGAGATGCTCACGTAGGTGCGTCTATTTTGTTTGAGTGCCTCACTGTGCATGGTCTCAAGTGGTGGTGATCCACACGTTTGCTCCTTGCTCCCTCTCTTCATCCATTCCTGCTCATACAAGGTGCATACAGCCACAGACTGCAGACCCGTCTGTCTGTCCCTGCTTCTTTGTCCTGTGTTTTGAACTTGGTCCCGTGGGTTGATTGCATTCCCTGCTTAGCTCCTGCAGGAGGACCCCATGTAACAGTTTGCATTCTGATGTCACAATGATCATCTGTAGAGATGGATCGTGGTTGGTGTGCAGGGTTTGGAGAACGCAGACAGGACAAGAGACGCAGTCTGGTGGGAGCTGGTTGGCTTCCCACATCCCCACGTGCCCACCATTGTTGGTTGTGAATTGAAGCAGCCACAGGGTGAGTGGGGAGCCCAGGGCCTTGACAGATGGATGGACAAGCAATTCTCAGCGATGGGTGGCTTGTCATTAGCAATATCTTTTAAAGTGAGAAGCTTACCTTTATTCCTGTAAAAATGAAACACTTCTGTTGATTGTTTCTAATAGCTGTTATTCTTAAACAAGCTTTCTTATGCTTATAATCTACAGGTTGCCTCACTTTGAGGCACCATCTACTTAAAACATTTTTTTAACTCAATGGGGCTCACTTACTGACTTTCTGCAGTTTTGCCTTGTTTATATGAGCATCAGCAATAATAGCACAAATGGTTTTCTTCTGGATTGAAATTGTACTTGCAGCTTCTAGAAAATGCACAACCAGGAGTTACAATTTTTTCTAGTTTTACTTTCATCCTCATTGATTTTGCTAATCACAAAATTTGCAAAAGGCTTTGTTTGTCATTTGGTTTTTGTAAAGCTGACTTCTCCATCCGGTTAGAAATTGGACTGAGGCCACTTGTGTCATCCTAACCTGTTCAAAGCCCCTGTGTGTGTGTGTGTATGAGTGTGTGTGTGTGGACACATGTGTGCCTGCCTTTAATAGGATCTCACAGAGGCCCTGCAGACTTAGGCTATGTGTGAACTGATGACCTCAAAGTGAAGCTTTATATCTTATTACTGATCCCTTCATCATTACAAGTAATGATTGACTTTTTCAGTGCCTAGAATATTGCAGCTACACTTTACAAAGCTTTCAATTAAATCATAATTGTAAATGGGCTGCTGGAGTTAAAACTTCAAAAACTCTCATTATTTTTACGACACGGGGCTCTTGCTGTCCTCTGAACCATACCTGAATTTAATTAAACAATCAAGGTAAGAAATATTTGAGTCGTCGAGGGCTGTACAAACCAGCATTAGATAAGCTGTTGAGATCCAGGCCCTGGCAGTCCTGGCAGCCGCAGCTGGTGAATTTAACTAAATTTAACTCTGTGCATCCAAGTCAAGACTCCCCGTCTTCCACATCAACAAGCATCAGTGTTTGCTTTTATTTTTTTCCTAGAGTGGGTACATCTGTGCTAAGTCACTTCAGTCATGTCTGACTCTCTGTGACCTCATGGGTTGTAACCCACCAGGCTCCTCTGTCCATAAGATTCTCTAGGCAAGAATACTGGAGTGGGTTGCCATGCCCTTCTCCAGGGGATCTTTCTGACCCAGGGATCAAACCCGGGTCTCCTGCGTGGGTCGGTGGGGTTTTTTCACCTTCCACCTGGGAAGCCCCTTTTTCTTAGAAGCCAGCTATTATTCCTTTTGTCACTAGGCCTCAGTGTAGGTGAAAAAATAATTTCTTCCAAACAAGAGAAAAGTGTTTTTGTTTGCAAATGGAGATATAGATGGGAGGAAGGAAAGGGGCTCTAGAAGTGTGGTGCAGGGATCCCACTCCTAATAGAACTGACCCCGGAAAATGAGCAGCTCCTTCTCCAGCACCTGCTGCTTGAGACCACTGTGCAAGAGGCGGAGAGGCTGGGAGCTCTGAGTGTTTCATGTAACCAGTGAAACAGCTTCTGGTCATATTGAGGAAATCGGAAGTACAGTGGGAGGTGTGCACAGGAAAGGCGTGTGCCAGCTGCCGTAGCAAACAGCCTGCAACGGTAGCCCTGTCTGTCTGTGGTTATTCGGAATAGGGTCGTGCATGTAATGAACGGAAATTTGCATCTGTGTCAGCGACCTGATGGCTCACAAGAAT